>NC_136504.1:48801455-48831455 GCF_053919585.1 Euprymna scolopes
ATATTGCAGCATTAAGAATTTTTTTTTAATTCAATTTAACATTATCTAATAAATTATTAATGCTGCAATATTTTAAGTTATAAATTTATTATATTTTTACTAGAATATCTTGTCCTTTTATTTTCCATGTTTTATATTACTTCTAATGCTCGCATTTTTCTATTGTAATATATATATACATTATATATATATATATATATATATATATATATATATATATATATATATATATATATATATAAACATGCTATCAACGTAACCACAATAGAATTTTCACGGCCCTTTGTTCTGTCATTGTCGCTAAGCGACGACATGGATAATATGGATTTACCAATGATAGATAGATTAAAATAACGGTTTCGATTATCGATTATCGGTAATTTTCGGGGTATTTTGAGACAAAACTTAACTAAGATCACTCCCAAACTTATACTTTAAAGTTCTCTAAATTTTAAATAAAATTTGTTTAGCCGTTTCGGAGTCTATAAGGAACAAACTTACACAAACAAAGTTGCATATATATATATATATATATATATATATATATATATATATATATATGGTAATCAAATACAGTAATGTTTCGTTGTATCATAAGTCATCAGTGTGGCGAGACAAGCACCTTTCCCCAACCGTGGATCGAACCTACGACCAGCGAGTTGACAGCTCTACCCACGAGGCCACAAATCGGTGCCTCGACAATGTCCCTCATCAAGTGCCTATTAAAGAAGCATTTGCCCATCGCTTCCCAGTGCTCAAACTGCTACTTTGTTTACAAACAAACGGACAGTGAACGACGTTGTACTGGTAATTAAAAGAAAGCGGACGCCCGCCAATTACCGAGTACAAAATAGTACAGCAAAACCGTATACGAAAAAATTTAGATGACCCGTGTAGACTTTGTCTAAATAAGAAATTTGAAATTATAAACTTTCAAGCCCCCCCCCCTCTCCTAAAACTTATTAAAATATAAAAGTGAAAAGCAAACAGTTTTACTTTAGAATAACAATATTCGAGAAAAATAAAAATTTAATAAGTTATTTAAATATGAACTGGCATTATCTTTCAAAAGTTTTTTTTCGCACACACAAGTGTTTTACAACGTTTTGTTGTATACCTTTTGCTTTTTTAAATCTCTCTCTCTCTCTCTCTCTCTCTCTCTCTCTCTCTCTCCGCCACCTCTGGGGGAAAAAAAAAAGCATAAGATTTTTAGTACTAAAATATTTTCGTCTTAACATCATGGCACGAAATAAAAAAGAAAAAAATACATATCATGAGACAGACGTATCACGTCGAAATATTTAAAACAAATAAGTTATTGTTTTATTTACAAAAATGTTGCTTTGTATTTAGCTTATAAACGTACAACATACGTTTTTCATATATATATATATAATATACTAGCATGGGTGCCCGGCGTTGCCCGGGTGTTTGGAAGTGTGTGTTGAGCAAAAAAAAGTAGTGGTAGGAAGGCAGGCTTGAACCCGTACCGCGAAGGAGGAAAAGAATGTGCGAAAAAACCGCAACGTCTTTACTGTTACGACCATCGCCAAACCAGAATTGACGTGGATTTAAATTAAGGCTAGACAATCGAAAAGAGGGGATGACTTTCAAAAATATCGGCGAAAAAAAGCGACCCCTCCCTGTAGAAAAGTGTCCAATCGAGGGTGAAAAATTAATGTTTTTAGCCGATTTTTCGGTATTTGTCGTCTGAAGGGTCGAACTTCAAAACGATACTGATCTTGTGAAAATCCGTCGCCTCTATTGAAAGTTTTAGGCAGATATGCAAACATATATACATACATTTATATATTGGGAGCTCAAATTTTAGACCGAAACCGATTAAAACGCTTGCTCTATCTCTGAATACCCTTTATGTCAAATTTCAAATGTTTAGACCAGAAATTGTCTAAGTAATTTGGTAGAGACCGCAAAGGTCAATTTTTTTTTAACTTTGACCCCCCATTATGACGCCTTAAAATTTATTGTTTTGCGCTCAAATTAAGTTATTAAGTTAGATTAATGTCCAAGGAAACTATATCTAAAATTTCAAGTGTTTATACTTCAAACTGGCGGAGAAGTTTGGTAGAATTCTCAAAGGTCAAATCGTTGGACTTTAATCCCTTAACAGCCAAATTTCTGGCCGAAAACTGATTGCAAAGATTTTCCCAAATCTGATTGTATATCAAACTAGCATTTCAGCCCGGCGTTGCCCGGGTGTTTGGAAGTGTATGTTGAGCAAAAAAAAAGCGGTCAATTTTTTTAACTTTGACCCCTATTATGGCCCCTTAACATTTATTGTTTTGGGCTCAAATCAAGTTATTAAGTTAGATCCATATCCAAGGAACCTATATCTAAAATTTCAAGTGTTTAGACCTAAAATTGTTGGAGGAGTTGGTAGAGTTCTGAAAGGTCAAATCGTTGAACTTTGACCCCTTAACAGCCAAATTTCTGGCCAAAAAAAGCATTGCAAAGATCTTCCCAAATCTCAGTACCCTGTATATCAAATTTCGCGTCTGTAAACTGAAAATTGACAGAGTTATTGCGTTGGAAAATGTACACAAACACACAGACACAGGCGCACACACAGACACGTTCACTTTTATATATGTTTAGATTTCGAGTCTGTTGACTGACAATTGACAGAGTTATTGTGTAGGGAGATGTACACAGACAGACAGACAGACACTTTCACTTTTATATATATATATATATATATATATATATATATATATATATATATATATATATGAAATTGTATGTGGGTGTGTCTCTGTGCGTACATTTCCTTGCCAAATAACTCTTTCAATTTTCAGTCTACAAACTCAAGATTTGACTTAAAGTGTATTAAAATTTGGGAAAATCTTTTTAATCGGTTTTCGGCTAGAAATTTGGCTGTCAAGGGGTCAAAGTTCAACGATTTGACCTTTGAAAACTCTACTAAACTCCTCCGCCAACTTTATGTCTAAACACTTGAAAATCTAGATGTAGGTTAGTTGGACATTGTTCAAACTTTTTAATTTGATTTGAGCCCAAAACAATAAGGGGTCAAAATTGGGGGTCAAAGTTAAAAGAATTTGACCTCTGCGGTCTCTACCAACTTTTCTCTATGGTAGTTAAGGAAGCCTATTATATAGAAAGGCATTACCGTACATATGCACACTTTTTTAATATATACATATACACATAAAGTTATGAACAGTGCGTAGGGCCCGAGCAAAGCCGGGTTGAACTGCTAGTATGCTATATAAAGAAGAAATATAGACCCAAAGAGATTATTAAAACTCAAGTGCATGTGTAATGTTTCTTTGTCACTAACGTTTACAAGATGCTATTGAAAAGAAGAAGAAGAAGAAGAAGAAGAAGAAGAAGAAGAAGAAGAAGAAGAAGAATGCGTCTATAAACAACAAAGAGAGGGAAATGGAAACTTGGCTGCTATATCATTACTATGGCCAAAGAACTAGTTGGCACTATTATCAAAGTCGACGAACTATGAGGATTGAAGAAAACCCCAACTACGTAACACCATTATTAATCGATAAAAAATGTCTGGTGTGTGTTTACATCATTTTTTTTTTCTCACGCACCTCAGTCATATCAAAGAACCAAATAAACGAAAAGGACGGAACGGGTAGGAAATTATTATTATTATTATTATTATTATTATTATTATTATTATTATTATTATTATTATTATTATTATTATTATTATTATTTTCAAAACAGAAAAGAAAACAAAAAGAAGAAAGGAATGGCGACCGGACATTTTGAACGCCGACACAAAAAGAACGTTAATTGCGCAAGTGTCGACTAGTTCGCGACAAGACGCGATATCGCAAATTTGTCCCGCTTCGTGGTGACAACCCGTGGCGTTTATTATGTTTTTAGCAGTATGAATTAGATAAGCTCGAGGAATTGAATCGTTTCCTTATGTTTAATAACATCTTTCTTCTCCATTTTTTTCTTTTCTTTTTTGCTGATAAATATGTATGCGATTGTAGGAAACTCGGTATATGCAAACAGCCCGGGCAAGACAAAATATAAGAATATTTACAAACGTTAAAAATGAAAAGTCGGCAGCGAGGGAGGAAAAAAAATGGGCGTACAAGAGTCGCAAACAGAAATTCCCAACGTTGAATCATATGCCCTACTTGTGGGGAGGCGGGCCGGAATTTTTTGAAAAAAGAAAATTTCAGAATCGTTTCTAAAAAAAACAACCCAGTGTGCCTACATGATGAGATCCTTACTGTGAAACAAGCGTTGCGCAATCCGATGCTCCATTTCTCGTTAAAAAAAAAAAAAAACGGTACACGTCTCAGTTGAACTCTTAAGGAAGATAAACGGTTTCCACTCTAGCAGTAGTCGAGTTTCGATTCTTAGCTTTTTCTAAAGCTTATTAAAATCTATTAAAATCCGTTATTTCTGAACAACTTTTGGTTTTATTAGAAAGACAAACCCCTGAAGTTTATTATGTTAAAAGCGGAATAATATAATACCTTTCTATGATTTTTAATAGAATTTTAAGTTTTAATTTTTTTCAAAAAAAGGCGTTTAACCTAGTTTTAACTGAAAGCAAATGAAGTATAAATATATTTTTAAAGGTTTTCGAATCAATTAAACTTACTTTTTTTCATGTCTAAATAAAATTTACTATGATTGGCTATAAGGATATGCAAAAATATTAGAATATGATTACGTTATATTTTAATGAATTCAAATAATTCCATTCTTTCATCATGAACTCGTACATTTTACCTACCGCCGCCATTTTGGATTTTAAGTACGGGAACCCAGTCGCGTTTAAATATTTATTTAAACATTTTCATGACTTTTAACGTAACTAGACAGGCAAATACACTTTTTTTAATAATTGAATTAAATTATAATTACAAACACCTTTTATGATAGAGTATGTTATTTTTAGCTTTATAATTTTTTCTTTCATAATAATTGATCAATCAAGCTTTCAATTCTTTTCTAATACTTGTTAAAAGTAAAGAAAAACGCTTTTTTTTTTCTATTTTAACATCAAACATAAATCTTTGGCATAATATTACTCAGTTTTAATATCACTTTTAGTCAGTTTTTAATTTCATGATTAAAATCATTTTTACTTTCTTATTTTCTAATTAATAATGTTCAATGGGCCACACTTTGTTTCCATAAACTAGATCATATTGTATTTTCCCCAATCCTTTATTACATAAATCAAGATGACAAATACTTTCATTAGAATTTGGTGGCCCTTAAAAAGGGCCGTTTTTTGATAATCCTCAAGGGGGATGCAACTTGTTGGGATGTCACAACCATTATCTACGGAAATCTATGTCTTCATAGTTATAGTTAATTTTCAAAACGGGAGATAACAACATTTTATAAACCGTAAAGGGCTACCGTAGTTTGAAAAATCTTGCGTAAGACTACACTTGCGGATATCATTAATACTTGTAATTCTCACACCCTGTTTTGTTTTATAATTATTTATTTATTTATTTTTATTTATTTATTTATTTTTTTTTTTTTTTTTTTTTTTCGATTCTTTAAAACATTCTTTATGTACTGGTACGTGGAAAGTTCGCACATTCTAAAATTAAATTTTTAATTTGTTTTCAAAGATTTAAAAGCATGCATATTTTAACGTTTTCGTAAAAACTATGTTTTAATCTCATCTGAAAGATAATAATTATTGATAACATATTCAATGAATCTCACACTTCAAAACGCAAAAAATTTAAAAAAAATTAAACACATTCAAATTTCGGATTTCAATTTCGTTTTTTGTTTTTTTCTTTACTCATTCGTCCTCCTACCACAATATGAGTGCATACTTAATGGATCGCTTGGACTTTGAGGGCGAATAACAGATAAATGAGGAAGGGCGAATAACAGATAAATGAGGAAGGGAGTCCCCTAAAATATATTTATGCAACGAATATGAAAAGAAAACAGCTATAAGCATATAAAGTGCATTCTTTCCTTATCAATCAGTGAAAATTTTATATTAATTAGATAATTAACTGGTTTTTGGTAGATTTTTAAAGAGAGACTCTGTTACGAAAATCAAAAACACTCCATAAATTTAGCGGTCACTATATATATATATATATATATATATATATATATATATATATATATATATATATATATATATATATATATACATATATATATATATGATGATGATTGCAACGTCTTGTCAGACGAGTGCCACTCCCTCAGACATTTAAAATTCATGAGCCCAAATGTCTGAGGGAGTATCTATACAAATATGATGTTACAGAGTCTTAGCTTTGTACGACAGCTAAGTCTCTCTCTCGGCTCAAAATGTTGAGATCCAGCAACAATTAAGAGCAAGATAGCCAGCAACAAATTAAACTGCAGACCAGCTTAATGCGGGTACTGGTCTTCCGCTTTATGGTTTTTTAAATCAGAGATTTGCTTCTCCTAGAAAGGTTGCCTTCACCACGGCTTACGGGAGCCCTCTCTACCCCAATACACATATACACACACACAAATATACACGGTGCTAGTTGGCCGTTGACCCAGAAAAAGAGTTCATTCGCGCTTTGGAAGGTCTTGTTTTTAATCCTTCAGGGAGACTAGCCGCCCTCCTCACCAAACAAGTCTGGTGGGGAACCAGTTTAGTCGCCGGTGACCCGACCATGGGGCAGGTAGTACTGGGTTACATGGTACCAGTAGCATATGACATGACCTAACATTAAATATATATATATATAACAACATTTTATAAACCGTAAAGGGCTACCGTAGTTTGAAAAAATGTCACTATATATATATATATATATATATATATATATATATATATATATAGTGACCGCTAAATTTATGGAATGTTTTTGATTTTCGTAACAGAGTCTCTCTTTAAAAATCTACCAAAAACTTTTAAAATCTACCAAATCTATTATTATTATTATTATTATTATTATTATTATTATTATTATTATTATTATTTATTTTCCTTTATTTTTTGAAAAGCCGTTGAAGGAAATTAAAAAAAACAAAATTTAATTTAAGATTTTTATATATAAATGTAAGGCAGAATGATTTTAATTTTGATTTTAGAAAGGTAGGATTTCAGTCCACGTGTTGTTAACTATTCTGTACTTTAATCTAATAATTTAATAAACAAATATTATTAAAATATCGTTTGCAGAATATGTCACCGTGACATTTATTGGGTGGATTTCTTCGAGCATTTTGTTTAGATTTTGATTTTTGAGCGATTACCTGGACTTCCACAAGACTGTCTCATGTCAGACATTTTATTTTTCTAACGTAAGGCTCGGGAGCTTTTTGTTTTTGTTTTTGTTTTTTTTCAAAGTACATAAACGCTTCAAAATACATTAAAACCTACAAAAACCTATACAGGAAGGTAGAAGCGTTACTTATTTGGCATTAGGTAACATTTGTTTCTTATGTATATGTATTTTTATCACTATTTCGTTTATTGTGGAAAATACACTTTTTGTTTAGTAAAGTGAAAGTAGAAATTAGTTAACAGGAACTTCCTTCCCTTGCTTTCTAAATAATAACGTCATTATTAATGAGATGAGATTTTATATAATACAACTTTGCTTTTAACTATTAAAGAGGGGGGGGGCTTTTTAATTGAAACAGAATAGAAAAACAATAGACGAGTAAACATGCCCACCTCATTTTCCATATGAGACAACATATTAGGGTACTTATGTACTTATGTTACCATGCTGAAATAATAATGTTACTATTTAGAAAGCTTCTTTTTTTTAACGCGAGAAGGTGTTTTGTAATAACTTACTTTCACCTTACAATTTGATAAAAAAAAAAACAAGAGAAAAACTGCCTGCAAATAAATAAGATATAAAAATTACTCATCTCAAAGAATTCCAATTAATTAAGTAAGATACCATTCAGTACGGAGCCGACAATGGAAGATCAGATAACAAAATAAACGTGGATTTATAAAACTAAAGAATTCAACCTTGATCGCACTTTGGATCCATGAGCATTGGATACAGTTGTTGAATCTCTACTGTTCTAAGTGGTGGTGCAGTAGATAGAAACATTGAATGTCTACGGTTCAAGGTGAGGATTTTCTGAAGATAGCAGTTTCGATCCTACCCAAAGCTGGCCAAGGGATTAGTTGACCAAAAACGTGGTGAGACGATAACAACTATGAAAGGCAGTAATTACTGAAGATACAGTAAGGAAATTCAGCACTCCCATCCCGTCGTGGTTAACAACCTGATGAGGGCCAATGGAAGAGTTGGCTGAAACGTTGTGAAACAATAACTATTAAAAAAAGGTGAGGATAATAATCCGCAAATAGGTAAATAAATATACAAATTACTCACCTCAAAAGAATTCCAATTAATTAAATAATATACCATTCGGTGCGGATCCGACAATGGAGGGTCAGATAACAAAAATACATGGATTTATGAGATCAAAAAATTCAACTTTGATCGCACTTTGGTGAGCGTGGCAAAGTCTACAAATAAGTAAATATGAATCAGAGAAGTTTAATTTAAAAAAAAAACTAAATACCGGGAGAAAGAAAAAAATATGACTTAAAAAAAAAACAAGAAATGTGATCACTTCAAATGTTTATTATTTTTCTGTTCACATTATATTTCAACTTCTACATTCCAATACTAGCACGAAAGTAGGATTTTTTCACATTTGGGCTGGTGCATCTCACCCCTGAACAGGGTTCAAAAGAGAGTCGCCAGCCTGGTATGTCCTGAACTGTCATCTAAGCTTCAGCCTCTGTCCCATCGACGAAATGTTGCATCTCTCTGCCTGTTTTACAAGTATTTTAATGATGGATGCTCCAACAAACTACAAGCCCTCGTATCCTCTTGATGTAAATACTCCCGATAAACTTGACAAGCAAAAAAATTCCACCTTTACTCAGTCGAGATCCCTAAATGTAAGAAAGTCTTCTACTCTAATAGTTTCTTCCCCAGAACTGTTAGACTCTGGCATTCCCTGCTTCCACAACTGTACTGACATACTGAAGTTCAAATGTAATGCGATCATACATCTTACTGATCAACTCCTAACATTGCATCCCTGCAACTTATCTCTCTGATATCAGCCTCCTGCATCAAAATGGAACTGTTCCTTGTTTGGGGTTAAAATGAAATAAAAAACCTGGCTCCAGTTATGTAAAAATTATTAGACAAAACATCTATACTGGAGCAAATTTCCAATAACAGTTAACTAGAAATATTAGAAATGTAATTAATTAAAACTAAAACCAAAATATAGATAAAATAAATTTGACTAATAATACTAACGTTTTAAAGTAAAGTTATTAAAATTGACAATAATAAACAAACATAATACAAATACGTAAATTGAATTTCGTTTATTATTTGTTCAATCTGTGAAAGCAGTCATCAAGGCAGGTGGTCAAGAGTGATATGTGCGATGCTCAGAACTCGAAACCCATCTGATAGGACACGGAAAAGGCGACATTAAAAAATAAATAAATAAAAATAAATAAAACTAACATTTACAAATGAACGTAACGACTATTCTATAAATATAGCTAGGAACATGCGCACAAAATAACCGGAAATATAGAAACCCTCTTCTTCCTGTAAAAGAAATTTTCATATTGTCATCCGGCCAAGCAAACCGGAACGAGCTAAGTACTAACTTTTTTTTTCCCTTAAAAATCATCTTAATTCCTAACAAATGTACCATGGTGCCTCGTTATAATTTTGTCTTTCTATTTTTTTAGTTATATAAATTTTTGTTTATTTTTGTCTTGCAAACTAAGATGATATTGTCACACACACCCACACACTTAAAAGGGGCAAAACACTGCGCATCTGTTTGGTACGGCTCAGTAAAAGTCTTAGCGACGTAAGTTTAACCCTCTCCTGAAAACTAACAATCTGCCCTACTCCCCAAGCTGCCACTAACACGCATACATTACACACGACTTGGATGGGGGTCCTCAGCTTTCAGCCCTTAACCTTCGCATGCTGACCGATTGGAAGTCATGATCACTATATTCAAGTAAACTAGCGATAAAAAGGCTAGATAAAATTCCAGAATGTTCCACAAACCAGGAATTATTTTCTCCTATATAGGAAGCTAGGAAGTAGTATACTTAATATCTATTACTATAAGCTCTCTTGTATTGAAATGTTGCTTCCCTGCTTGCTATATCAAATCGCTGAACATTGTTTTACTTTTAATTATATTTGTAACTTAAACGCTGTGACCATAGCTACGTTACTAGGACTTTTATTGAGCCGTACCAAACTGCCTGTATTTTACTATGAATCCCGACGCACCATACACTAATAGTTTTTCTCTCATTACGATACAAACTCCTGCTGGATTCTATGTATATCAAATATATATACTTTACATCCAAGAAGACTGCCTATGTCTGATTTGCATGTTAAATTAAATTTAACAAAAAAAAACAACTTTACTTGACACTCAAAAATCTAATAATTAATTCTACTGTATTCTGTAAGTTTAACCCTCTCCTGAAAACTAACAATCTCCCCTACTCCCCAAGTTGCCACTAACACTCATACATTACACACGACTTGGATGGGGGTCCTCAGCTTTCAGCCCTTAACCTTCGCATGCTGACCGATTGGAAGTCATGATCACTAAACATCCATTCATTTCTACGCCTAAGGCATGCACTAGTTTGTTCTTAACCAGGTAGATACTTACTAAAAACAGTCTGTACTTGGCTTTATAACTATCTATATTACATAGCAATAGCTGTCTCTTCCTTAGCCTTACAATGTTAAATACAAAAACTGAACCGATACTCTGTAACGCAAAATACAATTTCCTGATTTATAAACGAAAGCTGAAGATATCCTTATTAGAAATGGAAACCTACTTAACAACCAAAACCCCCATAAATTCGCATCTACTGGAAATCTCCCCATATATCTATTTACTGTATTATACATAGTAGACGCCATAGTTTCTTCCCCAGAACAGCTAGGCTTTGGAATTCCCTTCCGGGTCCCTACTTCCCCGACTGTACTGACATGCAGAAGTTCAAGGCCAACGTGAACCGACATCTAGCTGCCCAACTTCTTACACAGTACCCCTGATGCTTATGTCCCTGATAGTCGCCCCCTACAACAAAGTGGCAATGTGCCTTGTTTGGGGTGAAAATGTAATAATGACAAAAGATGCTTGATAAATTATATTCCACTTGTTGTGGATACTAATACTCTTGGTTTAGAAGCTCAATGCATGTTTCATATAACAATAGAGCATTAGGGTGGAACAATAAAATTGTCGCTCTAGAAAACACGACAGGATTCTATTTCCGCTTGATGAAAACTGTTTTGTTTTGTTTTTGTTGTTGTTTGTTTTGTTTTGGGGGAGATTTTTTTTGTTTGTTTTTGTTGCAGACCATCTACTAGTTGGTCAGTTATGTATGAATCCCAAGAGCGACAGGAGCCTCCTATAACGTCTGAAAGTAATACAGTGTTTAACGAGCGAGATTCGAGATGCGCCGCTGTACAACTCATGCTCTCTACCGATCTAAGTTATGAAACAGGACCATGGCCGGCACCCTAAAAATGCATTGTTGGATTGTCATGAATAACAAGGACGTGCCCGCGTTGGTGAAAACAAAGATTCCAGCCACGGTTATGGTCTTCAATGTGGTTTACAGTGAGGGTCACACCATGTCACCTCACATTTTCAAAGTCGGCATGAAAATCCACATCAAACTGTACCTGGATGTGCTAAAGAATGTGTTGTGATCCTCTAGTGCAATCAGGTGGCCGCTGGCAGAACCTGGATGTGGTAGCAAGCCTCGGTGCCGTCCCACAAGTTCAAAGAGACCCAGGTTTGGCTTCAGAAGGAGTGCTACGACTTTGTACTTTTGTATCACTCCTCCTCCTCCTCCTCCGACCTGAATCCGCTGGACTACTTCGTTTGGTCATACATCAAGAACATCACCAACATGACCTACCACAACACCAAAGCCGATGATCATAGCATTTTCTTTAGGATTATGATTAATTTGTGTTTTTTCTTTCTTTTTTTTTTTTTCTTTCTTCGTGGAATAGTGATATTCAGATAGCTGCCATCTGCCAAGTATTCGCCGAGCTCCACCGGCACTTGTGGAAAAGGTATACTCGTAGTTTCAGATCCATATCGAGGCGGTGATTGAGGCTGAAGGCGTCTACATTGAATAGACGTCAGCTCTACTACATCATCAAGTTACCTTCATTCATATATTCAATAAAAGTTTTTAAATAAATATGTAGCTTTTTTTTTTCTTTTAGGGTGAAAATTTTATTGTTTCGCCCTGTCTGTAATAAAGAACGGTATAGTTACATACCAAGACCAAATATATATTTTTCATATAGTGTGATATAATAATTCTCCAGGTTCTAAATATCAACTTCTCTCAGTTGGTTGTTTATTACTTTACAATAGGTAGCCATTACAAATTGTTTAATATTGCGACTAACAAATCTGCAAAATTATATCTTAGCTGCATATTTAGTCACGTACTCATCAGATATTTACCTCTAAAAACTTTTTAAAAAAACACCACTTTGGACAATTAAAAGCGACTAGATCTGCGTTTTATCCTCGTTATATATATATATATATATATATATATATATATATATATATATATATATATATATATATACTAGACTAGGGGTCAGTATGTTATATTAGCTATGGAATTCATGTATGAGCGTGACAGTTGTGACGTAAAGAAAATAGTTTATTTTTTTAGATAACAAAAACATTTCTTTGAAAGTATATTATAATGAAAAAAGAATATAGATAGACTTCTATGAGTCGTTCTCTTTATTATAATTAATTATTTTTGAAAAAAAATTACAGTTACTGAATTATAAGTGGTTGGCCATACTTATAGGTAAATGTGCACTGAACAGATACCATAATACTTATTAAAGTTAAATTCAAATTTTGATATATCTGCTTATTTTTTTTTTTTTTTACATCGTTCATTTCTGTATTAGTTTTAACTTATTTTAAACCCCACTCTTCCCATGTTAAATAATGATTTCGAAACAATAACGTTAACATTTCAGCGTCCCAATTGTTCTTTTCTTTTTGGTTACTTTAAACCCTTCTGTGCCCATGTTAAATAATAATTTAGAAATAATAACGTTGATATTTCAGCGTCCCAATTTTTGTTTTGTTTTGTTTTGTTTTTGTTTTGTTTTGTTTTTTGTTTTTTCGCGTTTAACTTATGCAAATAAATAATTGGTAATACTGTCTGTTTTTTTTTTACATCGTTCGTTTCTGTATTACGTTTAAGTTATTTTAAACCCTACTCTTCCCATGTTAAATAATAATTTCGAAATAATAACGTTGTTAATATTTTTTCAGTATTTAATTTGTGTATTTCTGTTTTATTAAATGCTAGCTTTTTTTCTAGCCCAATACCGGTTTCCATCTTATCTCGAAATTACTTATAACGGCACCAACTCACTTTCGGAAGAACCCCCCCCCCATCAGCCTTTTCTTTTATATCGTAAGCTTCTTAAAACGTTACTAGCTTAAGTTCAGAATAAAATCACGATTTTCTTTTAACGACTAATTTCAAAAAAAAATGTTTTGAACGCTACTAACTGAATTTCTTTCAATGCAGTTTGCAATTTGGAGACGGAATTGTTTTTGTTGAGATAAGTGATTTCAATCATGCTTTTTATTTTAGATTTAAAATATTAACAACTCCATTTTATTTCAGTATTTAATTTGTGTATTTCTGTTTTATTAAATGCTAGCTTTTTTTCTAGCCCAATACCGGCTTCCATCTTATCTCGAAATTACTTATAACGGCACCAACTTACTTTCGGAAGAACCCCCCCCCATCAGCCTTTTCTTTTATATCGTAAGCTTCTTAAAACGTTACTAGCTTAAGTTCAGAATAAAATCACGATTTTCTTTTAACGACTAATTTCAAAAAAAAATGTTTTGAACGCTACTAACTGAATTTCTTTCAATGTAGTTTGCAATTTGGAGACGGAATTGTTTTTGTTGAGATAAGTGATTTCAATCATGCTTTTTATTTTAGATTTAAAATATTAACAACTCCATTTTATTTCAGTATTAAATTTGTGTATTTCTGTTTTATTAAATGCTAGCTTTTTTTCTAGCCCAATACCGGCTTCCATCTTATCTCGAAATTACTTATAACGACACCAACTTACTTTCGGAAGAACCCCCCCCCCATCAGCCTTTTCTTTTATATCGTAAGCTTCTTAAAACGTTACTAGCTTAAGTTCAGAATAAAATCACGATTTTCTTTTAACGGCTAATTTCAAAAAAAAATGTTTTGAACGCTACTAACTGAATTTCTTTCAATGCAGTTTGCAATTTGGAGACGGAATTGTTTTTGTTGAGATAAGTGATTTCAATCATGCTTTTTATTTTAGATTTAAAATATTAACAACTCCATTTTATTTCAGTATTTTATTTGTGTATTTCTGTTTTATTAAATGCTAGCTTTTTTTCTAGCCCAATACCGGCTTCCATCTTATCTCGAAATTACTTATAACGGCACCAACTTACTTTCGGAAGAACCCCCCCCCATCAGCCTTTTCTTTTATATCGTAAGCTTCTTAAAACGTTACTAGCTTAAGTTCAGAATAAAATCACGATTTTCTTTTAACGGCTAATTTCAAAAAAAAATGTTTTGAACGCTACTAACTGAATTTCTTTCAATGCAGTTTGCAATTTGGAGACGGAATTGTTTTTGTTGAGATAAGTGATTTCAATCATACTTTTTATTTTAGATTTAAAATATTAACAACTCCATTTTATTTCAGTATTTAATTTGTGTATTTCTGTTTTATTAAATACTAGCTTTTTTTTTTTCCTCGTACATATGTTTATTTATCTACCGAGTTGATAGCAAAAATTACGAATTATACTCATTTTTAGTTCGTGTGAGGGGAATCTATCACCATACTTTCCCTGAAACACGTCTGTTGGACTTTTATTAAGTACAATACTTAATAGTTTTTTTTTTTGTTTTTTTTTAATGGAGAGTAGAAAACGCATTGTGGATGCGTTATCGGCAGCTCCTGTTACTCTCGCTTCTTCTTATTTGTCCCTCAGTCCTCATTTTTTAAATGAGTGATTTTTCGGACAAAGGGAGAAGAAAAAGCTGTTTTCTAGGTTGGCAGTATTTTTGCGAACAGTTGGCTGAGATGGCGGAAATTTTCTGTTTCTATGTCTATCCTTGTAGCCATGTCACTAGTAAGGGTGCTGGAGGTAAACGTTTTGTCTGGGCTGACGTTATCCGCCTGATAGTCAGGAACCCGAACCTTGGATTAACCACTAAAGAGGCTGTCCTATCAGCAGGTGCAAAGTACTTGGGCTGCTGTATTGCCATTTGGTGAATGGATTCTGGACCATGCAGTAGCTTCTGGTGGGGCTTCTCGATGCCATACTAGTGGGTAATTGTTACGGCTTTACCTTATCATTAGCTACAAATAAAAAAAAAATTCTTCGTTTCTTTTTCTCTCTTAATTTTCCCTCTCTGTCCTGCTCTAAGTAAATCTGTCGACCTAGTCCACAAATTCCTAAATTTCATCATGACAAGTTTCAAGAAAAAATACACGATTAAACCCGGTTCTCCAACTTCCAACGTAGACCCCTACTACCATGTCTCCTTCTCCAACATCAGGGGTCTTCGTTCTAACCTTCCAGAGGTTGAAACCCAATTACAGGAGACTAAACCAGACCTTTTATTTTTAAGTGAAACTGGCATTGGACAGGCTATTTCCCGAGATGAGTTTGCAATTTCAGGATACTCTAACTTAACTTCTAAATCTGACCCCCAAGATCGCCATGGGCATGGAATATGTGCCTATATTAGGGATAGCTTTCCATGTGGTAGGGACATCTCCAGGGAAGATCCTAACTTACCCTATATGTGCTTCCGGGTTGCTTTAGCTCACACTACTGCATTTATATTTACTCTCTATCGCCCCCACAACAGCGGAGTTACTACCTTTCAAAGCATATCTGAGAAAATTGACCAAGTCCTTTCTACTTATCCTTCAGCTAACATTCACATATGTGGAGACTTCAATGTTCACAACGTCGAATGGTTGACCCACTCAAACAAGACCGATGATGAGGGGAGGTTCTGTCATGATTTCTCCATTGCCTATGACCTCACTCAGATTGTTCAGGAACCTACCCGTGTGCCCGATAATGACGGCCAGTATGCGAGCCTACTAGACCTTTTTCTCACAACTTGCCCTGAACTATGTTCAGTTTCTGTTCTGTCGCCTCTTGGATCTTCCGACCACTCTGTTGTATCAATTAAGATAAAAATGAAATGTAATAAGTCCCCAGACGTACCTCTTCATCGTACAGTATATCGATACACTAAGGCTGACTGGGATAGCTTCCGTACATTTATATCTGATCTACCTCTGCATTCCATGTTTAAAAAGGATGTGTCCTCTATAGTATTAGACCTAACTGAATGGTTAATTGTAGGTATTGACCATTTCATACCCTCTAAAAAGTTTCAGCAAAAACCTAACAGCCAGCCATGGTTCTCTCCAGAATGTGCTGCTGCCATTGCGCACAGAAATCACTTTTTCCACTGCTTCAAACGTAATAGATGTATGGAAACTAAAGCCGTTTTCAGGACTGCCAGCAACCATTGTAAGAAAGTAATAAGGAACGCAAGAGTGTTGTATGCTCAATCTGTTAAGTCCAAAGTAGCTGAGCAGCGGCTTGGTTCCCACCAGTTTTGGCAAATAGCAAACAGAATCCTGAACAGAAACGTGTGCTCCATCCCAACTATTATCAATGGACCTGAGGTAATCTCGTCAGCATCAGACAAAGCCAAACTCTTTGTCAAGAACTTTGCAGCTAATTCTACCCTTTGCGACCAAGACCGCCAACCCCCAATATTTCCTCCTATATCAGAAAACACGCTATGTGATATACGTATATCTGTACGTGATGTTGCGAAGCTAATCAAAAACCTTGATTCGAGTAAAGCAACTGGCCCTGATGGTATTCCAATTATAGTACTCAAAAAACTTCAACCTGAATTAGCGCCCATACTTACAAAACTGTTTAAACGTTGTCTTAAGGAGAATAGTTTCCCATCTCCCTGGAAAATCTCATCAGTATGCCCTGTATTTAAGAATTCAGGTGATCGCTCATCCCCCTCTCAGTACAGGCCAATAAGTCTCCTGTGTGTCATGAGTAAGTTGCTAGAATCTGTGTTAAATACAGAAGTAATCAAACATCTCAACAAAAATAACCTTCTTAGTGACACTCAATATGGTTTCCGTTCTGCTAGATCTACAGCAGATGTCCTTACAGTTATATCGCATAGGATTAGCAAATCTCTCGACGGTGGCAATCTTTCTAGGGCAATTGCTCTTGACATATCTAAAGCCTTTGATAGGGTATGGCATAAAGGTTTACTTCATAAGATCGCTAGCTATGGTATAGCTGGAAAAGTCTTCTCAATTATTAAATCATTTCTTTCTGATAGGTTCATAAGAGTAGTAGTTGAGGGGCAAAAATCAGAAGCTCACAGTATTAATGCCGGTGTCCCTCAGGGATCCATCCTGGGCCCAACTCTTTTCCTGATCTACATTAATGATCTTCCAAATCATATCCTTACATCATTTGTAGACATTTATGCTGACGACACTACCATTTATGGTACCACATCTAAGACAGTAAACGACCAAGTTCTCTCCAATTCTCTCTCCTCTGATCTTGAGCACGTAGTACAATGGGGAAAGGAGTGGCTGGTTACTTTTAATGCATCTAAAACCAAGCTTCTCTCTTTACATCATCAACATTCTAATTCACATTTGTCATCAATTGAAATGAATGGCTCTCGTCTTCAGGAGGCCTCAAGTTTTGACAAGCTTCTGGGCTTGACCATTACTCCTGATCTTAAATGGAACACGTATATCAAATCTGTTGCCAAGGCCGCTGGAAAAATGGTGGGATCTTTCTATCGATCCAGTAGATATCTCACTGCTGATGTTATTCTCTATCTATATAAGAGCCAGGTACGTCCAAGGATGGAATACTGTTGCCACATCTGGGCAGGAGCTGCTAGAAAGGACTTGTCCTGCCTTGATAGAGTTCAAAATAGACTTCGTAGCCTCGTAGGAGATGTCCTTTTCTCCTCCTTGCAACCTCTATCTCACAGAAGAGATGTTGCGAGTTTGTCTCTGATGTATCGTTATTTTCATGGAAAGTGTTCAACTGAGCTTCAATCTATGGTCCCCCCTCGCCAAACTTTCACAAGAAACACTCGTCTAGCTGTAAACACTATCAATAATTTCCCCCACTCTTTATCTGTGCCTAAACCTAAACGTAGATTCCATGAACAAAGCTTCTTTCTTAGAACTGCACGCCTATGGAATTGTCTTCCGTTTTCCTGCTTTCCGGCTGACTACAATATGGTTGTGTTCAAGTCTAAAGTAAATAAGTTCTTGATGAGCCGTTCCATATAAGTTATTAAATTTACCAAATTTTCATTACTAATGATTACTATATTGACCAATTTCTACTGTACACTCTTTAACCCTTATCCTTGAGTGGCCTCTGGGCCTTGATAATGTGGTGATACCTTTGTAAAAAAAAAATAAAAATAAAAAATAACGTTAATATTTCAGTGCGCAGGTAATGCGCGCATGCGCAACCGGATGTCGTAAACCGGAAAGTGGGTTACAAGGTAATTTGAGTTTTATAATTATAAAAATATATATGGGCATCATATTTTCTCTGATGCATGTTTTATGGAACAGCAGGGGTAATTCTTCCTGTTTGTTTTTCTTGTGATCAACCTTTTCCATTTAGTGGGACAATGTTCGAACGTTTTGTTCGAGTGTAAAAAGAAATTCGCCATGGTTAAAAACGTTTTCGACTTTCATGAGTCGTCTTCAGGCGAGTGATGAATTATAGAATTGCGTCTAGTGAATTTATTTACTGTTGTTCAATGAAACATGCACATATATATATATGTGTGTGTGTGTGTGTGTGTGTGTGTGTGTGTGTGTGTGTGCATGTATATATATATATATATATATATATATATATATATATATATATATATATATATACTAGGTACCGCCAAAACTGGGGGTGGGGGCAGGTCAGTACTTTTTGACGGACCGTCTTTTTAAAAATCTACCAAAAATCAGGTAATTATCCGATCAATACAAAATTTTCAGCGATTATTAGAAGAATGAACTTTATAACAGTGTACTTATTTTTCATAAACGATATTTATATATATATATATTTTTTGCTTACAAAACCCCCCTTGTTTTGAAATGGGAACAAATATGCTTAAAATAATCATCTGAAACTGAACACAAGATATTGTGTTGTTGTAAGGGACAGAATTATAGATTTTAAAAAAAATTGTTTGCATACCTTATTTTGACGTCTGAATATCAGAACTTCGATTGTGTTTAATTATCCCGCTTTTGAGTTTTGAAGTGTGAAATTCGGTGAATATGTTAAGTAAAATAATTAATTTAAGTTAAGCAAAACAAAAAAAAAATTTTAATATTTATACGAAAAAAGCCATTTTAAAATTTTTGATAAATAAATTAACAATTTTTTTTAGCGAGCCGAATAATGCATGACCATTATTAAACAGGGCATGCTTTGAATAATCGATACAAAAAAAATTCGATAAATATTGTGCTTTTTGTGTTAAAAATAGCATCATTTTTTTCGATCCCGTTTGAAAACGTTTGCCGCCTTTCGACTACGGTGGACCAAACGCGCTGAAATAATTTTTTTTTTATTCTGCTTTAAATTGCCCCCCCCCCCCATTTTGGGGAGCCTGGCCCCCACACACATACACATTAAAAACCAAACTCATACAAATGGTCACCCATCTGGTACTGGCCAGCCTCAGCTTAATAATACATTCAAATTTTCGTCACTGAAAAATAAGTTTTTTTGGCCTGTTTGGTCTTCCATAGTTTTCTTCTTATCAAACGCAAACGTAAACAGTGTCGATATAGACTCTAGATCGACGCAAAATATCTGGTTACCTATATGAATAAGTGGAATTATTTGAAATTCAGGTACTTATATTATAATATTTTTGCATATTCTCTTAGAAAATCATCCTAAATCTTAGTTAGACAATAAATAAATAAATTAATTATTTCAAAAACCTTCTTTTTTAAATATTTATGTACGTTTTTTGTGCAAGACAAAAAATGTCAATTGTTAACTTTTGGGGAAAATTTAACATTTAAAATTTAATTAAAAATAGTAGAAAAAGTTTTACATTATTCTGTTTTCTATATGATAAAATTCAGGGTTTTATCTTTCTGGAAAAAAAAAGTTACTCAGAAATAATGGATTTTAATAAATGTAATTTCGTTTTAAAAAACAACAACAACTTGATTTTGCGGCCATTTTTGGCGGTGCCCAATATATATATATATATATATATATATATATATATATATATATATATATATATATATATATATATATATGGCACGGACATTTGAAAACATAAACATTGAATAAGAGCACACGAATTTTTACTTTTCTGGGTATCACCATTCGACGAAAAAAGAAATAAAAATCCCAAATTGATCATAATCCTGAAGGAGAGGCTATGATCTTCGAAAGATTTTGTTTTCAAACAATTAAATGTCTACTTTAAAAAAATGCTTTGTGTTGTTATTTTAAACTATGCTTCTATCGCGAGATAAAAACAGTGTGTGTGTGTGTGTGTGTGTGTGTGTGTGTGTGTGTGTGTGTGTGTGTGTGTGTGTGTGTGTGTGTGTGCCCTTGACAATATAACGTCGATGTAATGTTTGGTCTAAGAGTGTGTGCAACTGCGCATGGTTTGTATATATATATATATATATATACAAAAAGTTATGTTGCCAGATTATTCAAGTCGAACACAAATAGCATTTAAGCTGAGTAATCATACTTTTCTTATCACTAACGGATTTTCATTAGTTATTATCGTACTGCATTATTGGAAATATAGTAACATAATTCGCTAGAATTTGTTTTTTAAAAATACTTACGACCACTGAGTTTCAGTTATTGTTAAGATGGCAGTCATTTTTAAATAATTTCGACCAAGGCAAAGTATTTTCTGAGAGGAATTAGATTGAATTACTATTTGACAGAGTACAAAATAGACTTCGTAGCTTAGTGGAGGATGCCCTTTTCTCTACCCTGCAACCTCTCTCCCACAGAAGAGACGTTGCGAGCCTATCCTTGTTTTATCGTTATTTCCATGGCAGGTGCTCGTCTGAACTTCAATCTCTGGTCCCCCCCTCGCCAATCCTTCACGAAAAACACCTGTCTAGCTGAATCCACTGTGAAAAATTTTCCCCACTCTTTATCTGTGCCTAAATCAAAACGTAGATTCCATGAACAAAGCTTCTTTCTTAGAACTGCACGCCTGTGGAACTCTGTTCCGTCTGCCTGCTTCCCACCTGACTACAACTTGGATATCTTCAAGTCCAACGTTAACAAATTCCTAATCAACCGCCCTCTTAAATAAACACTTCATTAAATCTCCACACTAACGTACTGTACTTGCAATAACCCTTATCCCTGAGTGTCTTCCGGGCCTTGATAAGTGGTGACCACCGTGTAAAAAAAAAATTCTTCTTAATTACATGCAACGATCCTGACAAAAATACTGCTGAACCAGAAACAAATATTGATTTTCAAAGAAACAAATATTGATTTTCAAAGAAACAAAGCTATCGATGAGCAGATAACGATAAAGTGGCTGACTTTACTTTATCTATTAGATACGTTTTATTGTTTTTATTTATTTAAATCATAACTCTCCACATCGTATTGTACACACTTGACATGAATTAAATTATAAATTATTTCCAAATCAAGATATCAAATCTATAATATTTAACACGCAATTTTTTTTTTTATTTTAAGATCAGAAAAATGCCTTAGAAACCACAAACAAAATGCAAATATATTTAAGAAAAATCATTCTTTTTTCTTAGCTTTTTGTCTTACTTTATCCGAATAAAATATCCTTCTGTCGAGACTGAATTTATCTTTAATATGAATCTCACCTTATGTATGTATGTAGTAATGTATGTATGTATGTATGTATGTATGTATGTATGTATGTATGTATGTATAAACGTTTGACAGACGCGACGGGTTCTCGCGAGATCGGTATTATTTTTAGCATGATGTCTCAGACGACAAATATCGAAAAATTGGCCAAAAATATTAATTCCTTTACTCTCAACTGGGCAGTTTTCTATAAGGAAGGGGTCGATGTTTTTGCGGGCCATTTTTGCAAGTCATCGTGTCGGTTGGATTGACTTTGCCTCATTTTAACGTTCGGAACTTCCGGTCGCGTCATGAAGTAGGGGTAAGACGTCAGATTTTCTTTCACTTTTCCGCCTTCGCTTTTTTTTTTTTTTTTTTTTCAACACACACCTCCAAAAACCCGGGCAACGCTGGGCACCAAGTCTAGTTATATAATAAGGGTAAGAAAAAGAGAATTTACTAATTAGTTAAAAAAAAAAAAAAAAAAACGCTTATGAAACATTTCAGTCTCCGAGGAAATGTTGTCTCATGAAAAATGGTAAAAGTAATTACCGTCATCCCAAGTCCCAATTTCTGTCAGTTATGTACTCCACATGCCGGGCTGGATATAAAGTCAACTTGATGAAATCGATTGGAATTTCAATTTTTATTTTTAAGAACACAGACTGATTTTGACTAGCTAGTCAGAATAAAATAGTGATTTTTAGGAAGAAAGCTATCGATAATCAAAATTGAAGATTAAAAAACATATATAGATAATGCACTTTTCATTTGTGCAAAAACAAATGTTGATGTTGTCCTCTCTCTCTCTCTCTCTCTCTCTCTCTCTCTCTCTCTCTCTCTCTATCTATCTATCTATCTCTATCTATCTATCTATCTATCTATTTCAATTTTTCTGCATTCGAATTTTCCTTGCTTTGATAAGTGTGATGGAATGTTCTAAAAAGTTTTTCTTGCTTTAATGAACGTGAGAGAAAGTTTTCCAAGAAAAAAAAGAACAAACACAGATGGTGCTCGATGACCGCGCATGTCTGAAAGCGGGTGGATATGCTCATCGGCTGAGATAGGGGTTGGAGATCAGTAGCCACCGCGTCACTTTGTTTAATAGTGGGCAAACACTTGGTTGTGGAGGACAAACATTTGTGAGTCGTGATTTCCGTAGCTTTTGAGGGAATTCTAGCCTTTGATCTTGGTCGTAGACTTCGGTTGAATTCCGATAACCATTAAAGGGACCAATGAAACACGCGTGTGCATCTTCCCCTTCCCTGCGTCTAGTTGTGACTCGATGGAAGATGAAAAGCCGGTTTGATAAGGTCTCGAGTCTATCTATTGTAATGTTTCCATAATTCTCTTTCTTTGACTAAAACAACTTGGTATATAAGACGAATCAGATTATACTAGAAGGGTTGCAACCGCTATAGTCTCAGTAGACTCATCCGGTTAGGGATTTTCATCCTGGTCCCCCAAAATCAACAGAGATTAGACCATTCCTGTAATGCTCTGGTCCCTAGTGATTGCGCTGTAATGCTGTTCCTGAGCAGTTCTAGGAGTTCCACTCTCCCAGGCTCTTTCTTCTCTCTTTGAAAAGAGTCAGTTTATTGCTAATCGCCCGAGGCGCCTTTACCGAGGAATGTCGATGGGAGTTCCCAGCCACGTTTTGCGTGTCATATTGCCCCATCCTTAGAATCACTGACTTCTCAATCCCACTTTGCAACCCTGGTGTCACAGCTCTTTTAGTGGGAGGGGACTAAATACCCCTCTCCTCATGCGTGGGTCGAACAGTATATTACGTACTAGACTAGTACTTGTTTAGTTTGTTTTTAAAGTCATTTGTGTCTTTATTATTTTCTATATCCATCCCAAACGAGGCATATTGTGACGTAAACAGCTATGGTGAATTAGGGACCACAACTACAGGGACACTTTACATACGGAGATGTGTGTTCACATTACATTAAATTTTTGCATGTTAGTACAGTTATGGAAGCAGGAAACAGGTTGGAAATTCCAAAATCTAGCAGTTCGAGGTAAGAAACTCTTGTAGTACAAGGTTCTCCAGCATCGGGTGACCTTTACACTGAGAGCAGCAAGATGTCTGTTCACATTACATTTATGGGTGGGATTTTGCTTCTTGTCGGGTTTGTCGGGGGGGATACATCGAAGGACACCAGTGCTATGACTTCACTTCATTAAAGTGCTTGTAGAACAGTTCTCAATCTAATAGGTCCCACTTTGTCAACTAAGCTCCAACCCCTGTCCCATCACCAAAATGTTGCATCTCTGTGCCTGTTTTACAAGTATTTTAGTGGAATGTGTTCTGATGAACTACTTGCACTTGTGCGCTCTGGACATACATATCCCGGACAACCCCACTTAGAAACAAAATCACACCCCTTCCCTTGTGAGGTCCCTGAATATCAGAAAGATTTCTACTCTAATAGTTTCTTCCCTCGAACTTCTATACTTTAGAATTCCCTTCCTACTAACTGCTTCCCTGACTGTACTGATATGTAGAAGTTTAAATGTAACGTAAACAAATATCTTGTTAATCTTTTCTAGGCATGGTCCCAAATAGTAGCCCCTTACGTCCAAGTGATAATATGCCTTGTTAGGGGTGAACGTGAGTGCGAAAAAAGCACAGGGATGACACATTGAGACGATGGGACAGGAGTTCCTATTTACAATGCCTCCCCACGGGACAGAGTTAGACACTAGGGTCGTTTTTTTTAACGTTAAGACAGGAGTTGGGTGACACTGAAGGATCTATAAGACTGCAGACATTATTTTTATTTTCATTTATATTTTTTTGTTTTTGTTTTTGGTTTTGTAATTACAATTGAACTAAGAATCTCATACCAGTTGTTCGCTACTGGAGGTTCAAACAAATGTTTCCTGGTGCTGAGTTTGCTGTGCTTCTTTGGTCAGTTTGAAAAGGGGTTTCCACTTGTTATGGAGTTGATATCCATTAGTAAAAGATGTTCTTGGCGAATAGTAACCTTACAGGGTAACATCTTATAGATGCGTAAAAAAAACACCAAAACTTTTACCTCTTCACTACTAATGCTCATATCCCCACTTTGTTCCAGTTGAAATTAACGGCTCACGTCTTGAATAAACATCCTGCTTCGACAAACTTTTAGAACTGACCTTTATTCTTGACCTGAAATGGAAGACCTAAATCAGATCCGTTGCTAAAATCGTTCTACTCCTCCAGAAATATCTCGCTACCAAAGCAATCCTCTGCCAGTACAATAGTCAAATACGCCCTAAGATTGGCCACTATTGCTACATCTGGAGAGGTCCTCCTAAGAGTACCCTTTTCTGACTTGACAGGGTACAAAACCATCTTCGAAATTTAGTGGGTGAGGATCTTTCCGCCTCCTACTCCTACGTCTTCTTTCTCACAGAAGAGACGATACGAATCTGTCTCTGCTCTGTCTTTCCTTCTATGGCAGGTGCTCGACCGAGCTCCAATCTATAGTCTTCCACCACGTAAATCGTTCGCAACAAATCTAGCTACAAAACCCGTCAACAATTACCCTCACTGTTTATCTGTGCCTGTAAAGTAAACGAAAATTCCATGAGCAAAGTTTATTTCCCGAGACCTGTCCGTCTGTAGAACAAAATCGCGTGAGTCTGTCGTTACTTTTATAGTCTTATATCGAATCTATGGTCCTTCCCTGTAAGACGTTGGTAACAAATACTCGCTTATCTACAACAACCACCAATAACTTCCTTCACTTTCTGTTAGGATAATACAAAAGTATAATGCAAGGGGAGTAATTCTTTATTTCTTTGGGCAAAGTTGCCTCCCCTTGCCCGAGTCCTAAACTTTCAATTCTCGCGACTTCTCGCGAGATCAATGACGGGAAGTAGTGAGTGGAGGGAAAACAGAGTGGCTTTAAAAATGGAGAATGAGCATCATTCCCATTCGTTCCTGTCATCATACTTGGACTTTTAACCTTTCATGTACTCTGTTTGAATTGTCGTTACGTGTGTGTGTGTGTTTGTGTGTGTGCTTGTGTGTGTATGTGTGTGTGTGTTTGTGTGTGTATGTGTGTATGTGTTTGTGTGTGTGTGTGTGTCTCCATAATAAACGTATATCATAATGTAACAGCGAGTGATTTTCTTATTTGTTCATAATTGTTCCATTCTTTCAAACATACCCACAAGAAGACTAGACACCATGCGGTAAGATATTTTAAGTTACACTAGCATTTCAGCCCGGCGTCGCCCGGGTGTTTGGATGCGTATGTTGAGCAAAAAAAAAAAAATGGTAGTAGGAAGGTAGGCTCGAACCCGTACCGCGAAGGAGGAAAAGAATGGGGAAAAAACCCTGACGTTTTTGCTGTTACGACCAACGACCAACCTGAAGTGACGTAGCTTAAAATTAAGGCTAGACAATCGAAAGTAGAGGATGACTTTCGAAAATATCGGCGAAAAAAGCGACCCCCCCTGTAGAAAAGTGCCCAGTTGAAGGTGAAGATATTAATGTTTTTAGCCAATTTTTCGATATTTGTCGTATGAAAAGTCGAACTTCAAAACGATACTGATCTTGGTAAAATCCGTCGCATCTGTCGAAAGTTTTAGGCAGACATGCAAACATACATACATACATACATACATACATATATATACATACATACATACATACACACATTTATGTATTGGTAACTAAAGATTTTCGACCCAAACCGATTAAAAAGCTTGCTCTATCTCTGAATACACTTTATGTCAAATTTTAAATGTTTTGACCAGAAATTGTCTGAGTAATTTGGTAGAGACCGCAGAGATCAATTTTTTTTTTTTTTAATTTGACTCCTAAGTTAGATCCATGTCCAAAGAACCTATATCTAAAATTTCAAGTGTTTAGACCAAAAATTGGTGGAGGAGTTTGGTAGAGTTCTCAAATGTCAAATCGATGAGCTTTGACCCCTTATCAGCCAAATTTTTGGCCGAAAACGGATTACAAAGATTTTCTCAAATCTCAGTACACTGTCTATCAAATTTCGAGTCTATAGACTTAAAGTTGACAGTTATTGCGTATGGAAATGTACACACACACACACACACACACACACACACATACACACACGCACGTTCACTTTTATAGATACTAGCATTTCAGGCCGGCGTTGCCCGGGTGTTTGGAGGTGTATGTTGAGCAAAAAAAAAAAAAAAAAGCGGTCAATTTTTTTAACTTTGACCACCTTAACATTTATTGTTTGGGGCGCAAATCAAGTTATTAAGTTAGATCCATGTCCAGGGAACATATATCTAAAATTTCCATAGTTTATACCCAAAAATGTCCGAGGAGTTTGGTAGATTTTCAAAGGTCGAATCTTGGAATTTTGACCCCTTAACAGCCAAATCTCAGTATCCTGTATATCAAATTTCGAGGTTGTAGATTTAAAATTGACAGATTTCTTGCTTAGGGAATTGACACACACAGACACACAGATACACAAATACACAAACACGTTCACTTTTATAGATATGCTAGCATTTCAGCTCGGCGTTGCCCGAGTGTTTGGATGTGTATGTTGGGCAAAAAAAAAATAAAGTGGTAGTAGGAAGGTAGGCTCAAACCCGTACCGCGAAGAAGGAAAAGAACGGGAAATAACCTCTGACATCTTTGTTGTTACGACGACCACCGCCAAACCGGAAGTGACTTATGTTTAAATTCAGGATAAGCAATAGAAGGGAGAGGATGACTTTAAAAATATCGGCGAAAAAAGCGACCTGCTCCCCTGTAGAAATGTGCCCAGTTGAAGGTATTTGTCGTCTGAAAGGTCGAAGTTCAAAACGATACTGATCTTGGTCAAATCTGTCGCCTCTGTCGAAAGTTTTAGGTAGACATGCAAACATACATACATACATTTATATATTGGTAACTAAATATTTTCGACCTAAACCGATTAAGAATCTTGCCCTTTCTCTGAATACCCTTTATGTAAAATTTCAAATGTTTAGACCAGAAATTGTCTGAGTAATTTGGTAGAGACCGCAGAGGTCAAATTTTTTTAAACATTGACCCCTATTATGACCCCTGAACATTTATTGTTTTGGAGCTCAAATCAGGTTATTAAGTTAGATCCATGCCCAAGGAACTTATATCTAAAATGTCAAGTCTTTAGACCCAAAATTGTCGGAGGAGTTTGGTAGAGTTCTCAAAGATCAAATCGTTGAACTTTGACCCCTTAACAGCTACATTTCTGGCCGAAAACGGATTACAAAGATTTTCCCAAATCTCAGAACCCTGTATATCAAATTTCGAGTCTGTAGACTGAAAATTGACAGTTATTGCGTAGAAAAATACACAGACACACAGCCACACTGATACACAGACAGACACACAGCTATACAGACAGACACACAGACACGTTCATTTTTATATAGATAGATAGATAGATAGATAGATAGATTCTAATGCATCCCACTATATAACACTGTTTACATGTGTTCAAAGCTAAACGAATATTACATGAGCAGAGTTTCTTTCTTATAACTGTTCGTCTACGGAAGGCAATATCAGATGTCTGCTTCTCAACTGACTATAACATGGTCATCTTTAACTCCAATGTGAATAGATTCATATTGAGCCCTACTCTTAACTAATCTAGCCATACCCAAGTTCCGCTATAACTGATCATGTTGTCTCACAATCTACCTACCACTTCAGCCTTATCCTAGAGTGGCCTCCAGACCTTGATAAGAGGTAACCTCCCAAATAAAAAAATGCCACTTTTTTCACGGCAGTAATTTTTAACTGCAGTCTCATCCTAGTAAGTCTCTCATATAACATTTGATTGAGGAAAACAACTTTGTTATATACCTGGGTAGGAGGGAAGGTTTATATACTCCTGAGAAAATTCATGAATATTTAAAATCTTAAAAAGAGAAAATTTATAAATATTTAAAATCTTAAAACGTGCAACAAAATGCCAATTACATTTTTATTAGTGCATAAGACACATCTGATTGAGTGTAAATAAAATAGTTTTTTTTTTTATTATTATTATTATTATTCTAGTATCTTCCTGTTTAAAGTTTAATATTAATAGTTTTCGGTAACATAATTTTCCGGGTAAACATTTTGTTGAATATTTTTCTGTCAAGGCGGAAATCTTTTTTCAAAAAAATACCTAACTTTTTAAAATTATATTTATCAACAACAAAAATAATAAAATCATATTTATTCATTAATAAAAACATGGTCAGAATAACATGAAAAGTATCATCACATAATGTAATATTTGTTTTATTAATCAATAATACAGGAAGTTTTCTTCTTTTTTTTTTTCGTAATAACACAAGATGTGTTTAAAAATAAAGTTTTTTTTTAATAAATATATTATTTTGTTTTTCGTGTCTTGACTCCGTGACTCTGTTCCGTTCAGTTGCGTTACATAATCAACCGTATCCACTTCCGATAGTTTGATTTTTGCCGGACACTGATTTTGGACATTACTTTAAAAATATACAAATTTATTTTCTTGGGGGGGGGTCTATTTTTAAAACTATATCTACTTCAGTATTTTCTTTAAATTTATATTTTTGAGACATTATCGAGATTCCCGAGACGTGGTACTCTCATGTCAAATATTTTTTTTTGTTCTAAAAAAACACTCGACACTACTTTTTTTTAAACTAAATAAACGTTGTAAAATAAGTTGAACATTTCAAAACTTACAAATCTGGGTAGAAAATGAATACTTAGAAAATCGATTTTATATATTTTATATATTTTAAACAGTAAAGAGGTAAATATTTTTTTTTAATATATTATGGCGGTGTAGTCTCTTTTAAAAACAATACCCCCTTCAAGAAACGTCCACGGTAGCTTATGAACTGAAAAGAAAAGCAATTCAAAATCAATAACTAAAAGGCAATTTAACATAAAAGATA
>NC_136504.1:48836455-48948955 GCF_053919585.1 Euprymna scolopes
CGGGAATATTCGATATTGAAGCAATAATTCAGGCGAGACCGACAGAGACGCTGTGTCATTTCAAATATATAAAAGTAAAATAGATTTGCAATGCTATGGAACTAACAATTAAATTCGAACCTATGCGTATCATTTGATACGTTTGTTTGGCTTTTATCAGGGCGGGCTCTATAGTAGTATGTTGGTAATAATTTTTCAATCATCGTATTCATAACATTTATTTAATTTTCTTACTCTCCTCCTCTTACGTTGCGATTACTAATCATTCTTCCTCTTCTCCCACCATTTTCATATCTCATTCGCTTTCATAAGATTGGCCTATTTCAGGTTTGATTTCAACAAAAATTTCAGGAAATGTAGAGGGTTTTTTTTTTCTTTTTCTTTTTTTTTTTTTTTTTTTTTGATGTTGCTGTTATTGATTTTGTTCTTTTGTTTTGTTTTGATGTTTTTGTGGGGTTTTTTTTCTTTTTTGATGTTGCTGTTATTGATTTTGTTCTTTTGTTTTGTTTTGATGTTTTTGTGGGTTTTTTTTTCTTGTATCCGAAACATTAGTGTTCATAAATTTAACGAAAACTACAATTACGCTTAGTTTTCAATTTAAAACCTTGTTAACATAGTGGAACCTCAGCTATACGTTCAGGCAGCATATGCATTCTCGTCACGTATAATATGGATATTTCTTTAAAATTTAGTTGAAATCTAGCTAGAAGCAGCTTATCTTGCCTTGAGTTCAAAATAGACTTTGTATCCTAGTGGGGGATGCCCTTTTTTCTTTCCTGCAACCTCCTTCCCACAGAAGAGACGTTGCGAGTCTCTGTTTTATCGTTATTTTCATGGTAAGTGCTCGTCTGAGCTCCAATTTATGGTCTCCCTTGTCTTGACTTTCACGAAAAACATTCGTCTAGCTGAAACCACTATCAATAATTTCCCCCACTTTTTACCTGTGCCTAAACCTAAATGTAGATTCCATGAACAAAGTTTGTTTCTTAGAACTGCACACCTGTAGAACTCCGTTTTCCTGCTTTCCAATAATTACAATATGGTTGTCTTCAATTCCAACGTGGACAAATTCTTGATGAGTTGTCTCCTTAATTAATCCAATTGACCAAATTTCAGCTACTAACGATGACTACGACATGTGACATGTTTCCTTTGACCACTGTACACTCATTAACCCTTGTCTTCGAGTGGTGTTCATAAGTGGTGACTCCTCTGTAAAAAAAAAAATCGAATCTGAAATGGCAACCACTGAGCGACGGATGGCAACATGATACAATATAAACAGAGGAAAGGGTCGGCCGGTATTTAACAATTTTTGCAATAATCGAAAGTCGAAATTTTTTTTTTCAGCTAACTCCCCACATGATGTGGGCAATATTAATTGAGAGTCCTTCTTTTTTTTTTCCATGAACCAGGAGTTTGGGGGTTGGGTTTCTTAGCGTTCGGACTAGAAACAAAGTGTGTTATCTCTTTGGATACCACACTTCATCGCCAATGAAAGAGAAATCCTTCTAGACTGCGCCAATTTAAAATTTTAGATCAATCCAGATTGTCACTTTTTTTGGAACTAGATTTTCCTCACATAAAAGAAACGGTCTGATTCGGCTCTTCGTTTTGTTGTGTTTATTTGTTTTTTGTTTTGTTTTGGTTTTGTTTTTGTTTGTTTTAGTCGGTTAATCAGTCGGTTGTTTCTTTTTTCGATTTTTTTTTTTTTGTTTTGTTCTTGCTTGTTTTATTTGTTTTCTTTTTGTTTGTTATTTATTTGTTTGCTTGGTTGGTTGTGTTTTTCTGGGTTTTTTTGCATTTGTTTATGTTTGTTTGTTTATTTGATTGTTTAGTCGGTTGGGCAATTAGTTGATATTTTCCGGTTTTTTTGTTTTGTGTTTTGTTTGTGTTTGGTTGGTTATTGTTTTTTGTTTTGTTTGTGTTTGGTTGGTTATTGTTTTTTGTTTTGTTTGTGTTTGGTTGGTTATTGTTTTTTGTTTAGTTTTGCTTTGTTTTGCTTTATTTTTGTTTTTGTTTTTGCAGACAACTCGCCACATGTGAAGTGAAAAATCTGAATTGGGAGTCGGATTTATACTTTCAGTCGACTCCGCACCTCTGGTTATAAATAGGATGATCCAATTGAATCGGGAAATCAAAGAAACGTTTTGTTTCCTGGGCGGGAACAGTGCGTGCTATGGATTGGGGAGGGATGACATTCTTAAATCATTTGAATACAGAAGTCAGAGGTCATAAAGGGTTGAGAATTATTTCTTTAAGAAATAGTTCACATGTTTCTGAAAACGGAACGGCTTAAACAATGGCCGACTGACGGAATAAAAAAGAAAGGACAGAGAAAAACATACAAAAATGCAGATTTTAAAAAATGGGTTTCCCATAAGATTCAGAATTTCGAACTCAACGTTGGAATTTGGTTCGCGCATTGTCAATTCATTACAACGACGTGATTTATTCGAGGGAGGGGGCAATTATTATCGCTACCGTGTTTTTTTTTCTTTCATTGGCGTCGGTGTGTGTGTGTGTGTGTGTGTGTGTGTGTGTGTGTGTGTGTGTGTGTGTGTGTGTGTGTGTGCTTCCTTCCAATTTTTGGTCGCACAAAGGTGAACAAAGAAACACTGATCAAAACAAGGTCCACATAAACCTGTTGCTGGCGATAACAATACAAGACTGAACTCGAAATCTCTACAGGTCTTTCTCTCAAAATAGACGTATACAGACACGCGTGCACGCACACACGTACAAAACATTGCACCGGTTGTGATAGGAGCAACTGGGTTAATAAAAAAGAATCTTCCTAAATACTTAGAAGCAATCCCTGGAAGACCAAGCTGTAACGAAATACAAATAGCAGCCATAAAGGGAACAGCATCTATTCTTAAAAGAGCCCTCGGATATAAATTTAAATCATAACAGAATCAAGTGTTAGCTCCAGGAGGGAGCCCCTTGATCTCTTAATACTTACTGAAGTAAAATAAATAAAAAAAAAAGTACAGTTAGGGGAGAACTTGAATGGCGGGGAAGAACTTGAATGCCTACTAGACACTGTCTTCGAGTGTCTAAGGTCTCTCTGTACAGGGGTTTGTCAGAACAATCTGGCATGAGGATACTTTTTCCTAGAAGCAAACCCTGATTAAATATTCAAAATCATATAGTATTCGCTGCCCAAATAAGATCTCGCTATGGCTAACCCATATTAGCTTTTACAAGGAATGGGGCACCTTCTCCAAGTGATGTTACCTCAAGTAACAGCACGAAACTGGATACCCCACCAGACTAGATAAATTTTTGTCATGGAATTCAGCAAGACCAAGAGACCAAAATAAAAGATATAATACAACATATAAAAATGGTTAATTGGGGAGAGGAAAATTATGTTCTCAACTTCTTTATTAACTCAGTGTTTGAGAAATAAAGAACTTAAATGGAACATTCGAATATCTATGTATCTCATATAGAGTTCAAGTGTTAGCCCCAGGTTGTGGGCCCCTTGATTTCTGAGAACTTCGACTGAAGTAAAATAAAACAAAAAAAGTACACAAATACACGCTTATATAGATTCCCTCCCCTTGGTTGAACACTCTTCGGTGGTTGGTTGTGTTCTTTTACTAAATATAAGTACGTTGCCCTTTATTCATTGTACAGTTCTTTCAATATTCGTGCGGATACAGATGACGAATAGAAATCAAAGGTGATTTCAGATTATATATATATATATATATATATATATATATATATATATATATATATATATATATATATATATATTAAATTTACAGCTTTTATACTTAAATTTTATTCAGAAAAATATGATTTTCAAAGCAAAAATTTATTGTTTGTATAAAAATACAATATTTATATTAATTTCCTTAATCCATGGATTTTCGATGTAGGATCATGTCCTCAGAGGAAAAGTCATTAGCAAAATATTAATTTTGGTTTGATATAATTTTGCTATTTAGCGGCCTTGTTTATGGTCCTAGGAACCGATAAAAATCAATTTCGCCTAGGTTAGAACGGCTAGGACGACATGTAATAAACCTATACCCTTATCGAAATGAGGCTGTTATTCATGAGAATAAGGTCTCACATAGCTATTACCGCTATTTTCCAGTACGCAATTCATTTAAAGAAAGAATTCGTTTAATTGTTGGAGACGCTCACTAGTTCGTAGTAATGCGCGTTATAAGCACGGGTCAAAATTTAAAAAAAAAAAACATCTACTAGTGTTGGGACGATTAGTCGGAATCGCAATCGGAGGTCAAAATCGGAACTTTTGGGGGTATCAGAATCGGAAAAATTTGTGCCTATTTTCCGATGCCAAAAACGATTAATTTAATTGGCATTTTTATTTGATTTTCTTTAAAGAAAAAAAATTCTACTGCTAATAGAAATATTAAATAATTAATATCAATTGATTTTAAACTATTAGTAAAACTAAAATCGATAGATCAAACCTCACAAGTGTATCTTTATGTTTGAGAAAATATCTGCACATTTAACTTGTGTTTTTACGGTAATCGTGAAAAGTAACAACTTTATAGTTAAATACTTAGATATTTATAGAGAATCGGAATCGGGAATTTGCATCGGAATCGGGAATTTAATACGGAATCGGTAATTGTATCGGAATCGGAAACATATTGAAATCGTCCTATCCTTAAAGTCTACAACTTTCGTAATCATGGCAACTATCTGATTCAATACTGCGGTTAAGTAATCTCATCGCCCCTCCTTTCCCCACTGACCGAAAGCAGGTTTGGCGGTTTTACTTGTGAAGCCGTAGTTCAAATCATTAGTTGCAATAATCATTGTAATCATAGCAATTAAATTCTGTTGACTGTTACGAGTGGCGTAAAAGAGCGAGCAAATAAAGGAATTACAGAACGAATTCCATTATACCGGGAATATCGTCTGCCTCCAGATGCACGTTACGATACGATGATTTAATCCTAGTCCTGTTTATTTATTTGCGTCCTCACTGAGCAAATTAGGCACAAGGCCGTTTTTTAATGTGGGGAGGAAAAACCAGCTCCCCCAAGGAGGCACTCTGGCAAGGTCCAAAATTAGCAATTGTCTGATATGAAGGGTTTCCCACACATTGATCAAACTAATTGACTTAAAAAAGCAATTGTCCTATATGAAGGGTTGTCCCCACATTGACCAGAACTGGTTACTTCCTTTTCCGCTTCTGGCCCGAAGGCTAAGAACAGCCTCTAGTCCTTACCTGTACGAGAATTGGTAATTTACAAAATGATAAAAAGTACAAAATAAAATAACATAGCAAACTGTAACGTGCTTGAAGTCAAATAGTTGTTACGTAATTTATATTATGCAAGACGTATTTAGCAAAATGGAAGAATAAAAAAAATAAAAAATAAATTACGAATGTGCATGTTTGAAAGATGCAGGCGAACATTGAAAGTAGGGAAAGAAGTTTCGCCTAAGTTTTCCATCCTTTTATATCCAATAATGGATTGATCGATCTCCGATTCGTTTCAAGAAACCATCGGGATGACCACGTGAAGCTTGATGCCCAGCGATTGATCCGGTGGTGATATCGTAAATGATGATGATGATGATGATGATGATGATGATGATGATGATGATGATGATGATGATGATGATGATGATCAGCATTATTCATGCATGAATTCATGAATAGGATGGTTATTGTTGGCATTCGTTTCCTCGATATCTTCCCACTTGGAATTATTTCAAGAAAGACATCGGGGATACATACGAGGGAGGGGGCTGCGAACCACGTGAAGGTTGCCAACATCTTTAAGTGAAAGTATTTCTGTGGAACGAACTGGATTCCAACTTGGCACACCCAGTTTGTCAGTCCGTGTCGTTAACCACTTAGCCATCGTCACCTCCATGATGATGATGATGATGATGATGATTGAGAAGAGTGCATTACATTACATTACGGTGGACCAGTTCGTTGAACCCAGCAGATTATTTGAGAAATGGCTGATTATGCAGCAGCAGCATGGTTTGTTTTGCCGGTTTGATGACAAGTAACAATAGTCCATTCTCTCTTTTATTGTTTTCATTGCTGCCGCCTTGTTCATAATAATTTTTATGACAGCGATTATAACACGGAGGGGGGGGGAGTACAGCCATCTAAAACACGATTGCTATCTCGAGTGCACTTCAAAAAAAAGAGAAACATTTGCTCAACCTATCCGATACATGTCATTAATCACTTGCTGTTTAATGCTAGGACATGTAGCCCTAGTCCTCAGCTTTTAACTTCAACTGGAAATTTTCATCTTTCTGCTTGACCTAACCTAACGTGGAAATTCCCGTTTACAACCGTATCTTTATACACTCGTCTCTAATTTTACTACAAAATTTATCTTACTTTTTATGGACTCTATAATTATGGTCCTGTGTTTACGTGAAAATAAACCAATAATGGAAACAAAATCAGTAGTCCAAATAAAATATGTTGATCGGATCAAATATGAAATTCGATTAAATCGCTTGGATTTTTTTAATAAACGTAGACCAATACTTACTTTATATGATAGATTATTTTGTAATTTGTAGTAAAAAGCTATTGATGATAAAAGTGTATGCGACAAGCGGTATTGCGGTGTTGACCGTGATCCATCACATTCAAAATATTAAATAAAAACAAATAAGGTTTTACTAAACGTATAAGAATCATTTCCCTTAAGTGATTTTTCTTTTTAGGTGATTATTAAAAAATGTCTCCATATTACTAATATACCAACCGGAATAAGTAGTATATTTAAAGCAATGAAAGCTATGTACGTGCTGTGATGTTATTGAGGTGAATATGATACAACGTCAATAATTAAAGATCCCTCGTCAGCTTGGACGCTATTTAAGTCTAATTTTTAAAACCCAACAAGATAACTTTATATGTTTGGTGAACACAAAATCAATTTCTCAATAATCAATAAAAGGTTTATTAAAGAACTAAACCGCTATGATGGTTCTTTCGGCAACGTGTACGCGCGCATAAGAGGTGGGTGCTGTCCAGTGTAGAAAGGTGTGAAACACGGGCCATACCTGTAAGTGAAACATCAAAGAAAATTTTCAGACGTAGGAATTTCAATCCTTTGTGGGAGGGGGGTCTGTTTTCTCGTTTCAATATTCAAATATACAAATGTATTCAACTACTGACACACATGGTTTGTTCTGCTATTCGACTGGGCGCCAGTTCATCGTCTATTTGCTTAGCTGCCCATTGTTATTTTGTTTTTGTTTTTTGTGAGTGCTTTTAGTGTGTATGTGTATATGTCTCTGTGTGTGTGTGTGTGTGTGTGTGTGTGTGTGTGTGTGTGTGTGTGTGTGTGTGTGTGTGTGTGTGTATGTGTTGTACTAGGTTTTGTCTCTTTTGTTTATTTCTTTAAATTGTGTTTTTTTTATATATTTTTTCTAATTTATTATTTTGCCTGCTTTTTGATGTCTGCATTTATTCGTTGTTTCTCTCTCTCTCTCTCTCTCTCTCTCTCTCTCTCTCTCTCTCTCTCTCTCTCTCTCTCTCTCTCTCTCTCTCTCTCTCTGTGTGTGTGTGTCTGGTCACGAATAGGCTCTTATATGGTTACCTATTTTAAAAAAAACTGATTACATATAATGACGGAAGATGTATCGAGACACAGGAATGGATATGTTTGAACTGGCAGAACGGTGGTTCATTAAAATTGTTGGGTTTGCGTTCGCACCTGGTCCACAAAGTATGGAAATAAAAAATTTAAAAATAAAACGTTTACAAGTGTTTTTTATATAGATGTACATAAGAATACTTTGATAAGTATGTTTTAACTTAAATAGGGATGATATAATAAAATTGTGGGGTCTGCGTTCGCGCCTGGCCTTCATAGAATGGAAATAGGCACAAACTTTAATAAAGACTTTTCATATCTATCTGCGTAAGTATACTTTGATAATTATGTTAAAGTTTGAAGAAATATGGTATAATAAAATTATGGGGTGTTCGTTCGCGCATGACCTCCATAGAATGGAAATATGTCACAAAGTTTAACAAGGTTTTTTAATATAGATCGACAGAATATTGTGATAAGTGTTTCAGTGTGAACAGGTATGGTATAATAAATTATGGGGTTCATCTATTTTATTTCTACTTTCATCATATTTTGCTTTGGTTTTGATGCCCCCAATTTCGAAGCTATCTCTTTACAACACTTCCATAACCTATAATACTTTCATAAATCAGAGTCCATTTTCTGTAGGCTGTTTTTTACCCCAGTCAACGACGGGTACTTTTTCTAGTATATATATATATATATATATATATATATATATATATATATATATATATATATATATATATATATATATATACAGTAGCGTCCAAAAGTTAAGGGCTAGTAAAACCTCAGCAAGTTTAACCATATATTTGAAACAAATACACACGAACAACAAAAAATTACTTCACAATTATATAGATAACATGTATATCTTCAATGGGTCATAATTTCGTTAGCCTACACTAAGTATTTTTTGAATAACTACCAATTTAAATAAAATTGTTCAAAATTTGTGTGTCCAAAAGTTAAGGGCTAACACGATTGCGGCTTTTGTCCTTGCTGTGAATGGCTGAAATTACCAACTTACTAGTATTTGGTAAACAAACCCTTGCCATTTATGACTTCTTGACACCTCTTGGCACAGGAATCCACCATCTTCTTGCAAAACGCTGGCGTTATCGCACTCCATTCAGCATGTAAGCACTGCCAGAGTTCTACTTGATTTTTTGGGCACTGAAGTTGAGCACGTTCACCAACTATTTTCCAGATATTCTCAATAGGATTAAGATCTGGACTCTGAGGGGGCCAACGCATCGTTTCAACTTCTTCCTCGTCTAAAAATGTTTTTACTTTCTTAGCAGTGTGACAAGGAGCGTTATCCTGCATGAAAATTGCAGGTTGATAGAGCGACAACCGAAGACTAGGAACTGCATGCTGCCGTAGAATCTGCTTATACACTTCTGCATTTATTCCACCTTGCAGACGAATCAGTGGTCCACAGCCTGCAGCTGACATAACGCCCCAAACCATTACATTTCCTCCTCCAAATTTCACAGTTTTTTCACGCACTTAACCTCCAATCTCTCACCAGTTCTTCGCCGGACATACGTGTTACCATCAGATCCGATAACGTTAAACTTCGATTCATCACTAAAGTGCACACGGGACCAGTTTTCGGTTGTCCACACAACGTGTTCTTGGGCAAAAGCGAGGTGGAGTTTCTGATTCTTTTTGGAGATAAGAGGCTTCCTTGCTGGCACTCGAGATTGCAATCCAGAAGCGTGCAATCGGCGTGTAACAGTTTGCCAAGATGCTTGAACAATAGACCTTTGCTTTAGTTCTCGAGATATTTTAGCAGCAGGTGTTAAATCTGTCTTTAAGTGACATTTTGAAAATAAGATGATTCTGTCGAGCAGTTGTGATTCGAGGTCTACCAGATTTGGGGGCAGCTGCCACTGATCCTGACTGCTTGAAATGTGCCACAATACGCTTTACTACACTAGGAGACCTTCCTACGGTGTCAACAATCTCAGAAGTTTTCTTGCCATTACTATGAAGATGAATAATGAGCTGTTTTTCTTCGACAGAAACGGGACGACGTTGTTTTGCTGCCATGTTGTACTAGTGCGATACAAACACTCATTTCTTTTACCCAATTACAATAATTTTAATGTTCTTTAGTAAAAATTTGAAGTAGGATTATTCATAGTACCTGTCTGACAGCGAAACGACGTGTGTCGACTTCAGAATGAAGATGGACGTTTCTCTCTCTTTTTATAGGAGAGCGAAGTCCACAAATGTAAAGTTATGAGCCAGGGGCGATAACTCTTACCCGTTGGAAACTCCACTTATGTGAAGTATGTTCAGGGGCGATAACTCCTGTCCACCTATACAGTACCTTACTGTTATAATAATTAAAGATTATACCGCGTAGCCCTTAACTTTTGGACCACGAGAATTTGGACAAACTTTTGTGTTATTGGTCATAACTTTAAAAATATCCAACGGATGCTTATGAAATTTAGGCGAGACATGAGTGATGAGTATATCTATAAGTATATATGCATATTAAGTATTTTAAATGAACGGTTTTTCTTAAAAAGTACTTAAACTTGTCTTGAAACTACTAGCCCTTACCTTTTGGACGCTACTGTATATAGTAAGTTATAAAATATATATGGCGATTAAACTACACAGAGTATTCCGCTAGGATTAATCAGGCTTATGCGAGCATTTTTTTGGTTGTCTCGCGTTTTTATATACGCACCTTTTATTGTGTTCTTGTTAGTCAATCAAATTACTAGTTCCTACCGCACCCTTCCTAATAAGCCAATGAGCACGCATTTACAGGAAAAAGGCCCAGGTGACCTCCGGTTCACCAGTTCCTTTGTGTGTGCTATTTTAGTAGGAAGCGTCCAATTTTAAACCTAGGTTAAATATTTTTTATGTTAGTTTATATATATATATATATATATATATATATATATCTTTGGCCTTTTGGCCAAGATCAAAGTGTAGTATCTGTTCCGGCAGATGCTGCACTTAAGATAATTTGTACCAGTCAATGGAGGGGAAACCCTCTATACTGGGACAATTATTATTTTTGGTAACCAGAGTGACCCCTTTTAGGGGAGCTGGTTTTTACCTCACATTAAAAACGGCCTTGTGCCTAATTTGCTCAGTGGGGGAGCAAATAAATACCATCTGTTCTCTCAGTTACTAAACTTGACCCACCACCGGGCTTTCGGGCTAGGTTAAGGTGTTTTTTCTTACTAACTTTTGTTAGCAAGGACCGACCCCCTCCTTTGGGGAGTCAGGACCTAGAGGACCGACTCCACATTTGTGGGAGCTTGGACCCGGAAACCGATCCCCTCTTTTGGGAGACTGGAATCTCGGGACCAACACCACTATCGCTGGTAGTTGAGACCTTCTTTTTTCATTTGTTGTTTTTGCATGTTGTTTTTTCTTCGTTTCAGTCTCACTTCTCGAGACTGGGATGGTCTAATTTCTCAACACTTAATTGCCTGAGCAGCACTCTGACCTGCCAGGCCCAAACTTTGTCTATCTTCGCTGCTCTCCCAGTGGATCGAGCAGACAGGGTTCTCTTTCTCGCTTCCGTTGGGGTAAGTTAGTGGGTAGGGTGACGTGGGGTAGGGCGGGTGCTTTGTTTCTGCTCCCCTCTGTGGGCAGGGATGCCTATCCCCTCTCTCTCTTAATTGCGACGCGGCACTCTGACCCGCTAGCACCCACTGCGTCTTTCTTCTCTGCTCTCCCCCCTCGCGGGGGGATCTGAGCTGCTAACCCGACATCCCCGTGAGGGGAAGTCAAAAACTCTAATTTCTTCAAAGTCCGCTCCTCCCCCTCCTCCCCCTCCATTCCCCTGGGTTTTCTTTTCCCCCACTACACTTTGGTCCGCGCCAGCGGCCAGTGCAACCGCCACGATGCCAGGCAGGAGGGGTACGTCACCCCAAATGCGCAGCATCTCAATTGCTAACGACTCCCTATGTGAGGGAGCTGATGCATCTCCCGGCGAGACGGCGCCAGGAAACAAGGTAGGGCCCCGGCGCGCGGCGACCTTGGAAGAAAGCGGGAGGGTAGGGCCGCAGCCCGCGGCGACCCCCCGAAAAGCACCTGCAACCGCTCCCCACGAGGGCAACCCAGCGGAAAAAGCTGCCGTTAAGTCACTAGCTGGGGAAAGTGCAGAACCCAGCCAACCAGCTGCACCCGAGGACGGCAGAACCAAGGGAGGAAGACCGGGGAACCCATCCCCCGCTCCCCCAAAGGGCGACTCCCCAACAGAAAAGGAGGAAAACAGCACCGCGGACCAAACCGAGGCGCTGGATGAAGACGTAATAGCCTCCATCTGCTCACTATTCGACGGGGAAGACAGTGATTGGCCCCCCAACACTCCCCAAGAGGACCAAATACGGAAAAGGGGTGACTCTCCGGCCAGTGGTAACAAAAGCAAGTTGGAAGGAGAGACACCCTTGACAGTACCCACCAAGGCTCCAGCTGGGAACACGGCACCAGAAGGGGAGACACCTCCATCCCCCAAGGGGACAGCCACCCAGCAAAGGAAGAAAATAAGAAAGGGGAGCGGCCCGGAGAGCAAACCAAGCCAGGACGAAACAACGCCAAAAACACAATGGCCTACTTTGCCTGGTAACGGCCCCGTTCCGAAACCAAAAATGCCCATGACAATGGAGAGCCCCACAACACCAGCTACGCCCCCCAACCCGAGTCCAGCTGACACCCACCAGGATGGAGGACCGGCATGGGGCCCCAAAGAGCAGCAAGGGAAGTTGACGCCCGAAGACTACAGAGCACTCTTCGACTCCACTTACAAGGAGTATACCCAGGGGAACAACATCCAACCCCTCCCGGGTCAAGTGGAAGTTCTGGAGAAAAGAGTGCTCTCGCTGATAACTTCAGACACCAAGACAAGGGGTCTGACGGGCGTCAACAAGGACACCATGATGAACGTGTTACTGGAGCAGAACATTCCCGCCAACTACATCTGTAGAAGGAGTTACGCACAGTGGGATGTTCTGCTCCCCACCTCCGAAGACGCAGTCAGGCTGTCCAGGACCTGCCATCAGAGCAGGAACATAAAGCTCCAACCCATCTATATGAACAAGAGGAGAGCAAATGTTTCTGCTCTAAATGTCCCCTGCTATATGGAGGCCAAACAACTGGGGGCTATCCTAAGCCAGTATGGAGACGTAGAGGAAGTCACCCCGGTCCACGGATTAAGAAACATCATGACCGGGGACTACAAAGTCCAGATGGTCCTGGACAAGGCTGGATTCTACGCCATCCCAGCCACACTCAAGTTCGGAGAGTGGACACTCTCCCTTATAGTGGAAGGGAGGAGGCCTCATTGCTGGCTGTGCACACAACAAGGGCATATGGCGAAGGACTGTCCAAAGAGGAATGGAGGGAAGAAGACCACAAAAGCGGCGGGAACAAGCGTGACAACAAATCAAGCCGCTGCTCCCGCGCCGGCCGCAAATCCTCCAGAGGCACCGACAGGCTGGGTGACGGTCGTAAAGAAAGGCAAGATCAACAAACAGCCATCCTTGCAGACAGTCACCCAAGACCAAGAACAACCGAAGAGCGAGACGGAGAAAATGGACACACAGACACCCTCCTCCTCAAACAAGAGGAAACTACCAGAATCTGAGGAGGAGGCCGCGTCAGAGGCAGAGGAAGAGACAACAACAGTCTCTGTGGCCCTGAGCGCAACAGAGATCAGGAGGGCCAGGAGGAGGAAAAGCCGCAAGACACGCGCAAACCCTCCTACCCCCACTGAGACTGAGAAGGACTCCCTCGCAACAACAACACAGGATGAGCCCCCTGTGATCCCAACACCCCAGCAACCCGAACAACCTTCCCCCTCTCCTATAAAGGCCCCAAGAAACTCTTCCCGCCCCTCATCCCGTGACAGGAGCCAAAAAGAAGAAAACGAGCAGGCTACCCCCTCCCCAAGCGCTCAGCCTCCCCATCAACCAAAAGAGGTCCCCTCCCCCACTCCCAAAGTCCGCACTGAACGGACCAAAAAGCTCCCCTTCCTGCCAGGAAGCAGGATTTGTGAAACAGACCCTCTCCAACCGGCTCCGGACCTTAAAGGACAACAGAAGGTCCGGTACAATAAACTTAAAAACTTTGAAAAAGTCGGTGGAGACCTAGTAACAGACCCCACTAAATTCAAGGACGCTCCCTTGTTGACCACTTTCGTTAGGGTCGACAAGGACGCTAGGACTGGAGGAATGTGGGCAATGATTAAGGCAGCGAAGAATGCGATCCCAGGCCAGCAGCTGGTGGATAGGGACCATCCTTCACTGACCAACATTTTCTTTAAATGTGAGGGTAGAATCCCCATGTATGTACACCCATCGCTATACAGGGCACTCAAACTAACCTTCCCCCTGGACGTGGGGGGCGTGGCCAAGGATGGATCACCTTCATCGGATTTACTTACCGGCAGCCTTGGCCAGGCCTGCCATGTCCTCACTGCCCAGGATTTCAGACCCGTCTGTGACAGTGCTTGAGGTAAGTGATCATGTCTTTGAACTTGGCTACATTGAATGTGAGGGGCATCAGGTGTCGAAGCAAGGCCTCGCGCGTTGTGAGAGACTTGGTGTCCCTCAAGGTAGATATTGCCGCTATCCAGGAGACCCACTTTGTTTGTGACGGGGATTGTCAGGTGCTGGTAAACGATTACGATGTCTACTCAGCATATGGCAATACCTATAGTCGTGGAATCTCCTTGCTAGTGAGTCGCACCCTGTCAGCGTCGGTGAATGTTGTTCACGAAGGCGAGGACGGGCGGGCGCTTGTTGTTGATGTTGCTGTTAATTGTAGTGTTTTTCGGATTGTTGCTGTTTATGCTCCCAATGCTACTGTAGAGAGGGCAACCTTTTTTCGACGGTTGGAGGGCTTCTTAGTGGATCCGGAACGATTAGTTTTAATGGGGGATTGGAATGCAATCCTTGATCCCAAAATAGATAAGGTCGGGGGGACTAGCGGGTCGGTGTGGTGTGACAGCAGTCTGTCTGACCTGATGGCCTCATGCGATCTCGTCGACAGATTTCGTCTGGATCATCCGGGGCGGGAGATGTGGACGTGGCATCCTGTAGTGCCTTCCCATCCAAGCACTTACTTGGATCGGATGTTAGTTAGAAGAGGCGATGTAGACTTCCTATCTTGCCCCACGTTCCACTTGCTAGGACACTCGGACCATAAACTTGTTATGGCCCGTTTGAGCTTAAGTGCTAGACCTAAACTGGCCGGATACTGGAAGTTCAACAGCACCTTGTTGGAGCTGGAGGACTACCGGTTGAAGGTCACTGATCTAATTCAGCGGGCTTTAGTGGGGGCGGTTACAGGGAGTAAGTGGTGGGTTAGTCTCAAGGCCAAAATTAGGCGCTTCTCTGTACAGTATAGCCAACGCCTCGCGATAGATAAGGCTAAGGCAAAGAAGCGTTTAGAGGATAAGCTGACCCGGGCGGTGGAGGGGGGGGACCCCCTAGAGTTAGCACTAGCTAAACAAGATCTCAACCGCTTGGCTAGCGAGCGGTATGAAGGTCAAGTAGTTAGGGCTAGGTTAAAGAAAGTTTCTAACGAGGCTGTGAATGTTGACGCTGTTGAGCGTAAGGCTGCTTTAAGGCGCGGTTCGGATGGGTACATTCGTAAAGTACATAACCTGGAAGGACACCCCTTAGTATCGACTCGGGAGATCTGCGAGGGGTTTCGGGAGCATCTATCAGTGCGCTTCACCCAACTACCCGGACTCAGGGTTGATGAGTTTGGCAGCTATTTGGCTGACTCGCCCCGCCTCACGGCGGCTCGGGCAGCTAGCTGTGATGGTCTTATTACTGAACATGAGGTCATTACTGCGTTGAAGCAGGTCGGCTATAACAAATCCCCGGGGCTTGATGGTTTACCCTACGAGTTTTAATTGAGGCTGTCGCCCATGTTGGTCCCTATTCTGAAGGATATGTTCAACCATTGGTTTGCCCAGGGTTCCATCCCTGGACAGGTGACCAAGGGTGTGATCACATTGCTGAGGAAAGGTCAACGGCATGGTGGGAGGGAAAACTTTGATGATTTTAGGCCCTTGACTCTGCTAAACACAGAGTTAAAGATTTTGGCAAAGATTCTTGCGAATCGCTTGCAGGTTGTCATCACTGACTTGATCGAACCGGACCAGACTTATGCTGTGAAGGGGAGATCGATTCAAGACAATTTGCACTTGATACGCTCGATCATAGAGGGGACAGAAGACGACGCCGAAGCCGCGCTGATCAGTTTGGATCAGTCCAAGGCATTTGATAGGGTCGACCATCGGTTCCTAGGATCTGTGCTAGAGGCCGCCGGATTTAATCCGGACTTCCGCAAGTGGATCTTTGTTCTGTATGACAGGCCGACGGTAGCGGTGCAGATCAACGGTAAGCTGTCGGAGTCATTCGCTGTCTCTCGGTCGGTGCGACAGGGTTGTCCGCTGTCGCCTCTGTTGTATGTCCTGGCGTTGGAACCCCTCCTTCGCAAGTTAAGGGACGAGGCGGCTACACCAGTCCTGCGCGGAATAGCTCTCCCTGGAGGCACACGAGCCAGGGTTTCCGCGTTCGCCGATGACGTCACCGTGTTCGTGTCTTGCCTCACGGACGTTCAAGCGGTGGTCGAGGCGCTCGCTCGATACGAAGAAGTAACAGGGGCCATCTTCAACCGTAGCAAGTCTGTTGGCCTGCGGTTGGGGGCCTGGACCGGGGTAAACTCGCTTCCAGGTATTTTCAGCTGGACCGATGGACCGGTCCGTATTCTCGGTGTCTGGTTTGGACCGGGACTTCAGCTGGAAAAGAATTGGTCGGAAGTACAGTCTAAGGTCAAATCGTCAGTAAAGACTTGGATTGGAAGGAAATTGTCCTTGAAGGGTCGGGCGGAGGCGTGTGCTACATACGTCTTTCCGCTCATCCTTTACCGTTTGTCTGTACTTCCTCTCCCTGCAGAACGACTAACCCGCTTACAAGGGCGCCTCGATTCACTTTTGTGGAACGAGGGTAAGCATTATGTCTGCAGAGAGGTCTGTGTTCAAAATCCGAGCGAGGGAGGCCTGGGTCAGCCCAGTCTCTTGTGTCATAGAAATGCCGAGAGATTGGCTTTCCTGGGTCGTTCGCTTGAAGGAGACGCTCCTTGGGTCCCTGTGGTTGAGAACTCGTTTCCCAATCTCAAACCCAACCCTTCGGTAGAAGGTCGTCGTAGACCGAAGGGGGAGTCCAAGTTCTTCTCCGAATGCCGAACCGCTCTTAGAGCTTTGCCGGGGACCAATGTCCTCGATCAGCCAAGGAAGAAACTGTATCGGGATTTAGTGGAGGGGACCGCGAAGGATCCACTTTGTAGGCGGATGGGATGGTCGATGGAGGTTGTCCGTTCTCAATGGCGTTGGGCGCCGGGACGGGAGATTCTGAATAACTCGGAATTCTCCCTGACTTGGCGACTGGTCCGAAATGCGCTGCCCCTCTTCGACGTACTTTTCCGGTATAAAGAACATACCAGCCGCTTCTGTCCGTGCTGTGACGAACGCGAGCCCGAAACAATCGAGCACGCATTTTTTAGTTGCAGCCGGATACAGCCCCTATTAAGGTACATCGAGGGGGTAACAGCTCGCATCGATGCCGAGTGTCTGCTCGATCTCGACGTAGGAACTTTTGTGTACAACATGGAGCCGCCGTTCCCCAGGGAGGAAAGTTTGGTTTTCCTGGCGATCCTAGCAGTAGCGCGCATGACCATTTGGATCGCGCGCCTCAAGTTGGTCCACGAAGGGACATCTGTTCCTGATCGGGATCTGATCGTTTACTTTAAACATTTGCTTAAAGTAAAGATCAGATGCGATTGGAAGAGGTTGCCTAGAGTGGAATTTGACAAGAGGTGGGTGCACAGCACTAGTTTGTGCATCCGTCGAGGAGCCAAGTTTCAATACGTGTTCCCTCCTTAGGCATGGCATGGGCGGTGCTGGGTCCTACGGAACCCATCCCGCCTAGGTTAGCATTATAAGTTCAGTAAAGTAACTCTTGACTGGTGGTACAAATGAGATCCTGTTCCTGATTTTATTTTTTGGTATTAGAGAACCTCTGAGTCTGCCCAACCCCCCTGCTCCTCATCTTTATTTTCTGATGCTCCCGGTCATCCCCCTACTCAGAGGTCACCTTCCTACCCCCTCCATCCGTTGCTTTATTTTCTCCCACCTCCATTAAGGCGACTTCCCCAAACCCCATTAGGGATGCTCTGCTTGTTTTCGGTTCCCCGGAAAACAGTGGGGGATCTAGCCACATAGAATAGTACAGGGGGGTCTTACTAACAACACATTAGTAGTTTTTTCCTTATTTTTGAAATGAACATTTTCATTAGTTTTTTCCCACTCCACGAACATTTTATGCCAATTAATTCAAGAACTCTTTCTAATGAAATCGAACTTTATTTTCTCACACATACACACACACAAAAAAAAAAAAAAAAAAAAAAAAATGCACACACAACATACAGAAATGAATATACAAATTGTACATAGTTAAATTTTACATTGAACTCTGGGGTTATTAGTTAGATTAGGATCCACAGAGTGATTGAGGTATTTTGGTAAATGTTGCCAGTCAAGAGTAAGACTTCAAAGTCTCATCTGTTACATAGTCAAAAAGACCCTGTACCCTCCCCCTCCCAATTTCTTGTAGGGCCTTGTGCCTAATTTTGTTGAATTGAATTTTTTGTACGTTTTTTTTTTATGTTCAATTTTTTCTTTCTCAATAAAATATATAAACAAGATCAAAGTGTAGTATCTGTTCCGACAGATATTGCAAGCTATGACTAGCTATGACTAGCAAAGACCAGATGTGGGGGCAACCCCACATGCCTGACCATTAACCAGCTCCCATTTCCCGCCTCTCGGGAGCTGGTCCCCTTTTCCCTTCCCCCTCCCTTCACTCCTCACATTAAAAATCGGCCTTGTGCCTAATTTGCTCGGTGGGGGAGCAAATAAACACCATCTGTTCCGGCAGATGCTGCACTTAAGATAATTTGTACCAGTCAATGGAGGGGAAACCCTCTATACTGGGACAATTATTATTTTTGGTAACCAGAGTGCCCCCTTTTTGCCTACTTTTAGGGGAGCTGGTTTTTACCTCACATTAAAAACGGCCTTGTGCCTAATTTGCTCAGTGGGGGAGCAAATAAATACCATCTGTTCCGGCAGATACTGCAAGCAAAGACCATATGTGGGGGCAACTCCACATATAAGACCTTGGTCAATGTAGGGGCAACCCTTCATACCAATTGTCACTATCCAGCTCCCCTACTCCCCGGGGAGTTGGTCCCCATTTCCCCTTCACTCCTCACTTTAAAAATCGGCCTTGTGCCTAATTTGCTCGGTGGGGGAGCAAATAAATACCATCTGTTCTGGCAGATACTGCAAGCTATGACTAGCTATGACTAGCTATGACTAGCAGGGACCAGATGTGGGGGCGACCCCACATGCCTGACCATTGACCAGCTCCCATTTCCCACCTCTCGGGAGCTGGTCTCCTTTTTCCCTTCCCCCTCCCTTCACTCCTCACATTAAAAATCGGCCTTGTGCATAATTTGCTCGGTGGGGGAGCAAATAAATACCATCTGTTCTGGCAGATACTGCAAGCTATGACTAGCTATGACTAGCAAAGACCAGATGTGGGGACAACCCCACATGCCTGACCTTTAACCAGCTCCCATTTCCCACCTCTCGGGAGCTGGTCCCCTTTTTCCCTTCCCCCTCCCTTCACTCCTCACATTAAAAACGGCCTTGTGCCTAATTTGCTCGGTGGGGGAGCAAATAAATACCATCTGTTCTGGCAGATACTGCAAGCTATGACTAGCAAAGACCAGATGTGGGGACAACCCCACATGCCTGACCTTTAACCAGCTCCCATTTCCCACCTCTCGGGAGCTGGTCCCCTTTTTCCCTTCCCCCTCCCTTCACTCCTCACATTAAAAATCGGCCTTGTGCCTAATTTGCTCGGTGGGGGAGCAAATAAATACCATCTGTTCTTCAGATGCTGCACTTCATTTTCTTGTTCTCTTTCGGTGGAGGAGAAATCCTTCACGACTGAGACAATTTTTATTTTTGTACCTTTTCTCCACGTTAAAAAACGACCCTGGTGTCTAACTCTGTCCCGTGGGGAGGCATAGTAAATAGGTATATATATATATATATATATATATATGATGAAACTAGCAGATTAATTCTGATTCCAGCAGTGGAAACATATGTAACTAAACAGACGAAAAAGCAGTAATAAAAATATATTTTGCTTTACAGTAGTATTGAGCACTTTTTGCAGGTTTTTACTATTTACCATTTACTCATTATAGATTTATATGTATATAATTATTACAGTAATAATTTTTTTTTCATTTTACAGAGAGAGAGAGAGAGAGAGAGAGAGAGAGAGAGAGATGATATGATAAAAACGGAGGTGAAAAGATCTTAGTTTTACCACGTCCGTTTTCATCATATCGTTGGATTTTTCATCCTATTTTAATCACACACACACACACACACACACACACACACACACACACACACACACACACACAAACATATATATACATATCACCTTATATGAGTTTATACAACCATAGATATTATCCAATAGAATTAAACCTGAAAGATTTTGTTTATTGCTATTTTACCTGAAGTTTAAATCACAGGACTTTTTAAAACGTCTATTATTAACACTTTAAGACCATCAGTATTTTTATACTGGAAAATCAATATTGACTAAGTTTTTTTGTTTAAAAACTTTCTACTGCTAAACAATATATATATATATATTCAACTTCTGACCAAGGTGAACCTTATCCGCCAGTTTGCCAATTAATCTATGTAATTACTTTTCTCTTTCCCATTAAACAATTTTATCAATGCCATGTGACTCATCAGAAATCTTTGACACATTAAAACAGAACTGCTAATTAAACTTGCCATTTATTAAGTTTCTGGCGGCTATTATGTTTTTCTTTTTTTACCTTTTTTGCTTTATTAGGTGTTTAAAAACATAAAAGTTGTTTGATAACAGATTTATCATTGGCACATTTCAATCCGCAGAAGAAAATCATTTAGCGGCTGATGCTAGCAATAAGGGGTTAGGTGCTGTAGTGCTGCACAAGTTCGAGAATACATCTATAAAGCCAATAGCACATGACTTGAGAATGTTGTTGTGTGCAGAACGAAATTACAGTTAAATTGAAAAAAGAGTTTAGCAATAAATTACGTTGTAAAAAAGTTTCACAGATTTGTATACGGAAAAGAATTTATTCCGCAAACACACCACAAATCGCTGATAAAAAAATTTGGGTTCAAAAATACGTATATCAACGCACACGGCAAATCGACTACAGTGTTGGGATGTAATTTTATTGAATTATAATTTTAAAATAGAATATGTACCGTCAAAAAAGATAGGTCACGCCGATGGGTTATCAAGATTGATACCTAGATATTCGGAACCAGCCCAAGAAACAGTGATAGCTGCACTGAGACGAAAGTGATTTGTCGAGTCTGTCATCGAATACGATTAGAGAACCGTTCGGGTTATAAGATGTGAAAAAAAAAAAAGCTGCGGAGAATGAAGATTTCATTAGTGTCATAGGAGGACATATTTTTCTCTTATGATATGAAGAAATTATGATTTATTACAGAAATAATAATATCAATTATCCAAATAATAACATATAATAAAAATAAAATATAATAAATATAATTCTTAATATAATTAATAATTATAACAAAATAAAAATACTTAAAATATTATATAATAATATGAAATATAAAATATGATAAATTACTTAATTAAAAGAAATAACAATAAAAGTTTATATAAAATATTATAAAAGTATTGCTTAAAAATTTGAATGTAAAACGTTTTTTTAGCGTCTCTGGAGACATTTATATCTCAAATATTACGATAGAAAGAATTACTTTAATCAAAAGAGAAATAAACTAGAAAACAGAAGGTTATTTCCCCTTGCACTGTTACGATTGTAAAAATAAAAAAACTTACTAGCAATTCGTTCTTTCTACTTTGTTTGTCTTTTGTTTTGTAAATAAGTTTCTTTTACAAATTATCCTTTTTTTTTTTACTCTTTTTATTTTTAGTTAATATGATTGCAGCGTTCAGTTAACCCTAGACAAGGACACAAAAAACTGTAACATATTGATGAAATGAAAAAGCAAGTGTGGTGGAACGAAAAAGAAAAGGAAAGTAGTGTGTCGCCTTTTTCTATGTGTGGCCGCGTATTGTCGTACGCTGATAGAGTACCTATTTACAATGCCTCCCCACAGGACAGAGTTAGACACTGGAGTCGTTTTTTTAACGTGGAGAAAACGTACAAAAATAAAAAAAATTGTCTTGAAGGACTGCTCCTCCACCGAAAGAGAACAAGAAATGGAAGTGCAGCATCTGAAGAACAGATACTACACTTTGAGGTATTTATTTGCTCCCCCACTGACCAGATAAGGCACAAGGCCGATTTTTAAAGTGAGGAGTGAAGGGGAAATGGGGACCAACTCCCCGTGGAGTAGGGAAGCTGGATAGTGACAATTGGTATGAAGGGTTGCCCCTATATTGACCAAGGTCTTATATGTGAGGGCGCCCCCACATATGGTCTTTGCTTGCAGTATGTATTTATTTGCTTCCTCACTGAGCAAATTAGGCACAAGACCGTTTTTTAATGTGGAGAGAGAGGGAGGGGGAGGGAAAAGGGGACCAGCTCCCGATGCGTGGGAAATGGGAGCTGGATAGGAACTGTTGGTATGAAGGGTTGCCCCACATTGACCAAGGTCTGATATGTGGGGTTACCCCCACATATGATCTTTGCTTGCAGTATCTGCCGGAACAGATACTACACTTTGAGGTATTTATTTGCTCCCCTACTGAGCAAATTAGGCACAAGGTCGATTTTTAATGTGAGGAGTGAAGGAGAAATGGGGACCAACTCCCCGGGAAGTAGGGGAGCTGGATAGTGACAATTGGTATGAAGGGTTGCCTCTACATTGACCAAGGTCTTATCTGTGGGGTCGCCCCCATATAGGGTCTTTGGTTGCAATATCTGCCGGAACAGATGGTATTTATTTGCTCCCCCACCGAGCAAATTAGGCACAAGGCCGATTTTTAATGTGAGGAGTGAAGGGAGGGGGAAGGGAAAAAGGGGATCAGCCCCCGAGAGGTGGGAAATGGGAGCTGGTTTAAGGTCAGGCATGTGGGGTTGCCCCCACATCTGGTCTCTGCTTGCAGTATCTGCCGGAACAGATGGTATTTATTTGCTCCTCCACCGAGCAAATTAGGCACAAGCCGATTTTTAATGTGAGGAGTGAAGGGAGGGGGAAGGGGAAAAGGGGACCAGCTCCCGAGAGGTGGGAAATGGGAGCTGGTTAAAGGTCAGGCATGTGGGGTTGCCCCCACATCTGGTCTTTGCTAGTCATAGCTAGTCCTAGCTAGTCATAGCTTGCAGTATCTGCCGGACAGATAATACACTTTGATCCTGACCAAAAGGCCAAATATACGCTGTTTATTTATTTGTTTCCCCACTGAGCAAATTAGGCAGGAGGCCGTTTTTTAATGTGGAGATATGGGGAAGGGGGAGGGAAAGGGGGATCCAGCTTCCGAGAGGAGGGAAGTGGGAGCCGGATTAGAAACTGTTGGTATAAAGGGTTGCCCCTTCAGTGACCAAGGTCAAATATGTGGGGTTACCCCCACATATGGTCTGCGCTAGTCATAGCGTTGCAGCATCTGTCAGAACAGATACTACACTTGGATCTTTGTATTTATTTGCTTCCCCACTGAGCAAATTAGGCACAAGGCTGTTTTTTAATGTGGAGAGAGAGGGAGGGGGAGGGAAAGGGGGATCCAGCTCCCGAGAGTTGGGAAATGGGAGCTGGATAGTAACTGTGGTCGTAGGGTGATCCCTACCTTGACCAAGTTCAGATATGTGGGGTTACCCCCACATATGGTCTTTGCTAGTCATAGCTGGTTTTTGCTTGCAGTATCTGCCGGAACAGATGGTATTTATTTGCTCCCCCACCGAGCAAATAAGGCACAAGACCAATTTTTAATGTGAGGAGTGAAGGGAGGGGGAAGGGGAAAAGGGGACCAGCTCCCGAGAGGTGGGAAATGGGAGCTTGTTAAAGGTCAGGTATGTGGGGTTGCCCCCACATCTGGTCTTTGCTTGCAGTATCTGCCGGAACAGATGGTATTTATTTGCTCCCCCACCGAGCAAATTAGGCACAAGGCCGATTTTTAATGTGAGGAGTGAAGGGGAAATAGGGGACCAACTCCCCGGGGAGGAGGGGAGCTGGATAGTGACAATTGGTATGAAGGGTTGCCCCTACATTGACCAAGATCTTATATGTGGGATCGCCCCCACATATGGTCTTTGCTTGCAGTATCTGCCGGAACAGATGGTATTTATTTGCTCCCCCACCGAGCAAATTAGGAACAAGGCCAATTTTTAATGTGAGGAGTGAAGGGAGGGGGGGGGAAAGGGGACCAGCTCCCGAGAGGTGGGAAATGGGAGCTGGTTAAAGGTCAGGTATGTGGGGTTGCCCCAACATCTGGTCTTTGCTTGCAGTATCTGTCGGAACAGATGGTATTTATTTGCTCCCCCACCGAGCAAATTAGGCACAAGGCTGGGTTTTAATGTGAGGAGTGAAGGCAGGGGGAAGGGAAAAAGGGGACCAGCTCCCGAGAGGTGGGAAATGGGAGCTGGTTAAAGGTCAGGCATGTGGGGTTGCCCCCACATCTGGTCTTTGCTTGCAGTATCTGTCGGAACAGATGGTATTTATTTGCTCCCCCACCGAGCAAATTAGGCACAAGGCCAATTTTTAATGTGAGGAGTGAAGGGAGGGGGAAGGAAAAAAGGGGACCAGCTCCTGAGAAGTGGGAAATGGGAGCTGGTTAAAGGTCAGGTATGTGGGGTTGCCCCCACATCTGGTCTTTGCTTGCAGTATCTGTCGGAACAGATGGTATTTATTTGCTCCCCCACCGAGAAAATTAGGCACAAGGCTGATTTTTAATGTGAGGAGTGAAGGGAGGGGGAAGGGAAAAAGGGGACCAGCTCCCAAGAGGTGGGAAATGGGAGCTGGTTAAAGGTCAGGCATATGGGGTTGCCCCCACATCTGGTCTTTGCTAGTCATAGCTAGTCCTAGCTAGTCATAGCTTGTAGCATCTGTCGGAACAGATGGTATTTATTTGCTCCCCCACCGAGCAAATTAGGCACAAGGCCAATTTTTATTGTGAGGAGTCAAGGGAGGGAGAAGGCAAAAAGGGGACCAGCTCCCGAGAGGAGGGAAATGGGAGCTGGTTAAAGGTCAAGCATGTGGGGTTGCCTCCACATCTGGTCTTTGCTAGTCATAGCTAGTCCTAGCTAGTCATAGCTTGCAATATCTGTGGGAACAGATGGTATTTATTTGCTCCCCCACAGAGCAAATTAGGCACAAGGCCGATTTTTAATGTGAGGAGTGAAGGGAGGGGGAAGGGAAAAAGGGGACCAGCTCCCGAGAGGTGGGAAATGGGAGCTGGTTAAAGGTCAGGCATGTGGGGTTGCCCCCACATCTGGTCTTTGCTAGTCATAGCTAGTCATAGCTTGCAGCATCTGTCGGAACAGATGGTATTTATTTGCTCCCCCACCGAGAAAATTAGGCACAAAGCCAATTTTTAATGTGAGGAGTGAAGGGAGGGGGAAGGGAAAAGGGGACCAGCTCCCGAGAGGTGGGAAATGGGAGCTGGTTAAAGGTCAGGCATGTGGGGTTGCCCCCACATCTGGTCTTTGCTAGTCATAGCTAGTCATAGCTAGTCAGTGCTTGCAGTATCTGTCGGAACAGATGGTATTTATTTGCTCCCCCACCGAGCAAATTAGGCACAAGGCCGATTTTTTATGTGAGGAGTGAAGGGAAGGGGAAGGGGGAAAGGGGATCAGCTCCCGAGAGGTGGGAAATTGGAGCTGGTTAAAGGTCAGGCATGTGGGGTTGCCCCCACATCTGGTCTTTGCTAGTCATAGCTAGTCATAGCTAGTCATAGCTTGCAGTATCTGTCGGAACAGATGGTATTTATTTGCTCCCCCACCGAGCAAATTAGGCACAAGGCCGATTTTTTATGTGAGGAGTGAAGGGAGGGGGAAGGGGGAAAGGGGATCAGCTCCCGAGAGGTGGGAAATGGGAGCTGGTTAAAGGTCAGGCATGTGGGGTTGCCCCCACATCTGGTCTTTGCTAGTCATAGCTAGTAATAGCTTACAGTATCTGCCGGAACAGATGGTATTTATTTGCTCCCCCACCGAGCAAATTAGGCACAAGGCCGATTTTTAATGTGAGGAGTGTAGGGAGGGGGAAGGGAAAAAGGGGACCAGCTCCCGAGAGGTGGGAAATGGGAGCTGGTTAAAGGTCAGGTATGTGGGGTTGCCCCCACATCTGGTCTTTGCTAGTCATAGCTAGTCATAGCTAGTCATAGCTTGCAGTATCTGCCGGAACAGATGCTACACTTTGATCTTGTCGCCCGGACCCCCGAGGGGGTACTGCCAAATACTCTACAGAAGAGGGTACTCAAAGAATGTCACACGGGTCATCGGGTGATTTCATGAATCGTTAATGAGAAGTTAAACGCATTGGCCTAGATATAAAAATGGTAGTGAAACAATATAGAAAACGCCACCTAACAGCAAGGGATCTTCAGGTAAAAATTCAGCCATGGCCAACGACGGATTCCCATGGACTCGATTGGATATCAATCATACAGAACCCACACATTGTTCATATTACTCGGTCATAGTAGATAGTTTCACATAGTGACCAGAAATTGCTAAATGCAGACGCCAACAAATACGATAAACGCACTTAACGAACTTGTCGTTTTGGACGCTTCAAGACAAGAGCGACAATGGAACCTAGTTCACGGGAAAAGAATTTAATTGTTATTTAAGTAGCGACAATGGAGAATTTAAGGAACACTGCAAGTCATTGTTAATTGAGCACGTGTCAATGCCAAATCAACATCCAAGATTTAATGTAATGGCAAAAAATAAATAAATAAATTGAGAGACACATTCAAAATCTTTGGTCCCCCCTCGCCAATCTTTCACGAAAAACACCCGTCTAGCTGAATCCACTGTGAAAAATTTCCCCCACTCTTTATCTGTGCCTAAATCAAAACGTGGATTCCATGAACAAAGCTTCTTTCTTAGAACTGCACGCCTGTGGAACTCTGTTCCGTCTGTCTGCTTCCCACCTGACTACAACTTGGATGTCTTCAAGTCCAACGTTAACAAATTCCTAATGAACCGCCCCCTTAAGTAAACACTTTCAAATCTCCACACTAACGTACTGTACTTGCAATAACCCTTATCCCTGAGTGGCTTCCGGGCCTTGATAAATGGTGACCGCCGTGTACAAAAAAAAAATAAATGAGCTCTGAAGAAGAATCAAGGCGTGGACGCAAATGAAAGATGTATTCAAAGATTTTTGGCAGTTTACAGAATTACACCAAAATCGAATATGACGTCACGATTATCGCCAGTAGAGTCAATGTTCGTGAGGAAAATACGCTCTGTATTTAATAGGTTGCTGCCTATTCCGATGAAGACGCCCTCAAATAATGAAAAAACAGATGACTGAAGTTTATAGGCCGGGAGAAAAAGCTTTCTTCAAAAACTTTAGGGCTGGGCAAATGAACCGCCCCCTTAAGTAAACACTTTCAAATCTCCACACTAACGTACTGTACTTGCAATAACCCTTATCCCTGAGCGGCTTCCGGGCCTTGATAAGTGGTGACCACCGTGTAAAAAAAAAAAAAATTAGCTCTGAGGAAGCAAAGCTTGGGTAAAAAAGAAAAAATGTAGATAGACTATGTTCAGACCCTAGAAAGAGAAGATATTAAGCCAAATTTCACTGGAAAAATTGGTGGGGGTGATTATGTAATGAATATATATTGTGGTTGGCTGGTTAAGCCATAAATACCGGCTTGTTCGGTGGCATTCTGGGGAAGACGTCGAAAAGTACACAAGTCCCACGCTGTGTCTACGATATTCGTTCATACTGCAACATACCAGATTTATTACTCGAGCTGAAATAAGATCGCTCAGCTACTTCAAACGATATATATCCCTTTCTAGGGATCATATCAAAAATAAATTTTTAAAAAGTGATCCCCCCCCCTTTTCTATAAATTAATTAAAGTCTTTAAATTTAAAAAAAAAAAATAGTTATTTTTAGATAAAGTCAGGGTGGGGGTAATATTCATTGTTGCCTCGCGGGTCTCTCCCTACTATGCAAATGTTCATTTTCAATTTAACTTTTTGTAAAAGTTTGATTTTTGGTACCAGGTTGAAGCTTAGGGTCTAAGTAATAATTTTAGTCCGAGTGGACAACGATCAGATTGCGTCTTCATACATTTCCGCCATTTTACAAAATGGCCGCCAACCAAATCTAATTGACGTCGATATATTGGAAACTATTCAACCTAGAAACGTAAATTTGGTTCTATACCTAGGTTTTCATAGTCAAGGGATCCAATAAGACCATTTTTTACTACATCAGAGTATTTATTTGTCTCTAAATGGTAAATTACACGACACAATTTATAGTACAATGTAACAGAACTATGCATGTTAACAATTGAACACATTTGAATGTAAATTCTGTAAAATAACATGAATATAAGCTGAACAGACTATTTTCATTGATCTTAGTGATATTTTATTGATTAGTTAAGTGCAAAAAATCATTACTTATTCTAACTACAATCATGGCCATTTAGTTATGCCATTTAGTTATGACATTTAGTTATGACATTTACACTTGCATAAACGTGAGCACTTTCAGGCAGCCTTTTTGCATTTGCATGACGAGCAGTGTTTTGTGCAACATCAACAACAGGAGCAGCAACGACCAACGGTCTCCGCACCAATCAGGACGAGGACTAAGTAGAGAAAAGACTGCTTCTCTGAGGATGAATCAGCTAGTGAAAGGGAGAGGAATCCAACCTCACCACTCCCCGGTTCATTCGAAATACCGAAAAAGAAAAGAAGGAAAGGGGAAGTTTAGGAGGGCGCCCCTCCAGTGAGCATAAACCACCCCTAACAATAACACAACCCACTTTCATCCCCAAACCACACACCACCACCAACAACAAACACTGCACCAGCAACAGACACCACACCAACATCAGACACCACATCGACACCACACCACACCAATACCACACAAATACCTGTCCCCACACCAATGCAAATTGAGCCACCACTCCAGAAAGAAAAGAATGAACCTGGGAGGGGGGAGAGACCCTTGAGCTTCTCCCACTCGCGGACTTATTGCAACAGGGACCCTCATCCTTGAAACGAGGGAATAACTGTGTTTTATAGACCACCCCCTGTCTGTGGCAACAGCTTTACCACACCGGCAGAGAAAAAACCTCTGCTGGACTGCCAACAGATAGGGGAAAAAAACGTTAATGTCGCCTCTAATTTCCTGGACGCCCCACTGCTAACAACTTTCATCAGGTTTCACTAGACCTGCAAGACCAACTTGTGGTCAATGATGGAGGTCGCTGAAGGGGCTGTTCTGGGAATTGAACTCATAAGGAAAAATGACCCTTCCCTAGATGAACTCTCAAAACAATGTAAGGGAAGGGCCCCAACGTTGGTTCATCCATCACTTTATAGGAGCCTTAAACTGACTTTTCCTTTGGATGCCGGCGGCATTGCGAAAGAAGGTCAGGATATGAAAAACCTGACCACCTTGAGTATTGCATACAACGTCAGTGTCCTTTCCTCGGCTAACTTCGGTGCTGGATGTGACACACCTTAAGGTAGGTATCATGGCTTTGAATTGGGCTAGTTTGAATGCAAGGGCTTAAGATCATCAGGCTGGGCATCTCACCTCCGGCACGACCTCTTGTCTCTGGGAGTGGATGTGGCTGCGATTACGGAGATGCATTTCATTTCTTCTGTGGATTGTCAGGTGATGGCCCAAGATTTTGAGGTTTTCTCAGCATATGGCAGCCCGTGAGGGAAGGGAGTCTCCTTGCTGGTTAAACGTACCTTGTCTGCGACAGTCGATATTATTCATAGGGATGCGGAGGGCAGGCTGGTCATGGTCGATGTTGCGATAAAATAATCTGTGTTTCAGGTGATTGTGGTTCATGCGCCCAGCACCGCTCATGAGAGGGTCTCATTCTTCAGTCAGCTCAACTCATTTGTAGATTGTTGGAAGTGGGTAGTGCTAATGGGGGATTGGAATGCTATCTTAGACCCCTAGATAGATAAGCAAGAGGGTCAGAGAGGTGCCTGATCTGATGGCTAGATGCGGTCTGGTCGACTGGTTTTGGGTCGAGCATCCGGGGCAGGAGACTGGACATGGACCAATAGTGCTTCCTCCTATCCAAATACTTATTTGGACAGGATGTTAGTTAGGAGAGGCGAAGTAAACTTCCTATCCTGTCCCACCTTCACTTGACTAGGCCAGACGAACCATAAACTAGTTATGGCCCAGCTGAAGCTAGGAAATAGGCCTATGTTAGTGGGGTACTGGAAGTTAAACACCCTTCTTCTGGAGATACAAGACTTCCGAAATAAGTTAAGAGAATTAATTAAAAAGACACTAGTGGGGGCGATTACCGGGAATAAGTGATAGTTAGGTCTTAAAGCCAAGATCAAAAGTGTCTCCATCAAGTATACCCTGCGCCTCACACTAGATAAGGCCAAGATGAAGAATCAGCTAGAGCAGAAACTAACCCAGGCTACGGTGGAATGTGATAGGGTTAGTCAGGAACTAGCTAAGCAGGACCTTCTATGCAAGACTAGCGAGCGTTACGAAGGCCAAGTAGTTAGAGCTAGGCTTGGAAAGATAGGCAACGAAGCAGTCAGTTCTGATGCGGACGTGCCATACAAACTGTATTTGAGTCTGTCACTCATGTTTCTGCCTCTTCTGACGGATGTGTTCAACCATTGGTTTGCTCAGGGATCCATCCCAGGCAAGTCACCAAGGGAGTAATCACATTGCTGAAGAAAGGTGACAGGCATGACAGGGAAGAATTAGATAGCTACAGGCTTATAACTCTGCTAAACACAGAGTTGAAGATTTTGGCCAAGATCTTGTTAAATCGGCTGCAGGTTGTTATTGGCGACTTAATCGAACAAGAGCAGAACAATGCTGTTTAGATCAATTCAAAGCTTTCGATAGGGTCAACCATCTTTTCCTGGCATCTGTCTTAGATGCCGCCGGTTTCAAACCGGACTTTTGCAAGTGAATCTCTGTGATGCATCAACAGCCCACGGCTGTCATGCAAGTCAACGGAAAGCGCTCAAAACCTTTATCTCTCGGTCAGTTCATCAGGGTTGTCCACTGTCGCCCCTGCTTATGTCCTGGCGTTGGAGCCTCTGCTCCGCAAGCTGAGATATGGGGAGGCAAATTCAGCCCTGCACGGAATTGCTCTACCTGGTGGCTCAGCCGCCAAGTTATCCGCGTTTGCTGATGACGTCACGGTCTTTGTGTCGAGCTTCCAAAACATCGAGATCATGTCAGAGGCGCTCGCTTGGTACAAAAGAATTACAGGAGCCAAGATAAACAGCAGAAAGTCGGTCAGACTGCAGTTGGGTGCCTGGAATGGCAACACAAACCTCTTAGCGCCTTTCAGCTGGACGGATGGCCCGGTTTGGATCTTCGGTGTATGGTTCGGATCGGGTCTCCAGCTTGGCAAAAATTAGTCGGAGGTACGGTAGAGGTTGCAGTTAACTCGTGGCTTCCTAGGAAACTTTCTTTAAAGGATAGAGCTGAGGCATGCACCACATATGTCTTTCCTCCCATATTTTACCGACTAGCCATACTTTCCTTGCTTGCACAACACCTAAAAGCTCTCGTCGAATTCTTGTCCTAGCTCCTTTGGGACAGAGGAAAACACTGGGTGAGCAGATAGGTCTGTATTCAACGTCTGTGTGAGGGAGGCTTTGGAATGCCGGACTTAAAGTGTCATCGAGATGCTGAGAGGCTGGCCTACCTGAGCCACTATATGCAAGATGATCAACCGTTGCACCCGCGGTTACTGCTGCCTTTCCTGACCTAGTTCTCAACCCCATTGTCGAGATCCGTCGCAGGCTGCAGGGAGAATCTGCCTTCCTAAAAGAGTGCCGAGCCACGTTAAAACAACTACCAAGGTCCAGCAACCTTGTCTGCTACCCGTAGGGAACTCCACACAGGAGGGGGTGCTGGAGACCTGTTATGCGCGCATTTGGGTTAGCAGTAGAGTAAGATCTGCTCCGCCTGTAGTTGGGCACTATGGTTCGAGTCATTTGAACAATTCGGAGTTCTCTCTTACCTGGTGATTGACTCGAAATGCACTTTCACTCAACAACATACAATTCAGTTCCATGTTTTTGGAGTTGCCTGCTTGTCCCCTTGTGGAACAACAGCTGTAGAAACAACTGATCACGCTTTCTTTGATTGCTGCGAACTCCGCCGGTACTGGTCATATGTCAACAAGGTGATTGTACGCATCGATCGCAAACATCCTCACCCGATTACCGTATCAAATGTCATTGACAACGTGAGGCCGCTGTGGTACAGGGAAAGACAAATGGTCTACATTATGATCCTGGCCGTGGCGAGAATGGTGATTTGGACATTGTGACTGCAAGGTAGCCAGGGTCAGGGTTTTTTTTTTCTGAACAGGATCTAATCATGTTCTTTAAACATCAACTACGGGTGAAGATCAGATGTGATAGAAGAAGGCTGCATCGCGCTGCATTTGACAGAAGATGGATACATGTAGCAAGTCTGTGTGTAAGAAAAGGAGCCAAATTTGAATACGTGTTCCTCGCCTAGGTGTGGAACACAGTTCCATCAAGTGTAAAGTAATTATTAGCCAGCCAAGTGAGTGCTCCATCCCTCCCCGACTTGAAAGCCTTCAAGATCCCCACCCCTTCCTAACTGCAATTTTTTCTTTTCACCCCTCCCTCCAAATTTCACTCATCTTGGAGAGAAAGAAATCAACCACTAACCCCCCAATCCCTCACCCACAAAATTTTTTTTTCTCCCTTTCGTCCCATCTAGAGAGCATCCCCACTTAGAGACTGGCCTGCAAGAACTCAGGTTCCTTTACAAACCGAAGTAGAATGGGCGGTCTATCAAGTGCCCGGGGTTCCGAGGGTCCTACTAACCACTGTTTGTATTTTTTCTTCTCTCTGCCCTCGACACAAATGAATTATTGTATTACCTTTATTGTTATCTTGTTTTTACATGCTAATAAAAAATATTTTAAACAACTGTGTGCCAAGTAGGGCGTCCGAAGTACGAAAGGGCGAGAAGATACTAGCTAAGAGAAACTTTTGTTTAGTTCTGGAGTGACAAGGATGACCAACGACCCCCCCCCACTTTCCCCCCTTTTGAGTTGGCCTTGTACCTAAGTTTTTTGTTCACATTAATTTTTGCCTAAATAAAAGATTTGATATCTCCAAGTGTAGTATCTGTTCTCAGTTAGTAGATGAGAAATCCTTCACGACTGAGAAAATTTTTATTTTTGTTCCTTTCTCCATATTAAAAAACGACCCTGGTGTGTAACCTTGCCCTCGTGGGGAGGCAAAATAAATAGGAACATACTATTGTCTGTAATGATGGTGATATTGAGCCACCTAGCTTGGATGTAACCATCTTGTTTTTTGATTTTTTGTTTTGTTTTTTTTTTTGGGGGGGGGGGCGCTCCAGACAAAGTATGAAGCCACTTTATGTAAGGAGTTAAAACAACAACAAAACATATTTCAAGGTCAAAAACTAGCCAATGGTAAAAGTGTTAGATGAATAGATTCCGACCCAGAAAACAGCAATTATTCCCCCTTTGTCAAAAATATCGCTCATGGAATATGTGGACTAAAGGACAAAAGTAGGAAAGCGAAACACGGTGAAATAATGTTTCACTCAAAATAATTTGGATGACTAATATAGACAGAAGAAAGCGGATGACAATACCATCCTACGTAAAGTGCAAAAAGAAAAGTGAGTCCCCCCCCTCTTTCTGAAAACTAATTGATGGCGATTTTTCGGTACTACTTAAATATAAAAAAAAAAGAGAGAGATTTTTTTTCAAAATTGAAGAGCTTTAAATATCTATTCAAATAAGTATATTTTATCTATTAGCTCCAACTGCAGCAAAATTAAACATGTACTAAGTATATAGTGGGAAATCTAGAATTCTCCCTAAAAACAAAAATAAAGAAAAAGCTGTATGATGTACGTACCTGTGATGGAAAGAAACTATCGTATCTCGAAATGCCAGTTTGTCTTAAGAAACAAGGAACATTCAACACGATTCAAACTTGCGAGAATTTTGTTGTAATGCCTACGAATTTTTATTACTCACTTAAACCTGTTTCATTTATAAAAAAAAAATAAAACTACTTAATCAATTACGGTGATTTTTAAGACGATATTTTCTTTGCGTCACAAATATGTACATAGTATATTGATTTGCATTCCCCAAAAATTTTGTTTTTCAATCCTGAGTGCCCCACTCAGGATTGAAAAACAAAATTTAATTGCCTCAGTCTGGACGGATACCTTCAATGACAAAGTCCAGAAAAAAATGACAAAAGGCTAAGATCACCAAATAATTTATTTGTCATTATTAGAAATTTTTATTAGAAGTGATTATTACGATCACTACATACAGCCAGAACAAATCTTTGGCAGAAACATTTCCATAACGATCACCGTTTTCAACACACACAAGTCATCAGAACGCGTAAGCACACAACGTTCCGATTTGACCACCCGCACTAATGAAACAAAGGATCTATGTTACGTTTCCGCGCATAGAAATACAGCAAACAGGCCGGAACGTTCGAGAACATCTCTACATAAGATTTGCCGTGAACAATCATATCAGTCTCTCTTCAGACTTCTCCAGTCCGACACGTGTCCATGAAACTCGGTCCTTGAGACGTTAAAATCACCCAACATGACTTTGCACATGAACCTCAATTCTCGTCATGGAAAATTACCATACTGATTCGGAATTCAATTCTCCCTTTTTAAACAATGTTATTTCGAACTACTGTTTCGTATGTGAGGAACATACGCGCGTGCGAGCATTTCGCTTGGATGATTTAATGACTGCTTTTCTCTCAGAAAATAATCACATTAATTCTAAACAACACGTGACACTCTGTACACAAATATCATTAATTTCAAACCTCGTGCGATTCACACAAAATCATTACTTTGCTATTCCTGTATTATGGACATTCCACACAAGAAGCCACTTATGCTGAAACAATTTAAACTAATATTTTTGACACGTAAATAAATGTTTATTTCATGTTAATACATTGATTTCGAGTTCTTTGTCAAGTGTCGTTAGTTTCCGTATTATTATTTGTGTGTGTGTGTGTGTGTGTGTGTGTGTGTGTGTGTAAAGATGTGGATTGGTGAAACCTTTTATTGGGATATCGTTGATTTTACCTTTAACGGTTCTGCCTGCGGATACCCTATTACTTTTGACTTCAAGAGATTCCTGCACCTGCAACCTAGGTCCTAAAAATTGATAGATACCGATTATGAACTGGTGAAGACCGACTCACACTCTTACAAGTTAGTGACTCCACGCTCATGGCCTACAATTGGTAACTCTACCGTGAGTCCAACATAAATTATTATTAATATTTACAAAAGTCCTGGTAAAAGATTTTCTCCCAACGTGGGGCTCGAACCCACGACCCCGAGATTAAGAGTCTCGTGCTCTACCGACTGAGCTAGCCGGGATAGATGAGAATAAAGTGTAATTGTAATTTTATATTTCTACATTGATCATTATTTAAATTAGTGTTAATATATTTAGTGTTGTCACACAATTATTTAAATTAGAATTTTATTTATTTATTTATTTATTTTGTACTGTTATTAAAAAGTATTTTTCTTTAAATAGATAAAGAAAAATAACTTGTTTGTTTACAAATAGGGAAACAACCATCCATCGGTCAATGTGCTCTCTGTTACGCCAACTGAAGACGCCTCAACATTTTCGATAAATCGACGATTTCGATGGGTTTTCAGGTATCCTGAAAAGGAATATCGCAGGGAAAATTAGCGCAGACAAATAGTTTTCGCTGTATTTTGAAATGTAAATCGCTGGCGGCCATGTTTGAACGGGCGGCACATGAAAACGGCAAACCCTCAGGGTTTCTTTTTTTTTTTTTTTTTCAGCGCAATTCCAAAAGCCGTTCTTAACATGGGAAGGTTGGTGTTTATTCCGAAAGCCGTTATTAACATGGGTGGGTTGGGGGTGTTGGCGGACATGTACGAGCGTCACCCCCCCCCACACACACACACACTATAAATTTGCTTCTGTTCGGTTTCTTACAATTTTTTCAGTGGATTATTATTGAATGAATACTAATATACCAGATTATTAAAAAAAAGAAAAAAAATAATAATAATAATTCGACATTTATAAGGGGTGCTAACTTTTTGGTTACAACGTTATAGTAAATCAATCCACCAGATTTTAAAACGCGATTGTAATTAATATTTTCTTTTTTTTTTTCTCAATGAAAAATACAGAATATTGAGATTTTTAGTTTTTTTTTAGCTGGTTGTGTTTTTGGGGTGAAAAGTGAGGGTTTTTTTTTCAATGAAAAGTGAATTTCTTCGAGTTTTACATTTTCTGTTAATCTTTTAAAAGGTGGGTGTTTTGTTTTATTTTTTTTTTACTTTTTTTGGTTCTTTTTTGAAAGATAAGTTGCTTTGTTTTGTTTTTTTGTTCTAGTTATAAGAGTTTTTTTTTTGTTTCGGTGGGGGGGGGGTGAAAAAAATGATGCAAGTCTATAAATGGTCCACAAGTAATCTTTTTTTACAATAAAAATCTTTAATGTACGTACTTGTCACTGCATGAAAATGTTATATTCCAAAAATCACGTAAGTCGATCAAGTAGTTTTTTTTATTTTTATTTAAGAAAATCAAATATTATCGGGCGTTTTATCGAAGAAAAAGCAAGACGTCATCTTGTTTGAGAGATAACGCCACTAACGACCCCTGGCGGAAATATGGGTCAACAAGGGCAGTACATGCAGACCATCGAATATTTTATCAATGAACTAGTTTTTTTGTTTTTTTTTTTAAGAAAATCAAATTTTACGATTTTTAGGGATAATAAATAAATTGACTTCCTTTAATACAGAGAATGTGGAAAACACGAGTTTTGTTGTTGTTGTTGTTGTTGTTGTTGTTGTTGTTGTTCGTCTGAAAACAGACTTTAATAAGCGAAGTACTTTTTTCTTTTCTTTTTTTTAAGAAGAAACAAATTTTTAGAGATAGTAAATAAATAGACTTCTTTTAATAAAGAGAATGTGGAGGGCAGACCATCGACTATTTTTAGTTGTTTGTTTTGTTTTGTTTTTCTTTTCTAAAAAAAAAAATAAACAACTCACTTCCCCGTTAAATTGTTTTATTAAAATTATATTTTTTTACGCAAACTTTTCAAATGTTTTTCCAATTATATTTTGATAATTTTTTTTTTATACAATAAATGCTTTGGTTTTGTTTTGGTTTTTCAAATGGCGCTCGCCCAGTTTAAACCATTATGAATGTCATTTCATTTTCTGTTTTTAATATAAAAAAAAAAGTGTTCCATGAAAAACTTTCCCGTTCTCATTAAATCGAAACATTTCCACTTAAACAATTATGGATATATGTTCTCTTTCACTTTATTTACTTTTTTCAGAGTTCTTTCCGAAAGTTTAAATTTTTTTTATGTATTTCATGCTTCGGCCATAGTTTAATACATTGTTCTCCCCTAAATTTGGATAGCAGGTGCGTAAAATAAAATGGCGTCTCCAATTTCGGCAATAAAATGTAGAAGCACCACGATTTATTTTAAAAATTTTTGCCTATTCTTCTTTTGTTTTTGTTTTTTTTTGTTTTTTTTGTACAGTAATACAAACCCAAATAGTCGATGGTCTGTCCTCCACATTCTCTATATTAAAAGTCAATTTATTTATTATCCATAAAAATCGTAAAATTTGTTTTTTCTTCCAAAAAAAAAGTTCTTCGCTTATTAAGGTCTGTTTTCAGACGAACAACAAAAAAAACTCGTGTTTTCCACATTCTCTGTATTAAAAGTCAATTTATTTATTTATTATCCCTAAAAATCGTAAAATTTGATTTTCTACAAAAAAAACAAAAAAAAGTACGTCATTGATAAAATATTCGATGGTCTGCATGTACTGCCCTTGTTGACCCATATTTCCGCCAGGGGTCGTTAGTGGCGTTATCTCTCAAACAAGATGACGTCTTGCTTTTTCTTCGATAAAACGCCCGATAATATTTGATTTTCTTAAATAAAAAAAAACTACTTGATCGATTTACGTGATTTTTGGAATATGACATTTTCATGCAGTGACAAGTACGTACATTATAATGATTTTTTTCCAGATTGTTATTGTATAAAAAGATTACTTGTGGACCATTTATAGACTTGCACCAAAAAAATTTTAATTGTTATAAATTTCGCTAACATGTTTTCGATGAATTTAGGAAAACTCGACCCCGGAAAACTCGTCCCCTTTTGCTAGGTAGGAAAACTGGTTCCTTATTGAATAAATATCGATTGAAAACACATTTTATGATCATTCTTGAAGGAGATATTGTTTTTTAAAATAGACTATAGCCCCCCCCATATTATTTATATATATATATATATATATATATATATATATATATATATATAGGAAATTTATTACTGTGATATATATACATATATTTACTTGTTTAATGTTTTTTTGTTTGTTTGTTTGTTTTTTTTAAATAAAATCGATTTTCTAAGTGTCCGTTTTAACTTATTTTAAAGCGTTTATTATGTTCATAAACGAGACCGCATATTTTTTTATATTAATATAAAAAGAATTATATACTGTTGTTTATAAAAGGGTAAAATCGATTTTTCTACCTCGCCGACTATGTTGTTTGTTGTTTAATTTATTTGGAATCATTTATTCGGTAAAGAAAAAAACACAGAAAACAAACAAAAAACATGTCGAGTGTTACGTGAGAACGAGAAATAATGTCCGGTATGAATTTAGGAAAACTCGTCCCGGGAAAACTCGTCTCGGGAAAACTCGTCTCGGGAAAACTCGTCTCCGGAAAACTCGTCTCGGGAAAACTCGTCCCCTTTCGCTAGGTAGGAAAACTGGTCCCGTATTGAATAAATATCGATTGAAAACACATTTTATGATCGTTCTTGAAGGAAATATTGCTTTTTAAAATAGACCATAGCCCCGCCCCCCATAATATTTTTTAAAAAATATTTTTATTTGTTTAATATTTTTTTTTGTTTTTTTTCCTACCTAACTGGCTAAGTTCTTAGTGGTTTCACTTATTTTAAAGCGTTTATTATGTTCATACAAAGTTAATTAAAAAAATTTTTGGTTCTAATTTTAACGATGTTTTTTGGAGTCATAAAAACAATAATAAAAAAAAAACAAAACAAAAAAATTAAAAACTGGGAGCGTTACTTTTTTGTTTTGGTTTTTTAATTATGATAGTTTTTTGTTGTTATGTTTTCGTTTTCTCTCATACCAAATGCAATGCACTCATGCGTTATTTAAAATTATAATTCTATCAATTATCAACATTTATTGTCGTCCTGTCAAATTTTGCAAAAATTAACTAATAAATCAAAAGCGAAATATTTTTTTGGCGCGAGAGATGCCATGTGCTAACAATCTCTCGTTAACTCATTTTTAATTTTTTTAATTTTTACTTCAAAATTCTAAAATCAATCATTCAGAGAAAAAGTAATCACTAAATAAAATTATTAATCAATTTTATTGAAAACTCGGGTTTGTATTACTGTACACATAGATTCGAAAAAGTTGTCAAAAAACAAATATAGAACAAATAAATGTTATCGAAGGCAAAATAAGTTACTTTTCTTCCTAACTGGATATATTTTTTGTGTTTTTATTCAGTGTAACATGTTTATTCAGCTCGAAAAACATGCAGTGTTTACCGATGTATTGGAAAATTCAAAATGGCAGCCGACTCTCTCTCGGTGAGGGTACGTTTGGGAAAAGGTATTATAAATAATAAACTAGACAAAATACTGTTAGAAAACAACCGAATACATGTCAACTTATGTCACGGTAACATATATTGAGCGAATTTCTAACAGTATTTTGTCTAGTTTATTATTTATAATACCTTTTCCCAAACGTACCCTCACCGAGAGAGAGTCGGCTGCCATTTTGAATTTTCCAATGCATCGGTAAACACTGCATGTTTTCCGAGCTGAATAAACATGTTGAATCTTTTTAATTTCATTTTTTGTTGGTTGTTTTTCCGAGGGAGATATAACCCCCCCCCCTCTCTAAATTATATTTCCAAAAATATTAAAATTTTGGTTTGTATTACTGTACACATAGATTCGAAAAATAATAAACTAGACAAAATACTGTTAGAAATTCGCTCAATATATATTACCGTGACATAGGTTGACATATATTCGGTGTTTTTTTTAATAGTATTTTGTCTAGTTTATTATTTATAACACCTATTCCCGAACTTACTGTGTTTAAGAGAGAGTCGGCCGCTATTTTGAATTGTCCAATACATCGGTAAACACTGTATGTTTTTCGAGCTGAATAAACATGTTACATTGAATAAAAACACGAAAAATATATCCAGTTTGGTAGGAAAGTAACTTATCTTGCCTTTGATAACATTTATTTGTTATATATTTGTTTTTTGAAAATTTTTTCGAATCTATGTGTACAGTAATACAAACCCAAATCGATTTTACCCTTTTATAACAACAGTAAATAAGTAAATTCTTTTTATATTAATATAAAAAATATGCGGTCTCGTTTATGAACATAATAAACGCTTTAAAATAAGTGAAACCACTAAGAACTTAGCCAGTTAGGTAGAAAACGGACACTTAGAAAATCGATTTTATTTAAAAAAAAAAAAAAAAAAAACATCAAACAAGTAAAAAAATTTTTTTTTTAATATTATGGGGGGGGGGGCTATAGTCTATTTTAAAAAAACAATTTCTCCTTCAAGAACGATCATAAAATGTGTTTTTAATCGATATTTATTCAATAAGGGACCAGTTTTCCTACCTAGCGAAAGGGGACGAGTTTTCCGGAGACGAGTTTTCCGGAGACGAGTTTTCCCGAGACGAGTTTTCCCGGGACGAGTTTTCCGGGCACCGTCCGGTATATCACATCTTAGGGGTCTTGATAATCGCTAAAAAAATAGAAAATTAAAGAAATTACTGAGGGAGATTTGGTTTCAAAAAGAAAATAATAAATGTTAATATGTTTTAAAATATAATTTAGAGAGGGGGGGGGGTAAAAACTATATCTCCCTCCGAAAAAAAAAACAACAAAAAATGAAATTAAAAAGATTTTTGATAAACGATAGCGGAGTTTTCAATAAAATTGATTAATAAATTTATTTAGTGATTACTTTTTCTCTTAATGATTGATTTTAAAATTTTGAAGTAAAAATTAAAAATGAGTTAACGAGAGATTGTTAGCACATGGCATCTCTCGCGCCACAAAAATATTTCGCTTTTAATTTATTAGTTAATTTTTGCAAAATTTGACAGGACGACAATAAATGTCGATAATTGATAAAATTATAATTTTAAATAACGCATGAGTGCATTTGGTATGAGAGAAAACAAAACTAAAACAACAAAAAAATATCATAATTAAAAAAACAAAAAGTAAGGAAGAATCGAATCGCTCTCCGGTTTTTAATTTTTTTGTTTTGTTTTTTATTATTGTTTTTATGACTCCAGAAAACATCGTTAAAATAAGAACAAAAAAAAATGTGTAATTAACTTTGTATGAACATAATAAACGCTTTAAAATAAGTGAAACCACTAAGAACTTAGCCAGTTAGGTAGAAAACGGACACTTAGAAAATCGATATTATTTAAAAAAAAAAAAATATTAAACAAGTAAAAATATTTTTAAAAAATATTATGGGGGGGGGCTATAGTCTATTTTAAAACAATATCTCGGTACTGGTCGCGGTAAGAGTTCCCTGCCGAACACCCTCCAAAAACAATGATGTCTCCCGTTTCTCGCGCAGCCGCAAAGGACATGTTTTAGTTGCCATAGTAACAACACTTTTTATCGACATTGTTTTACTGTTTAAAGACATTACTACACATTTATTAATATCTCACTTTTAATCACTTTTATCGACTTTTTAAAACTTTTTTTTGGTATTATTATACAAACACCGTGACAGGGTTAGGATTAGGGTTAGGGTTAGGGTTTAGGGTTAGGTTTAGGGTTAGGGTTAGGGTTAGGTTTAGGGTTAGGGTTAGGGTTAGGGTTAGAGGTTAGGGTTAGGGGTAGGGTTAATTCGCTGTCACGGTGTTTGTATAGTTTTACCTTTTTTTTTACTCTTTTTAAATGACAACGTTAATGTTTATGAATATTGAAATAAAACATTACTACACATTTATTAATATCTTTTTTTTTTCTTTACTGTTTATGTGTCAATTTTATCGACTTTTTTTTTTTTTACTGTTTATGTGTCAATTTTATCGACTTTTTCTTTTCTTATATTGAATATTGAAATAGAAGACATTACTACACATTTATTAATAATATCTTTTTTTTTTTTTTTACTGTTTTACTGTTTGTGTCACTTATCGACTTTTTCTTTTATGAAACTTATCGGCGGTTCTTGAAATTTACTTACCACAAAACTTGTCGGCGGTTCTTGCAATTTACTTACCACAAAATGATGATAGAATAATAAATTTACTTACGTTTAATCAATGTTATTTTCTTTTTTAAATAGCATTTTCTTTTTAAATGACGACGTTTTTACTGTTTATGAATATTAAAAGAAAAATAATTACTAAACATTTATTAATAAGAAAATGGATGCTAGTGCACTTATGATCCGCGCTATATTTTAAATCGTATTTCTAAGCTTAAAGTTTAATGTTCATAAACAGTAAAAACGTCGTCATTTAAAAAGAAAATGCTATTTAAAAAAGAAAATAACATTGATTAAACGTAAGTAAATTTATTATTCTATCATCATTTTGTGGTAAGTAAATTTCAAGAACCGCCGACAAGTTTTGTGGTAAGTAAATTTCAAGAACCGCCGATAAGTTTCATAAAAGAAAAAGTCGATAAAAGTGACACAAACAGTAAAACAGTAAAAAAAAAAAAAAAAAAAGATATTATTAATAAATGTGTAATAATGTCTTCTATTTCAATATTCAATATAAGAAAAGAAAAAGTCGATGAAATTGACACATAAACAGTAAAGAAAAAAAAAGATATTAATAAATGTGTAGTAATGTTTTATTTCAATATTCATAAACATTAACGTTGTCATTTAAAAAGAGTAAAAAAAAAAGTTTTAAAAAGTCGATAAAAGTGATTAAAAGTGAGATATTATTAATAAATGTGTAGTAATGTCTTTAAACAGTAAAACAATGTCGATAAAAAGTGTTGTTACTATGGCAACTAAAACATGTCCTTTGCGGCTGCGCGAGAAACGGGAGACATCATTGTTTTTGCAGGGTGTTCGGCAGGGAACTCTTACCGCGACCAGTACCCAATATCTCCTTCAAGAACGATCATAAAATGTGTTTTCAATCGATATTTATTCAATAAGGGACCAGTTTTCCTACCTAGCGAAAGGGGACGAGTTTTCCAGGGTCGAGTTTTCCCGAGACGAGTTTTCCCGGGACGAGTTTTCCGGGCACCAATAATGCACAGTGATTTTTTAAATCGTATTTCCACGTTTAAAGTTTTATGTGTGTGTGTTTTCTTTTTATTCAAGTGTAAGGTTAAAGTACATAACTGGTACAAAACACCCTCCCCTCCCTATGTTAAGAATGGCTTTTTAAATAATAACGTTATTATTTCAGCATGGATCACTCTTTGCATGAGTACCATTTTTTTTTAAACAAAAGTTAAAAATAATTTTATGGGGATGCGACTAAGACTCCCCACCACCACCACACACACAAACACACACTTTTTTCAGCGGATTTATCTAATGGACACTAGTCTACCAGATAAAAAAAAAAATGAAGAAAAAGAATATTTGTTGGGTACTCAGTTTTTAATGCAACGTTCTAGTAAACCTATCATCCATCTTAGAACAACCGACGTTTTTACGCCAATTTTTTTTTTTTTTTTTTAAGATTATGGCACTTCTGTAGTATGCGGACGGTGGTCATTGTTGGGGTGGGCAATAACTCCACTTTCTTCTGGGTCAAATAACACGGCAAATAAGTAACAAACAAGATTATCCCCAAAAAAAAAAAAAAAATTGGCGGACGTTTAGGAAATTGACTCTGACCTCTAAATTCCACAATTTACACTTTTTTCACGATAATCTAATCGATTATAAATTTAACTTTCAGATTAAAAAAAATATTTTTTTATCGTCTGGAATTAGTCTTCAATTATAATGTCCGTCGAGAAAAATATTGCGACTCTCTCACGCGACCGGTAGGCACCTCCAAAAGTCACCACAGAATTACCCCCCCCCCCATGTAAAACGATGTAACTTTAATATAAAGTAATATTATCAATATAACTTTTGTACCATTTAAAAGAAGGGCAAAAGAAATTAGTAATATTTTTTTTTTCATCGTATGAAAATAATGAAATTGCGAGACGAAAATCGTGTTTACATAATTATCGCTTTAAAATAACGTTCCCATGTAGTAAGCATTTCGAACGTGACAACATACCCGCGTTTAATAAATCTAGCAAAAATCAACTAACTGTCAGATTTTCGTGAAATTTTCAATACTTATCCATTTTAGAATGAAATTACATATAAAATGCAGTTTTCGTAAAATATACGAGGGGAAATAATTTTTTAGTATGTGCCCCCCCCATATTTATTTTTTCGAAATTTGAACCAAATATATTTAAATCTATCCTATTTATTATGAAACATAAGAGTTCAAATAAGTAAAACATTTATTTTTTAAAAATTTAAATACACGTATTGAACAAAAATTTACCTTGAAGTTGCAATTAAAAAAATGATATAAATTTAATAGTTTTTTTTTTTTAAATGGCGTTTTTTTTTTGTTTTTTGTTTTTTTTCGAATTAATATATACTATAATCAGTTGAATTGCCAAGAAAAAGAAACTTTGTAAACATTAATTTTTAAAAGATTAAAACGATTAAACTTCCATTATTTCAAAATGTTCTGTTACATAGATTTTTAATGAATTGTGTTTAATTTTCTTTTTTTTAATATTAAGTTTTAATATAAACATGGCCCTTGTCAGCTATTTTATCTTAAGATTAAAACCGATTTGAAAATATTATTGCGCAAATATTAAGCACTTTGTAGGGCCCTCTCATATTTTGTTTGTCTCTTTTTACCGAACCAAAATATGGAAGCTGTAGTTAAACAAATGAACATTCAGTAAAACCGCATTTCATATTCAATATACAAATGTTTATAATATTATTAATCATTAAACTGTAAATCTTAAAACCTAACAAAATTATAACAAAGATTAATTATTAATTGCAGTTTGAAGTATAACGTGACCGATACTGCACCAGCCACACCGGGTGTCCTTAACCTTGTCAGATTCCACCCGATATGACAGGTGTTCTTTCGATCGTACATTGTCCCGTCACAAGTTGGCCTGTTGATCGTCTTCACCCACTGTGTTTTCATGGTGGGGCGCTTTGCCTCTCGATCGAATCGTCTCCTACCCTGTGTAGGTAGTCTCTGGTTACATCAATAACACTGTTGGTCCTTGCGGCTTGCTGCAAAATGAAGAGTCCTCACCACAAACAAACAGAACTCCGGTTTATAGCAATAACAAAGTATTTATTAATTTCATTACTTCATAACAGCTACTGTCTAAATTGAGGTGAATGACTATAGCAGTGAAACGATGTAAGACCAGACCAGTAAAGTCACAGATTTCCCATTAACACAGGCTAGTTAACATCATAACATCAAGCCCTGAAGGCTCCCAAATCGGGAGCGCTTGACCAGCCCAGCCGTTCAGTTTGCTAGCTACAACTCTACTCTTTTTAGAATTCCTTTTTCTAACTCCAACCCCTTTTCCCCACCTCTCTTTCAGAGAGTGGTTACAAACACCCTTTCTTTCTTCCTCTTAGAGCTTATCTCTATCAAACCTCAAACCTGCACCGAGGTTTTTACTTATTATCAAATTAGGAGTGATTAGTCATTCCAGGTCGAACAATGCCTGGCGGCGACCTTTACCTATGACCCCCATTCTAAGTTGTCAGCCTTAATCAGCTAAGGGTCTCTGGATCTCTTCATACCTCTCAACAGAGGTTTTAAAAACAACCTTTCATGTTAACAGATATATAACGACAATGAGATAAAAACAATTATTTCTCTTTCTGACAAAATCCCATAGACATTTCTGTTTTATCCCAATCAGACATCAACACCCCCTCTTCTGTCCTCTCTTCCTCTATCCTGTCCGGTCAAACACCTCCTCTCACCGCAATATGCACCTCGCTGCATGCATTTATGACACCAATAGTGTCATAGGAGAAGATAAACAAACGTTTTAAAAAATCATTAAGTCGCTTCTGCTTTTCCATCGTTCGTATAGTTAACACAAGTCTGACGTCATGGAATCATGCTTTCTTTTCTTTTCTTCCACATTGTTTTGGAGGTATCGGTGTTTATTTCCGCCTAAAAATGCGGGTGAGGGTAAATCTTTTACTTTCTTTGCAAATCGCATAGTTATAGTGAATGGTATATGACTTATTTCAAACAGTTTTTTATTGTATATGTTCCCAGATCCTGCTGCTGTATTCGATATTCCACTTTTTACAGATCGTCCATTGGAGTTATTTTCACATTTCCTTGTGTCACATTATATAGTAGCTGTCCACCAACAGAACCTTACAGTTTAATGTCAAGTGGCTCACACTCTCTACTTTCAGTATGACAGAAACTGGACTTGTTGCCATTGCTAGGACCAGTGAATGCCTCTTTGAATGCGGCACTATATAATTATTTATATATCAAATAAAAACATAATATATATTTATCTGAAGACAATACGATATTATATCTTCTAAGAGTTTTAGTTGTTAATATTTTACAGAGTAGGTGTAGATTATGAAGCACCTGTTATGAAAATGACTTTAGCTCCAAACCCTGTCCCATCGCCACAATGTTGCATACCTTTGCCTGTTTTAAAAGTATTTTGATATAATGTACTATGATAAACTCATCGCACTTGTCCTCCCTCAACGTACATACCCCCGATATATGCGCTTAGCAACAAAATCACACTCCTTTGAGGTTTTTGAGTATGCTGCAAATGAATACCACAGTAATGTCCTATTTTTACATTTAAATTAAAAATTTCCAAAAATATTCAATTAAAACGATTGTGTATATAAAAATTTTAAAAACATGTTTTTTGCGTGATGAGTAAAAACATCTGACAATAATACAACAGGTCCAATTTTACTGTAATTTGCTGTATTCCATTTTCTGTAAAATTTTGCAAAAGATCCATTCTTGGCGCTCCAAGAATGGATCTTTTGCAAAATTTTACGGAAATTTTCTTATAGTTGGGATTCTTTCACGCGAGACGACGCGAATGAAATAGATTGGATGAGAGGGGGGGATGAAAGAGGTGAGGTAAGAAAGTTCCCTTCATAGTCCTTTTTTTTTCTTTTTTTTAGACGGGAATAAACACCAGTCGTATGAAAGAGTCGTAATATTTTTCTCAGTGATGGTCACAAAGTATGGGTTCAATTTAGTAGAACGTTATAATTGAAAACTGATCCCTGACGATAAAAGTCATAAAAAATATAAATTTTTTTTTTTTTTTTTTTAAATCTGAAAGATAAGTTTGTAATCGATGAGATTAACGTGAAAAAAAAAAAAAAAAGTGTAAACTGTGGAATTTAGAGGTGGGGATCAATTTCCTAAACGTCCGCCAAAATTTTTCTTTTAAAGTTAATATTTAAATATTTTTAAGGGTGTTCAGTTTCTAATGTAACATTCTAGAAAATCGATCACCCAGTTTAGAACCACTCGATGTTTTTAGGCTAAATTTGCTAAATTTAGCCTTCTTTAGAAGCAGTTTGACCTTCAAAAATTCTTTTTGTAGAAATTTGGCTTCAAATTTGCCTCATGAATACAGCTTTACAATATGCTCAATCCAGTACATAGAACAAGTTATGTTTATGTGAGCATGCCATGTCTATTCAGAAATATTCAAAAGCAAAAATTGATAAACTTTGTTGATGATGCGCGAAAACAAACATGGCGACCAGTGAAAACAATACGGAATAAAGACCTGAATACCCCTAAAAATCAACGTTTTAAAGCTAAGTCTTTAGTTGGTACTCTAGCGTGCATTCATTGGTCTTGGGTTGTAAATGCCGGGTGACACAACTTGAAGAATACATATTGAAAAGAATGAAAAAACAAATTCCTCCCGGTAAAACCTTTATAAATGTCGGATGATGAAACATGAAGATAACCATAAATATATACAGTGACACCAAAAAAGAAGGTCCGCACTTGTCATTTTATTTTCAAAAACCACAAATTTAAGCTGAATTGAATGTAACTGTTTAAACAACTTATACCTCATTTGATTCGCCTTTTATTCCTCTATAATTTTACCTGTTCATATTTGACTTTTAATTGAAGTATTCTAGTGTTCATGCCAAAAAAAAAAATTAACTTCAAATCGAGAAGACAAAAAAAAAGAAACTCCACAGCTTGAAACCAGCTTAAAATATCCACCTTTTAGGCAACAAAGTATAATAATAATTATAGAAACTCATTCGATCATTTTCCATTTCACTGCCACTGAATGTGGGTCACGTGATCTGAACCTGAGTAAGTCTTACTGAAAACGATGAAAGAACTTTATTCATAGTAGATCCAAACGTATAGGGAAGTAAAGATTGCTCGACATAAGCACTGGCCTCCAGAGGCTGTGAATAGGAAGAGAGATCTTCTAGTTCCTTCTGTATAGCCAGTTGGGAACTTAATTACTCAGGCTCCATCTGCTCCTTTTCCTCATTCGATACACAGGAAACCTGTAGTTTGCAGATGCAATCTCAATATCGTTTATGTACTCCAAAATTTCTTGGTGGAATACTGAAAATGTAGCAGAAGTAATTTCTACACCACAGGATAATCGAAGCTTTCTCTTGATTTTCATCTTTAGAATGGAGATCCTGTTCAACTGCTGCTCCTTGGAAGCTGCCGCAGTTGATGTATTTCCATGACGTGTTACAAAAGTGAACAAAATCCAGTCATTTATTTGTTGCTGATAACGCCGTTCGACATTCCCTTAGAAATTCGTGATGATGAGTATTTTTTTGCAAATTGTTGTAAAAAAAAAAAAAAATCACTTAACACCGTGTGTAGCTGGCCTGAAACGAGGTTGCAACAAAAATACTTCCTTCGCAATTTTCTTCTCGGTCTCTTAACTACAAGTAACAAAAAAAGATAGTAACTCTCCACTAGTAAGGAAGGTTTTAATAACCAATGAATCTTTCTCTATTAGTATAAATATCCACCAAACTATCGTTCGGCTTGGACGTTAGAAGATCCTCCTTTGCCCTAGCAGTTACACTTGGAAAGTTAGGCCATTATTTACTGCAATATTTTTTTATACTTTGGCAACCCAAGTTATTTCTCTTGTGTTTACGTTTTGTCCGAAAAAATATGGCTGACCATTTTTTTTTTTTTTTTTTTTGTGAATCATAGTGTTGGAAATTTATCCTCTTTCAGATAAATTCGACGCGAAACTAATAGTCTGCAGAAAAAAATAAAAGCATGAAATAAAAAGGCGGGGGGGGGGGGTAAAGAATAAATTAGAAAGGTCTTGTTTTAAAAACGAAGAAGAGATTTTATTTACAATAAGTTGCAAATTTTTCCTTTTGCAGGTACTAAATACAAAAACAAAGAATGTCAGGTAACAAAATATAATACAAAAAAAAGCACTGGTTCTTATATTGAAAATGTCATATCAACGAACGAATACAGTATTAAAAAATTCAAAAAGGAGTATTTCCTAATCACCCTCTCATTAAATACAATAAATTTTAAGGAACGTACTCACAAAGTTGATGGCAGGCAGCACATGTGCTTTTTTTGGTCAATTTAAAGTCTTTGAAATTACTCTCCTTCAAAATACATGCATACCGTTGCTGCATAAATAAAGTTTGCAGAAGTTTGCATCGTTGCGACCAAGTATTCTTTTGCCAAGCTATACTTCTTTAGAGGAAAAACTCGGGAAAATCCTCAGGGAAATCCTCATCTACGACAGGCAATGAATCTACATCCAATCTCCTTGCCACAGGAATCCAAAAGAGGCTGATTTTCGCTCTGGAACCAGTGACGTCATTGCCCTTTTATTCAAATTAAAGGGGGTTTCGTACAAACCTAAGTTCAATAAAAGATACAAAATACAGAAAATCAAATATAAAAACCAGAATAAAAATATAATAAACGTATACACATGGATGCACAATTGTTGGTGCAAAAGAAAATATAGAAATATGAGATTTTTGTAATAATGCAGTAATACTAAATATAGGAGTCTCGAACCCAACCCTTTATTATTATTACGGGGGTACCATGTTCAGACTCCAGCAAGGCTTTGGCACATAGTTGCTGATTCTCTGTTTTGAATGTTAATTGTCAGCAACTGTCCCAAAGCCTAGCTGGAGTCCGAACACGGTACCCCCGTAATAATAATAAAGGGTTGGGTTCAAGACTCCTAACAAATGGTTCCCCAGTTCGATACAAAACACCTGATGAAGGCCGGAGGGCAAAACGGCTGAAACGTTGTGACTATAACAACGAAGATGAGGAAGTCAGTCCGACAATCTCAATCAATGTCTACAACTTTGTCCGCCAGACGAGTATGAATACAGCGGTTTTTTTTCTTTTAAACAAGCGGTCAGTCGTGGCTAGATTGCCGCACAGCGAAGTTGGGCCCGTCAGCAGTCCAACCCAACTCAGCAGCAGTCATGTCCACGCAGAACAGTTTAGACTACCTTCCCGACAACAGCCAAACCCAGCAGTGGCAGCAGCAACCACTCGCCATCAATGCACTCGATTCTTAGCAGTCCAGCTTCTCAAGCTACCATGCGTCTCCCATAGTCACTAGCGACGACCTTGTAGCCTGCCAGTTCAAACACCAGCTGGATTCCAACCCTCGGCCTAAGACCTGCTACTACCATTCAGTTTCTTTACGAAATTAAACCTGAACAGATTTATATTCGTTCACGACGGTACCCACTGCGTTTGTCATCTCTTCTTTGCCATTGTTGTTTTTTTTTTGTCTTTTTCTTGCCTGTGTCGTCTTTTAGTTGTAGGGACGATTGTCACCAACATTCGGCCCTGCAACAATGGTATTTATCTCTCCCTCCCATGGTGAGAAATGTGACATTAGGGTCAGAAAGTGGAGTTGATAAGCCAGCATCCACAAGGAGGAGCAGTCAGGCCACTGACAATTGTTATAAAAATCTTAGAAAATGAGTATAAGCAGATAATGAATAAGGTGCATGGTATAATTTACTCTTCCGAACGATGAAAGTTTAAATCTCAGTGCAGACGATACTAAGAACACAATAATGAGCTACCCAAGACTTCTACTCAGCCATGGCTGATGCAACAAGAACAAGCTGTCTCCCCCATGGATTACATAAAAGGTTCTCGAGTTCGACAGAAAGATTCCGAAGTTCAACAAGATACACCTGAAGGAGGTCAGAGGTTACATCGAGTTAACCATCATGAAAATAATACCCAGACTGAGAGAAGACTACTCATGCCTGAGATTATCCTGTACCTTTACAAGGCTATCATTCGCCCATGCATGGAGTATTGTTGCCACATCTGGGCTGGTGCATCTACCACTAGTCTCTCCCTCTTAGATAAAGTCCAAAAACGAATTATCAATCTAATCGGTCCCACTTTATCAACTAAGCTCCAGCCCCTGTCTCATCACCGCAATGTTGCATCACTGTGCCTGTTTTACAAATATTTTAATGGAATGTGTTCTGATGAACTCGTTACACTTGTACCTCCTCGACCTCCTACAAACCCGCTTAGCAATAAGATCTCACCCCTTCACTGTTGTTGTCCCTAAATGCCAGAAAGCTTTCTATTCTAATAGTTTCTTCCTTCAAACAGCTAGACTTTGGAATTCCCTTCCTGCTGCCTGCTTCCCTGACTGTACTGATATGCAGAAGTTTAAATGTAACATAAACAAATATTTTATTAATCTCTCCTAGACGTGGCCCCAAATAGTAGCCCCTTACATCCAAGTGGCGATATGCTTCGTAAGGGATGAACATGGGTAAAGAAAATAAATAAATAAATAAAAAACAGATGTCAGAATAATTTAAAATAATACAAAATATCAATCCTCAAAAATTTAGAAGCAAAGATTTCCAAGTTCAGCAAGATACACTAAAAGATGGTCAGAGGTCGGGTATAGGGTTGATGCAAAGAGAACAAGCTGCTTCCCTCATAAAGGGTTCTCGAGTTCAACAGAAAAATTCCAAAGTTCAACAAGGTACACTCAAAGATTGTCAGAGGTTATATCGGAAGAAAAACACTCAAGATGAGAAAGATAGTCCACATAATCTAAATAACACAAAAGCATCACTTGTTGCAATGTCTGCCTAGGATGTTCCGTTTACTAGTCGTTAAGGAGGCATGGCATTGTTGGTTTCAAATCAACAAAGTTCATGTAATTTTAAAGTGGCTGATGAGCAGATGAGGGTTGCCAAAAGAGAATTCAAAAACTATATATGGCATGGTTTGGAGTCAGTGGAGAAGAATGTCTTGTTTTGAATTGAAAGCCATGTTTAGTTTTAAAAGAGTTTCTGGTGGGTAGCTAATCTGTATAAGTCCTGGAATGAAAAAGAGTTTTCGGTGGATAGTTAATCTGTATAAGTTTTGAACTTTAAAACTTTGCCGATGAAGAACAAAGATCAGGTTTGTATTACGATACACAGATTCGAAAAAGTTGTCAAAAAACAAATATATAACAAAAAAATGTTATCGAAGGCAAGATAAGTTATTTTTCTACTTAACTGGAAACTTTTTTAGTGTTTTTATTTAATGTAACATGTTTATTCAGCTCGAAAAACATACAGTGTTTACTGATGTATTCGAAAATTTAAAATGGCGCCTGACTCACTTTTGAACATGGTAAGTTTGGGAAAAAAAGTTAAAAATAAGACACTATAAAAATACTGTTAGAAGTCCATCGAATATGTCAGCCCATGCCACGGTAACATATTAAGTGAGTTTCTAACAGTATTTTGCATAGTATTTTTTTTATTTTTAACTCATTTTCCCAAACTTACTTATGTGTATAGTAAAACAAACCCCAAAGATCTTTCTCGTGTGGACATGAAAAAATTATGTGCGGGAATTCTAAAATATTCAATATTTGTATGGAGTGGTTGTAGAACATGGCTCCATTTGATTGGTCACTTCCTATCGCTAGTGTCTCTAAATAGAACCTTCCTTTTTTTTCTTTTTTTGATCATGCTTTTCCATTGTTTTTAATGTTTGAAGATAAGTCTCCGTGCTGCTTTGGTTACTTGGAAACTGAGTTAAAAATCCATTTATGACAATCAGCCCAACAGGTGCGGGGCCAGGAGCTGACTTGGGACTGAGGTATGCCACTAAGAGGTTCACCCTCCCAGGTCTTGCCACCTGGAATCGTTTTTTTTATTTTTTTTAGATGAGGAAACCCAACTTCCAAAAAAAGAAGACTCAGGATCGGAGCAAAAATACAGCTTGTCTTTTAGTGAGAGGACAGAACAGACATTACATTTTGCTGCTGTTGCTGCTAGATCAGGCTGTCTGAAAATATTGGCTTAAATGCACTTCTGTTTTTCGTCAATGATGTGAGTTCTGTGATATAAGCATTGATTTAATTTGAAATAAAATACATATAAGATATCAAATAAAATATGTATAATATACGTTTGAAGCTAAAACAACCCATTATTACAAAATAAAGACATTTAAACGATTAAACCCGGTTCTCCAACTTCCAACGTAGACCCCTACTACCATGTCTCCTTCTCCAACATCAGGGGTCTACGTTCTAACCTTCCAGAGGTTGAAACTCAATTACAGGAGACTAAACCAGGCCTTTTATTTTTAAGCGAAACTAGCATTGGACAGGCTATTTCCCTAGAAGAGTTCGCAATTAAAGGATACTCTAACTTAACTTCTAAATCTGACCCCCAAGATCGCCATGGGTATGGAATATGTGCCTATATTAAAGCTGGCTTTCCATGTGGTAGGGACATCTCCAGAGAAGATCCTAACTTACCCCATATGTGTTTCCGAGTTGCATTAGCTCACAGTACTGCATTTATATTTACTCTCTATCGCCCCCACAACAGCGGAGTTACTATCTTTAAAAACATATCTGAGAAAATTGACCAAGTCCTATCTGCTTATCCTTCAGCTAACATTCACGTATGTGGAGACTTCAATGTTCACAACGTGGAATGGTTGACCCACTCAAACAAGACCGATGATGAGGGAGGTTCTGTCATGATTTCAACAACATGGCAAAAAAAAAAAAAAAAACATACTGAAGATGAAGTTTTGCTTCGAAATACATTTATGAATTTCAATATAAATTTCAAACAAAATAAATGTCTGTTTATTTTGTAATAATGCGTTGTTTTGGCTTCAAAAGTATCTAATACGTATTTTATTTGATTCAAACTCAACCAGCGCTTCTAAGGAACAAAAAATCTTAACATATAAGATATGTTTATTGCGTTGTGATTTGGCGTTCAAACATATCTTATATGTATTTTATTTTATTTCAAATTCAATCAACGCTTCTATCATGGAATCCAAATCCCTGATGAAGAAAAAAAAATGTACAAAATTCTGAGGACGGAGTATGATTTTGAAATATATAAATTTCAAACAAATAAATATTTATTTTCATAATAGTGCGTTGCTTTTAAACGTATCTTATACTATTTCATTTTACTTCCGTTTTTTTTTTTTGTTTTTTTTAACTCTTTGCAAAACTCAATCATGAAATAAGAGTGAGAATATGTAGTTATAGTAAGCCCATAGAATCATTCAGCCCGGCTAGCTCAGTCGGTAGAGCACAGGAGACTCTTAATCACGGGGTCATGGGTTTGAGCCCCACGTTGGGCGACTAAATGACTTTACTACTTGTTTAATGTTTCTCCTAACTCTTGATTGATTTAAACCAAACCAAAAACAAAATCGACAGTGTCCCTCTCTCTCTCTCTCTCTCTCTCTCTCTCTCTCACACACACACTCACTTCCCTACTGGCTTTGTGATTAAAAAAGCACCAAACAATAATATTATAACTCTTTCCTTTTGCAAAGATCAATCAGGGACGGAAATGAAAACAACAGAATCGACTACAAGACGACCAACCCAAAGCACTATGAATAAATGAACAACGGACAACCCAACCAAAACTCATGACTTTATTTAAATATATATACAACTTGAAGCATAAAACCATCTTCCAAAATACTCGGATTTGGCCTTAAATAATCCAAAGAGGATGATATGCCGTAAAAAGAATTTAAAAAAATAAAATAAAATAAAATTTGCTCTTCTTTAAAAGTTTGAAGCAGTAATGATTAATAAAAACAATCCGCCCAACGTGGGGCTCGAACCCACGACCCCGAGATTAAGAGTCTCGTGCTCTACCGACTGAGCTAGCCGGGCTGCTGCTAATAGCTGTTAATAATAGCTTTCTAATGTTTTTATATTTCATAATCATTGGTAAACAAAAAAATAAATTTTTAACGTGAACTTTCAACCCACGACTCCAATATTAACAGTCTCCGTTTAAGTTAGGCGGGCTAAACGATAAAAACTGTTAACTATAGCTCCCTATTCCTATGTTTATTTCATAATTCAGTATTAGTACCTATTTACTATGCCTCCCCACGGGACAGAGTTAGACACCAGGGTCGTTTTTTAACGTGTAGACCAAAAAGTAATTCGCCCAACGTGGGGCTCGAACCCACGACCCCGAGATTAAGAGTCTCGTGCTCTACCGACTGAGCTAGCCGGGCGGGATGAAATTACTCACCTGATTAGCGCTACATATTTTTACTGTTGTTCTATAATCTAGATGTTTTTATGATTAATATTTATTCTTTTTATTATGTAACTATTTAAAATTTATATTTAATTACTTTTCAAGAAGTTTAAAAAAATGAAAATGAAAAAGGAAAATTAGTATCATTATTATTTTATTTTATTTTTTTTTTTTTTGCTGTTGTTAAAACAAACACAAACAAGAATCGGGCTGACGTAAGCATACAAGCAACGCAAATGTACTTTTTTGAAAAATCATCTAGTGCCAAGGCTTTCATATCTGCCGGATATTTCTTTTCTTTTTATCATTTTCAAATAAATTGTGACAAAATATTTCCTTTTAAAAAATGCCGGGAAAACTAAGGAATTTTCTAGAGTTATCGTTCTTGATTGTAACTTTTTCGCTGATAAAACTTTGTTGTCATTAAATTTACACAAGCCTTGTCTATGGTGTTTAGACTAGGATTAATGTTTTTGAATTTCTTTTGTCCTTCATCAGAAAAGGAATCCTTCCAGACTTGTACTTTGTTGGAGCTTGGTTTAGAATTACGCTTATTTAAAAACAAAAATCCGTGTAATCAACCGTACTGTCCGTCCGAGGTTTGCGGCTCTCGTGTTTATGTAAATTCGAACTGGCGAACTGAAACGAAATAAATATATTCTTTACAAGACTTGTTAGTTTTGCTTAGAACGTTTTGGAGGAAAAAATTAATGTATTATTACGAGAAACAAGATTTTTTTAATACTTTTTTTTTCTGTCTGGAGATGGTTTCTCATTTAATAATATTAAAATAAATAAATAAATAATAAAAAAAAAGTAAAGCCATTTTTATTGCCTATACATTTTATATCGTGTTTTACACCATCAACATTTCTTTTAGCCACTTTTTTTTTATTCAGCTACGTGTCCATACTTTATTTCCTTTTTTTAATTTTTTATTTTATTTCCCCCTTACATCTTTGTTGTTGTTGTTGTTGTTGTTGTTGTTGTTTTGACGACATGACAAGAATATGAAACTGAAATGAAGCGTATTTTGATTTATTCTAGTTAACTCGGTTGGTAGAAGACACGACAGATAAAAAATCGTTTCCAGGCCCACATTTAGCTGATTAACTTTTTGGCATTAAGTATGAAATAAGAATAAGAATATGTAGTTATAGTAAGTTGGCCGAATCATTCAGCCCGGCTAGCTCAGTCGGTAGAGCACGAGACTCTTAATCTCGGGGTCGTGGGTTCGAGCCCCACGTTGGGCGATCATAATTTTTACTACTTATTTCGGATTGATTTCTGAAAGAATCTTGGCCCCCTCACACCGAGCAAAGTGTAGTCTCTGTACGATCATCCACTTTACAGTAGGAGAAAATCACAGTGAGTTTAAAATCGTCGGTGCTTATGCACTTATGTTACGGTGCTATTTTAAAAATCGTATTTTCAAGTTAAATTCGAGTTTTTCGATGTCTTTTTATTATTAATATTGTTAGATGAAAGTACAGAATAGTTATAAAACTCCATTCTCCTCCCCATTTTAAGAATGACGGTACTCGTGCGTGCACTTAGTGATCCGTGCTGAAATACTAACGTTATTATTTTAAAAGCCATTTTTAACATGGGGAGGGAAGGGTGTTTTAAACAAAAAAAACATCATAAAACTTTAATTATTTGGAAATACGATTTTAAAAATAGCGCGGATCAGTAAGTGCACTAGCGCCAGAATGGCTTTCTAAATAATAACGTTATTATTTTAGTACGGTTACATAAACTCCCTCTCCTCCCCATGTTAAGAATGGCTTTCTAAATAATAACGTTATTATTTAAGGACAGTAGCATAAGTAAAGTACCAAATCTTGGATTAAATACATAAAAGAAAATATTTAGAAGCTCGTCAAAATTAAAAAGAAATTATATCTAGATTTAAAAATAGATAAGGATCCTCAAATTAATTTTCGTCAACTTCCTAAAAAAAATGAGAGTTCACTTCTTTTTTTTCTTTTTTTAGGCGATAAAGTGTAAATACACTGATAAAAAAAGAACAAAAATAATTTAAAGTGGCGGTGGGGGTGGGGGGAGGATGGTCGCATAAACGTAGTGTGATTCCCTATTTTCAAATTTTTTTAAAAAATATATTTTACTACAATAAAGTGTCTTTATAACTTGCCTATTTATTACTTTTTTTTTTTAATTTTTTACAAGGTGGTCACCACTTATCAAAGCCCGGAAGCCACTCGGGGATCAGGGTTATTGCGTGTACACTGTACAGACAGTACGTTAGTGTTGAGATTTGATAAAGTGGTTTTACTTAAGAGGGCGGTTCATCAGGAATTTGTTTATGTTGGACTTGAAGACATCCAGGTTGTAGTAAGGTGGGAAATAGGCAGATGGAACAGAGTTCCACAAGCGTGCAGTCGTGCAGTGCAGTCGTGCACTGCATTTCTAAGAAAGAAGCTTTCTTCATGGAATCTACGTTTTAGTTTTGGCACAGATAAAGAGTGGGGAAAATTTCTGACAGTGGTTTCAGCTAGACGGGTGTTCTTCGTGAAAGATTGGCGAGGGGGGGCAGAGATTGGGGCTCAGACGAGCACTTGCCATGGAAGTAACAAAGACAGGCTCGCAACGTCTCTCTTGTGGGAGAGAGGTTGCAGGGAAGAGAAAAGGGCATCCCCACTAAGCCATGAAATCTATTTTGTACTCTGTCAAGGCAGGATAGGCTGTTTTTAGCAGCTCCTGCCCAGATGTGGCAACAGTACTCCCTACTCCACTACTCCATCCTTGGACGTACTTGGCTTTTATATAGATAGAGAATTGGATCAGCAGTGCCAGTGAGATATCTTCTGGAGCGGTAGAAGGATCCTACCATTTTTCCAGCTACCTTGGCAATAGGTATAAAGTGTAGAAGTACCAAAAAATCGATCTGTCGATTCTATGTTAACAAGTACCAAAGACTTATAGGCGGACGAATTCATACCCTCCCCTTATAATTTTTTTTTTAAGTAAAAGTGCAGACTGCAGCAGACCCCCCAAAAAATTATTTCAAATTACCACTAACTTAGTTTTTAGGGGTGCTGAAAACGAAAATAACGCTCAAAATTCCAGGAAACAAGTAGTAAATTATAATTTCAAAAAAGTGGATCACTTTTAATTTAACGTATAATGAGCACCCACTTTATGGCCACCTTTTTTGGGGGGTGGGAGGGTAAAAAAAAGCTTGTTTTCCGTAGGTTTTCGGGTGTGCCGAAAACGAATGTCGCATTTAAATTTTCCGCAAGTAAGTAGTTTTTCGGATATTAAGTAATATAATCCTTTATAATATAAGTGGTGTGTGTGTGTGTGTGTGTGTGTGTGTGTGTGTGTGTGTGTGTGTGTGTGTGTGTGTGTGTGTGTGTAGCCATGTTCTACGCGCAAGTGCGCGTATTTTTTTTTTTTTTTTTTGCACACTCCTCATATTTTTTTTAAACATTATTAATTGTTGGTTCACTTCTTTACTTCCAACTGTTGCCGCTAGTAATCGTTTATATATTTTAATATAACCTCGGAAATTGTGAAGTAAAAACCAAGTTTTAAAATGGTTTTGGTGCTTGTGGAGAGAGAGAGAGAGAGTAGGCGACAGATCGATTTTTAAAGATGTCATTTTTAGCAAAAACAATAGTACTTACTTAATTGTCATGTCGAAAGTCGTAATATATCCAAAAATTACGAAAATTCATCGAGTAGAACAACTGTTATTCTGTTTTTAGTTTTTAAAAAAAGTCTATCGCGTCTTTGGCCTAAAGTTGGACGCCATAACGATGTAATGTAAAACGTGCATCCTGGGTTATGTTCCCTGTGTGTGAAATCTTCATCGTCTACTTTCAAACGACTACGAAAAATGCAACTTTCCCCAATTTTCCGTAAAAATTACTTTTACCTTTCGATAGGTGTACAGTTTAATTAAGACATTAAAAAATGAAAATATCGAAAAAAATTTAAATTGTACGTATTCGTTTTGGAATGAAAATCTCTGAAAAAAAAATTCACCTTATTTGATCGAGTAGTTTTTTGTTTGTTTGTTTGTTTGTTTGGTTGTTTTTTTGGGGGGGGTTACAGCGGAAAAACACGTTTTTATGAGAGCGCGTTGAAGTCAGCCATTATAAAATTTATTGAGCACGCCACGGGGAGATAACTCCAGTTAACGCGCTGACACCCCTTCCCCATCTTTAATTCTAGCTTTTCTTCCTAAAAATCGAACATTTTGCTCGGTATCATAACAAATAGTTTTTTCGCTGTAAAAAAAAAAAAAAACTACTTGATGAAATTAAGTGAAAATTATTTTCGGAGAACTTTGTTGCATAACGGATACGTACAATTTTAACTTTTTTCGATATTTTCATTTTTTAATGTGTTGATTAAACTGTACAAGTACCAATAAATGTTATCAAAGGCAAGATAAGTTACTCTTCTACCTATCTGGAAAAGTTTTTAGTGTTTTTTTTTTTTTCACACAGTGATCACCACTTATCAAGGCCCGGAAGCCACTCAAGGATAAGGATTATTGCAAGTACATTACGTTAGTGTGGAGATTTGATGAAGTGTTTACTTAAGGGGGCGGTTCATTAGGAATTTGTTAACGTTGGACTTGAAGACATCCAAGTTGTAGTCAGGTGGGAAGCAGGCAGACGGAACAGAGTTCTACAGGCGTGCACTTCTAAGAAAGAAGCTTTGTTCATGGAATCCACGTTTTGATGTAGGCACAGATATAGAGTGGGGGAAATTTTTCACAGTGGATTCAGCTAGACGGGTGTTTTTCGTGAAAGATTGGCGAGGGGGGACCAGAGATTGGAGTTCAGACGAGCACCGGTGATGGAAATAACGATAAAACAAGTATAGGCTCGCAACGTCTCTTCTGTGGGAGAGAGGTTGCAGGGTAGAGAAAAGGGCATCCTCCACTAAGCCACGAAGTCTATTTTGTACTCTGTCAAGGCAGGGTAGGCTGTTTTTAGCAGCTCCTGCCCAGATATGGCAACAGTATTCCATCCTTGGACGTACTTGGCTTTTATATAGATAGAGAATTGCATCAGTAGTGAGATATCTTCTGGAGCAGTAGAAGGATCCCACCATCTTTCCAGCTACCTTGGCAACAGACTTGATGTACGTGTTCCATTTCAGATCAGGAGTAAAGGTCAAACCCAGAAGCTTGTCAAAACACGGGGCCTCACCCAGACGAGAGCCATCCATCACAATTGATGCCAGATGGGGATCAGAGCGTTGATGATATAAGGATAGGAGTTTGGTTTTGGATGCATTAAAGGTAACCAGTCACGTCTTCCCCCACTGAACCACGAGCTCAAGATCAGAGGAGAAAGAATCAGAGAGAACTTTGTCATTTACAGCCTTTGATGTGTTGCCGTAGATGGTCGTGTCATCAGTAAAGATGTCAATGAATGATTTAAGTATGTGTTTAGGGAGGTCATTGATTGATTTAATAACTTTAAAACGTGCAGTAGGTTCGAAAATCATACAGTGTTTATCGATATATTTGAAAAAGACAAATAGCGCTCTTAGTTCAATACGTTAAGTTTGAGAAAATGAGTTCAAACTATAAAATTATACAAAATACTGTTAGAAACCCATCAAATATATACTAGCCTATGTCACGTTAACATATATTAAGTGAGTTTCTAACAGTGTTTTGTATAATTTTTTAGTTTGAACGCATTTTCCCAAACTTAACGTATTCAACTAAGGCTTCGCCGCTATTTGTCATTTTCACATATATCGATAAACACTATTTGATTTTCAAACCGCTTACACATTTTAAAGTGAGTAAAACCACTAAAAACTTTTGCAGATAGGTAGAATAGTAACTTATCTTGCCTTTGATATCATTTATTTGTTATGTATTTGTTTTTTGACAATTTTTTTCGAATCTATGTGTATGGTAAAACAAACCCAACATTGCTTTTAGTTGAAATTTGCATACAAAGTAAATCAACTTTTTTTTTTTTCTTAATTAACATTGATTTTTTTTCTCAACTTTCAGATTTCGCCCTTTTAACGGAGAAGCACCGTAAAAATAAAATCCAAACGTTTTTATATGTTACTAGCCTATGTGACCGGCGTTGCCCGGGTGTTTGAAGGTGTATGTTGAACAAAAATAAAAAAAAGTGTTAGTAGGTAAGCAGGCTCGAACCCATACCACGAAGGAGGAAAAGAACATAAAAAAAAGTGACATTTTTGCCATTACGTCCATCACCAAACCAGAAGTAGCGAAGGTTTGAATTAAGGCTAGTCAATCGAAAAGAGGGGATGACTTTCAAAAATATAGGCAAAAAAAGCGACCCCTCCTTGTAGAAGAATGCCCAGTTGAGGGTGAAGGAATTAATGTTTTTAGCCAATCTTTTGATATTTGTCATCCGGAGGGTCGAGCTTCAAAACGATATTGATCTCATGAAAATCTGTCGCCTCTGTCAAAAGTTTTAGGCAGACATACATACATACATACATACATACATACATACATACATACATATATTTAAACAGGAAGGTGAGATTAAGATTATAGATTATGGTCAAAGTGTGGTTTGGCATCAACTAAAGACTTACCTTTAAAATGTTGATTTTTAGAGGTATTCTGATCTGTTTTGAACGAAGAGTTTAAAATTGTTGCCAACTAGTAGTTGTTATAATATTAAGACCTTTATTATCTAATGTATTCGTAAAAATTAAGTGCACACACAAAAACAAACATGGCGACTAGTGAAAACAATACGGAATACATTGGGTAATAAATGTTTTAATATCATATAAGCTACAAGTCGACAACAATTTTAAATGCGATATTCGATCAAATCAGACCCGAATACCGAGAGACAAAAGGTGCATGAGAACCAATAAGTGATTCTCAAGGTTTTACCTCGATATGTAATACTGCTATTAAAAAGAAAATAGCACACTTTATCATGTACTTACCTGTTTGGTAAAAAAAAGAACCTACACCAAAATTCACGCAAATCTATTCAGTATTCTTGTTTTTTAAAAAATAACCTTCTATATATATATTTTTTTTTTTTTTTTACATGGAAGTCACCACTTATCAAGGCCCGGAGGCCACTCGGGGATAAAGGTTATTGCGTGTAAAGTAATCAATGGGACAATATCGTTAGAAGTGGAGATATGATAAACCGCTCCCTTAAGTAAGACACTTTATCAGGAATTTGTTTACGTTGGACTTGAAGACATCCAAGTTGTAGTCAGATGGGTCACAGGCAAACGGGACAGAGTTCCACAGGCGTGCGCTTCTAAGAAAGAAGCTTTGTTCATGAAATCTCAGCTAGACGGGTATTTTTCGTGAAAGATTGGCGAGGAGGGTCCAGAGACTGGAGCTCAGACGAGCACTTCCCATGGAAATAACGATAAAACAACGACAGGGAGAGCAGTTGCAGGGAAGAGAAAAGGGCATCCCTCACTAGGCTACAAAGTCTATTTTGTACTCTGTCAAGGCAGGATAGGCTGTTTTTAGCAACCCCTGCCCAGATATGGCAGCAGTACTCCATCCTTGGACGTACTTGGCTTTTATATAGATAGAGAATTGCATCAGCAGTGGGATATCTACTGGAGCAGTAGAAGGATCCCACCATCTTTCCAGCGTCCTTGGCAACAGATTTGATGTACATATTCCATTTCAGATCAGGAGTAAAGGTCAATCCCAGAAGCTTATCAAAACATGGAGCCTGCCCCAAACGAGAACCATCCATTTCAACTGATGCCAGATGCGGATCAGAGTGTTGATGATGTAAAGATTGAAGCTTGGTTTTAGATGCATTAAAAGTAACCAGCCACCTCTTCCCCCATTGTACCATGCGCTCAGGATCAGAGGAGAGAGAATCAGAGAGAACTTTGTCATTTACAGCCTTTGATGTGTTGCCATAGATGGCCATGTCATCAGCATAGATGTCAACAAATGATTTAAGTATGTGTTTTGGGAGATCATTGCTGTAGATCAGGGAGAGAGTTGGGCCAGGATGAACCCTTGAGGGACACCAGCATTAATACTTTAGGCTTCTGATTTCTGCCCATCAACCACTACTCTTATGAACCTATCAGAGAAATGATTTAATAATTGAGAAAACATTTCCAGTTATATCATAGCTGGAAATCTTGTGAAGTAGGCCTTTATGCCATACCTTAACGAAGGCCTTTGATATGTCAAGAGCAATTGCCCTAGAAAGGAAGCCTTTGCCGAGCGATTCATTAATCCCATGAGATATAACCATTAGCACATCTGCTGTAGATCTGGCAGAACGGAAACCATATTGCATGTCACTAAGAAGGTTATTTCTGCTGAGGTGGTTGACTACTTCTATATTTAATACTAGCAGGGATACCCGGCGTTGCCAGATTGTGTTGCGGTAGTGTAGTAAGGGTGGAAATAAAATGCCCGGTTGGGGGGGGGGGATAACAGGGTGGAAAGAGGTGTTTAAAAAAACTGGTAGTAGATTGGAAGCCGTAACGTAAAGGAGGAAAAAAAAGGTGAGGTTTAAAATTAAAAAAAAATAACGTAACGCGTTAGTCGATGTCGCTATCGCGCAAGCGGAAGTTGCCTGCGTCGAATTTAAGCATAGTCAATCAAACGTACGATGGTTTAAATGCTTGGTATTTATTTGCTTCCCCACAAAAGCAAATTAGACAAAAGGTCGTTTTTCCAACCCCCAAAAATACTCTGGTAGTATCCCAAAAAAATAGTAATTGTCTCAGTACGAAGGGTTTCCCCTACATTGACCAAGGGCTAATTAACTTAAGTGAAGCATCAATCCCGGCGAAGAAATGCTTTGCCGCTTTTTCAAACAGTTTCACTTTATACGAAAAAAAACAAACGCCCGAGACGACACCACTGTGGGAATTTTGTTTAACTCGATCAAAAAAAGGAAAGAAAGGATGCCCGTTTGTGAATGCGAGATATTACGATCTGGGAAGTATGCGAAACTTTTTGCAGAATATAACCGACGGGATGACCCCCGTTGCCAAAAAGCCTTTCACGGACATACACAAATGGTCGTGCTCATTTTGCCTTTTATATATTAGACTAGCGGGGGGTACCCGGCGTTGCCCGGGTGCTTGTAGGTGTGTGTGTGTTTTTTTTGGGGGGGGGGGATAAAGAAGAAGCAAAAGGAAACTTAACTCTGTTTGAATATAAAAAAAATCGATAAAACACATCGATTTTAAAAATGGGAAAAAAAAATAAGGGGGGGTAGGGGCTTGGTGACAGGTCGGCTCGAACCCAGAGCCTTTACGCCCATAGGCTGAGACTGAATACCTGAGCTACAGCGACAGTCAATGCAAGAGCAATTAAAAAGTGAATGTCAATACATCGCAGTTTTTAATGAGGTCAAATTGTTTTACTGCGGGATAGTTGACGGTGGCGTTTACATCCGGTTCGAATCCAGTTTAACGTTTCAAAGTCGGGCAAATTAAATAGAGAGGCGACCAACATTGTTAAGTCGTAGATATTATCATTTAGACGTGATATAAAAAGTTTTAAAAATGAGCGACGGCCTCGAGAAACCGCTGGAAAAAAGCCTTTCTCAAACATACACAAGAAGCATATACACACATTTTCACTTTTTATATATATGTTGCCCGGGTGTTTGGAGGTGTGTGTGCTGTTAAATAAAAAAGAAACGGGGGGGGGGGGGTAGGATCGAACCCGAAGACCTGAGGCGAAGTTTGAAAATAAAATCGGCCAGCCAGAATGAGTTACTGAAAGATGCTTGAATTTATTTAAGTAAGAACCAAATTGACAGGTGCGCACACGGAAGTCATCGAGCGTTACGACAACGACGACAGAAGCTATTCAGCAAATCAGGTCAATGACAAGGCTTGTTTGTTATAAGCGAAGTAAAAAAAGAAAACAACCTTAAAACTTAAGCGGGGGGGGGGGTAATCAAAACATCTAAAAAAAAACACAAAAAAAACTAACGTAAGGCAAACGAACGATGTTGAAAACAGAAAAACGAACGTTACGTGAAAAATGGCTTAAATAACACTGGTTCAATATTTAAATTTAAAAAATCGAAAAAAAAAAGACATCTCACACCACAATTCGAACCCAAAACGATTAGATAATGAACGAACACGCTAACCAACTGAGCTAACACAACGTACATGAAATTTGTTCAGTTTTTTAACTATTTAAAGTAAATCAGATCATGACGTCATCTGACTCATGCGTAGAACTAGTCGTTGTCACGAGAGGACCGCTTTTGTTCACCCCCCCCCTGTCGAAAATTTTCGATTGCGGGGTGAAAAAATGAACGTTTTTGGCCAATTTTTCGATATTTTTTGAGTGAGCGAAGAATGGAGCTTCAATATGATACCGAGTTTGTGAATTTTTGTTCTGTCTGTCGAAAGTTTTTAGCAGACACACAAACATACACACATACACACATACATACATACATACATATATACATACATACATACACATATTTTCGCTTTTATATATATAGATGCATACCAGCAACTTACTCATGACACACAGGAGACTTATTGGTCTGTACTGAGAGGGAGATGACCTGTCATCTGAATTCTTAAATACATGGCATACTGATGAGATTTTCCAGGGTTTTGGGAAGCAATTCTCCTTAAGACAACGCTTAAACAGTAAAAAGTATGGGGGCAAGTTCTGGTTGAAGCTTTTTCAACACTATAATTGGAATAAAAGGCTAAATGTTTGTGTGTGTGTGTGTGTGTGTGTGTGTGTGTGTGTGTGTGTGTGTGTGTGTGTGTGTGTGTGTGTGTGTGTCGCACAAACTTTTGACACATGTGACAGATTCTGACCAGATCGGTATCATTTTCATGCTCAATGTCTTGGACAACAAATGTCGAAAAATTGGCCCAAAACATTCATTCCTTCACTCTCAACTGGGCAGCTGTACAAGGAGGGGGTCACTGTTACGCCGACACTTTTACAAATCATCATACGCGCTTGCAATGGCTAGCCTTAATTTAAATGGCAGCGAAGTCGTATGTAATTGTGGCCGCGGGGGTTAAGCGGTTCGCTTTCTTTTTTATTTTTTCACCTTCTTTTCTTTCTTTCACGTTACAGGTTCGAGTCTGCCTGTCTACTTTTTTTTGTTTTTCTTTTTTTTTCTTCTTCTTATTTCGAGGCTAATGGGATTTTTTAACTTTTAAAACAAAAACTGAATTATTTTACCGTCTTAAACTTTTTTTGGGGGGGGGTTCACATCTCTCTCCACCCTTTTTTTTTTTTTTTTTTTTTCTGGTTGTATTGACTCCTTATTACACCACCTCTCCACACCCGGGCAACGCCGGGTAACCCCACTAGTATTAAAATAAAATTTCATCGGTGGAAGCCGTCAGGTGACATTTTTTTTTTTTTTTTTTTGGTAACATTAAGGTTAAGTGGCATAATTCAGATTCTTGGCATTAATAATGTTAAACATAAACTGAATTTTTCGACTAAAATCTTCTTTACAAATGACTTTTCACAATTTCGACGAGGAAACTGACACTAAGATGAAGTACTTCTGCTACATCTGGAGAGGTATCGTTCAAATTTCCATAAACAAGGTTTCTTTCCAAGAACTTCCAATCCGTAGAACACATTACTATATGATTGCTTCCTTGCAGGCTACAATATGGTCGTCTTTCTTCAAATCCAATGTTTACAAAATCTTGTCATAAACTGTCCTCTTAGTAACCAAACTTTCTTGCCTGGACAGAGTACAAAATCTACTTTGAAATTTTCTGTTTTCTAAAACCCTTTTTCTCACAGAAGAAATGTTAATAGTCTAGATGCAGTTTTTTTAATTTTTTTTTTTTATTTATTTATTTATTTATTTAAGTGGCAAATGACGTAAAAAGACAGAGAGGAAGAGGGGGGAGGGCAATAGATATTGTCCACGTTATAGAACTACTCTTCATACTTCATAACGTCATCCATTTTCAAGTAAATCTGTTATTTTACACAGAGTTAATCAACGTTCGTTTCCTTAAACATTTCTTTTTGTATATTTCGGCAGTTTTAAAATTGAGATATATTTGGAAAAACTTGCCTTTTTTTTTACTTGTTTTAATTTGCCGTAATTTGCAATTAATTTAACAACTGATCGATCTCTTACCAAATACCTGTCTATCACTCTCACCCTCTTTTATTGTATGTTGTTTGACCATTGACTCTTATTTTATATGCTCTCTCTCTCTCTCTCTTTCTCTCTCTCTCTCTCTCTCTCTCTCTTCATTAATAGTCAGACACGATAAAGCTATAAAGTATAACATTGGAATAGTTCATTATAAACCGATGTATCCCTGAGGGAATATAATCAGTATAAAATAATGCGACTCAACATACAGAGATCGCTTATAATAGGTTTATTGTACAGGATGGAACGATAACATTGTCACCCAAGAAAAGATGACATGATTCCATTTCCGTTTGATGAAAACCGGTTTTCTTTTTTGTTGCAGACCATTTGGCCAGTTGTGTACAGATCCCAAGAGCGATAAGAGCCTTCTATCATGTCTGAAAGTGACACAATGTTCAACGAGCGATATCGGAGATGTGCCGCTGTATTACTCATGCTCTCTACCAATCCAAGTTATAACAACAGGACCATTGCCATCCCATCCTATCCATACCCCTTTAGCCCCGGGAGGGGCATAGGCCATCTACAACTTTTTGTAGATGCTTTTGTAGCGAGGAGTTCTTTTTACAGGGTGAGGGTGCTGGCTCCACGCCCAACCTTCCCAAAAGATACATACAGCGCCTAGCCTTCTCAAATGGTCACCCATCTGGTACCGGCCAGGCTCAATGTTGCTTAACTTCGGTGATCTGGCGAGAACCGGTATGGCAACATGATTGTGCCGTACAGGACCATTGCCAGCACCCTCAAAATGTATTGTTGGATTGCCACGAATAACAGGAGCATGCCCAGGGTGAAAAAAATAATGTTTCCGGCCACGGTTATGATCTTTATTGTGGTTTCAAGTGAGGGCCATATCGTGCCACCTCACATCTTCGAAGACTGCTTGAAAGTCAACACCAAAGTGTACCTGGATGTGCTGAATAGTGTGGTGATCCCTGGGTGGCCGCTAGCACACCCTGTGTGTGACAGCAGAACTTAGCGCCGGCCCACAAGTCCAAAGAGACCCAGGCTTGACTTCAGAAGGAGTTCTATGACTTTGTACCCTTCTCTCACTGCCCCCCTCCCCCAAACAGAACTCGCTGGACTACCTCGTTTGGTCATATATCAAGAACATCACCAACATGACCTCCCATAACACCAAAGACAACATGATCGCTGCCATTCACTGAGTATTTGCCGAGCTACTGTTGACGCTTGTGGAAAAGGCATGGTTCATGTTCCGGACCCGTATCAAGATGGTGATTGAGGCTGAAGGCAGCTACATTGAATAGATATCAGTTCTACTACATAATCAAGTTACCTGAATTGATATTTTTAATAAAAGTTTTAAAATAAAGTTGTAGTGTTGTTTTCTTTAGGGTGAGAATTTTATCATTCCACCCCGTACAATGGTACAATGTAACAAATAAAATATTGTCATTTGAACAAATCTTGAATGCCATAGTATCAGGACTAATTACTCCCCGTTCGATTACTGCTTTATAGCATCTTTTTACAGACTCAGTAGTCCATTCTCAGGGAGTTTCAAGACCTTCCTCTATATCAATAAACAAACGAAAATATAACCATGACTAGTAATACTATTTAACCTATGCCTGAAAAAGAGTTGAGAGATAAAAGAAGAGAGGAGATATAAGTTGGAATTTTGCCTTTTTTGGGTTTTAAAAATTTACCTGGCTTTGCAAGCTCACTTCTTCCTGATTCAAACAATCTAATCAGATTCAATGAATGACCGAACAAATCTCATTCTTTTTAGCACACACACATATATATTTTATTCTTTTTAGCACACACACATATATATATATATATATATATATATATACTCCTATAAATTTGAGGGTTTGTTATATTGATATTCATATTAAAAACCCTTTTTTCTATTTATTTACAAAGAAAATACAAGTTTCTAATATATTGGTCGTGGAATTGCATTCACTAGCAAAAGATCTAGCTAATTTGCATATTCTTTTGAACATTCATTTTAATTAATTCCCTATTAGTTTTTTCGGTTTTCTTATGGGATGATCATCTTTAGTCAATTATTACGTGTAATTTTATTCATGCAGGTGTTCTACATGATTTATACTTGCGTAATATTTGCGTAAAAACGTTTATAGTAAACACAAATCTCTTTCTGTATAGATTCATGTATGCGCATATATATTTGTTTAAAAAATTTTGCCTAACAACCTCCTCTGTCATTTTTGCGTCTACAGATATGAAACTTAATATATAGGGTATTCGAACCCATGGGAATGTTTATATTTGAGTTTTAGCCAGGTAAAATCGGTGCAGAAGTGGGAAAATTAAAAAAATTGAATTTGCCAGGTAAAGGTCAAACGACGGCATTCTGAATATGCATGCGTAACGTAATAGCTATTGGTTCATGCTTTAATTTTTAACTTTGCAGCATTAACATCAAAGGAAAAAGTAAATTGTAAGCTAAACGTTTTGGTTTTGATTTTCGGTGGTGGCGCACGAGTAATTTTTTCTTTTACTTTTTAAATCATTGATATATATTGGGTTTAATATAATATAATAATAAATACGAAATCTGCATCTTTATATATATATACACACATATATATATATATATACATATATATATATATATATAATGAAATAAGAATTACAGTTAAGTTTACCAAAATAATCCAAGATGGCAAAACTAAAGTATATTATAAATATATTTATAAAGTAATCTCAACTAGATGTAAAAGCTCGATAAAACCAAATAAGAAATAGAGCTTATAATAAGAACAAGTAGTTAATAAAGCATGTTAAAAACATATTTAATTTTGAAAAGGAAACACTAAATAAGTGGATAGTCCTTAATCCGCGGAGTTTTGAAGAAATACTTTCCTTCTCATCAGAGGGTAGGATTTAGCAAAATGCGGCATCGGATTTTACTTGCAAAAGTATTTGATGAAACTACAAGTAAGTCATAGATCTTACTTGGTAACAAATAGTTGAGCAGAGGGAATATGGTGAAGAAAAAGTTGATTTCACATGAATGGATAGTCTGGTGAATGGTAAAATATCCAATGATGGTAAAATCCAAAGATCCCGCATTTTGCTAAATCCTACCCTCTGATGAGAAGGAAAGTATGTTTTATTAACTACTTGTTCTTATATATATATATATATATATATATATATATATATATATATATATATATATATATTTACAGTATTAAATTTTCTAAACTAGACCCCGCTATTTGGAATTCACAAGAGCAAGCCACCATTACCAGACAGCCTTTCCTGTACCAAAGATTAAAAATAGGCCTGATAAAATCTTTTTCAGCTAAAATTAATTAAAATACCAGTAGATATCTCACTGCCGATACAATCCTCTACCTGCATAAGCGTCAAATACATCCTAAGATGGAGTACCGTTGCCACATCTGGGGAGGTGCGGCTCAGAGCACCCTCTCTCACCTAGACAGAGTTCAAAATTTTGTCGGTGATGCCCTTTTCTATTCCTTGCAGCGTCTTTCTCACTGAAGAAACATTGCATTATTTTCATGGCCCAAACTCATTATTTTCATGGCAAAAGCTCATTATTTTCATGGCCCAAACTCATTATTTTCATGGCCCAAACTCATTATTTTCATGGCCAAAACTCATTATTTTCATGGCCCAAACTCATTATTTTCATGGCCAAAACTCATTATTTTCATGGCCCAAACTCATTATTTTCATGGTCAAAACTCATTATTTTCATGGCCCAAACTCATTATTTTCATGGCCCAAACTCATTATTTTCATGGCAAAAGCTCATCTGAGCTCCAATCTATGCCCTCCCTTCCCAAACTTTCATAAAGAAACACTCGATTAGTTACAACCACTATCAACAATTTCCTCTACTCGCTAACTGTGCCTAAATCTAAATGCAGATTTTATACACAAAGCTTCTTTCCTAGAGCTGTCCGCCTGTGTTCCACTGGCCTGCTTACCAGCTGACTACAACATGGTCATCTTCAAGTGCAATGTAAACAGGTTCTTGTTGAGCCGTCCTCTTAAATAATCAAATTATACCCAACTTTCACCACTTACGATTACTACGCTATTGTACCTGTGACCACCATCCACTTTTAACCTTTATCCTTCAGTGGCCTTCAAGCCTTGATAAGTGACCTGCCTGGCAAAAAAGATTATTAAAATTTGATGTTTAAATGAAAATCAAATATCAAGTAAAAATTCTATTTTTACTTGATATTTGATTTTCATTTAAACATCAAATAAAACCATCAAATAATTCAAAGAAAAAAAAATCAATTTTGGCATGTGTTGGACGGCTTTAATAAATTGACGACTTAAGTAACCTATCTTTGACCAGGTCTTTATTCATCCCTCTTTCTCATAGATTCATTTTTATCACCCCCTTCTATGTTTTCCTTGGTCTTATCTTATGAACTGGACCTGCTACCTCAACTGTTCTACATCTACTAACCCAAGAACTCTCATCTATTTCTCAACGTGGCTATATAATTGTAGTCTATTGTTCTACAAACTTCTAAAAATAATGTCCAGATTTAATTTTCCTCTGAGGTCATCGGATCTGTCTTTAAGATTCAAATTGCACATCTGTCGTTTAATTTTCATATCATTTATATCCATGCAACGCATGTCCTCAATCTTCATTGGTCTCAATGAAGGCGATTATTCCAAGTCCTTCTTTGCATATGTCCAACAGAAGTTGGACTCCATGGTGGATGCCAAAATACATAACCAGTGAATAATTCATATTGTTTGGATTATTCAAAGTTCTCATGTTGAGTGTTATTTTCACAACGTTTTAGCTGATGTAATCGCCAACCTTCTTCAAGTACCTTTAATAAGTTTTCAGATCTTTTTGTACAGGCATTTAAAATTGTCGTAGACTCTTGAAAGTTCAGTATGTTATTGCTATCTTATGAGATGACAGACCAACTTTTCTGATTTCAAGTGCAAATGAGCAGCTACAGCAGGAATTGGAATACACCCTACTAAAGTCTGATTGTCACGACTACGACTTTTGTTATAATGTTCCTGAAATATAAAAAAAAAAATTTTTTTTTAATTCTTAACATCTATAATGCTTTATTTTTATATATAAAAATGGGAAACAGAAATTTACGCGTCTTTGTTTTGTTTTTTGATTTTTTTTTTTTTTTTTTTTGGTTTTGCTTTGTTTTTTAGTACTTAAAACTTTAACTTTAGCAAAGATGTTTTTTGTTTACAAAAATAATACATTTCCACGAAAATTAAAATATATATATAATAGCTATATTATATTCTGTGATTGTTATTAAATACTGAAAATTTCATTTAAGTTGGCTGCCTTCCTGTACTTTTAAATGAAGGGAGGGGTCAAAATGTTTATGCATTTTAGGGATTGACCATTCATTTTGCACGTACCTATTGTATTTTCTTTCTAAAATATTATTTTATTTTGTTTTGCAGTTAGGAAGCTTAGCTGATTGTTCTAGGGAAGGTAACTCTATTTTACTAAGAATTGTCAGAAAAATTATTTTAACTACTTTACGTAACGTAACAAAGTTTTATAACGTTAATGACAAAAAATTGCAACGATATTGTAAACAAAACATTCGTGTAAGAAAAAAAAATGATTATCTACGTTAGTAAAATAATTACCTCACTTAGAAATTGCCATTATATTATATTGCATTATAAATATATTGATGTGTTAGATCATTTTCTGCAAAAGAAAGACTAAGTACCTTCACAACAAAAATATTAGTTATCTCCCTTAGATTATATTAAGGGGAAGTAATTATGCTAGAAAATTCAGATTTCCTTTTTTTTTTTTTTTTCTTTTCTTTTTTTTACTTTATAAATAAATTACTTCCCTTAACATAAACCCATACTTTTGTTTTGTTGTTTGTTTTTATAAAATTTTAAAATGTACAAAGTAAATGTTGCCGGGTACATAATTTAAACTTAAGAGAATTGTTGAAAGTGATTCTACTTTGTTAAGGCGATTACATGTGAACAGCCTCAAAAAGTCTATAAGAAAATTTTTTAAATAAATATTGTAGAATTTAGAGTGAGGATTACTCTTAACGTAAAATGATTACATATTACGTGACCATGACCAGGTAGTGTTTTAAGATATAACCAATTTCTCATTAGAAGGAAATGGTTTTTTAAATTGCCGAATACATATGGCCGCTAGTTGATGATCCAAAAATAAACTTGTGGAAACAACAACAAAAAAAAAAAAAAAAAAAAAAGCTTGGCCTATAAAGGTTAACAGAGTAAAGGAGGGATGATTTTGCTGCTCAGGAGCCTACTAAGAAATAGATGGGTCAACGCATGTAATTTTGAGATAAATGGGCTGGATTTTGGTGAAGCGATTATTGGGTACAGGAGGTATTCATAATATGAATCTATAAGAAAAACGGGTACTTATTTTATTTTAACATGTTTAGTTTTACACACGTAGATCCAACATGTTGTAAACTCCGTAGCAAAGAAGGCGAAGTCAAGGAATAGGAAAAAACTTCAACTCGCTGCTTCAGGTTTTAAGAATATATTTCTCATCCCCCCCCCTCCCAATTCTCTGACGAAATTAGGATGTCTTATCGTTTTGTTTTTGTTTTTTTGTTTGTTTGTTTTTTTATTTTTGCTTGTTTTGTTTTGTTTTTGGGTTTTGTTTTTTTTTTTTGTTTTTTTTTTCATAAATACAGTTTCCAAAATACTATGTTTCCTCTCCTTCACGGTCTTTCTGTCAGATGCAGTTTCACCTCTGGTTTACTGTGAAAGTCAGAGACGCCATTCTTACCATGTTGAGGATTTGTTCTGGGTGCTTTTGTGGTAGGAAAGCAGGAACGTTTCTTCAGGATTTAGAAAAATCTTCATCGAATATATCCATCTTTTGAGATGAGGATTGGTTATTTATATTATTTTGTTTCACAGACTACTGTTCTCATCTTGAGTGTCATTTTCACAACGTTTCGGTCGATGTAACCTCCGACCTTCTTTGAGTGTATCTTGTCAAACTCAGGAATTCGGACAGAATTTACTTCACAGGAGTAGCTTGCTGTCGTTCCTTCAACCATGACTGAATAGAGATCCAAAGTAATTCACAATTGTATTTTTTGGTTGCCCACACTGAGAATTGATCCTTACACTGTGGTCTGTTGGGACGACAAAATCTACAATCTTAAAGCCGTTTCACAAGTAAGTCGGATTCTACCTTTTTAGGCGACTACGTGTGAAAAGAAAGAAGAGGCTTGAAGTTTTGTTCCAAGTTTTGCAGAAGGGCAAGTCCTGTAGAATCAGCAGAAAAGAAAGTCCTGTAAAGTCAGCAGACGAGCAAGTCCCAAAAAATCACACACACACTAAGGTACTCTTAAAGCTGCAGCAGTTCACCGATACGATCACACTGACGTCGATCCTAGAAAAGACACCCCCATGTTCCAAACACACTCCCTTTATCCTTCCGGCGTTCGTCCTCGGCCAATCAGCAGCCAAAGAACGGTCACGTGGGGCCCAGTGATGATCGCACAATCTACAAGATGAGGACGGCGCCATTTTGGAATTTCTCCCGGGTTTTGGCCATGCACGTACGCACACCGTAGGAGCGTTCCAAGGTAAGGCATGACGCGCAGACATGTGGGCGCTTCCTCCCTTCATTTTCTTCGACTCTACACCCCCCCTGGTCTCAAGATCACACATGCGGCATTGCGACCGCGGTCGTTTGATGCGGGCGCTCCTACGGAGGGGGATTAGTTGGGCTTCTTCATCTCCACCAGTGCCACCCGGGTCAGTGTCCACAGTCCTACCATCCGGCTGCACTTCATCTTCCTCCGAGCTACCTGGGTCAGTGTCCACAGTCCTACCATCCGGCTGCGCTTCATCTTCATCTTCATACGAGCTCTCAGAAGTGGTGCTGGAGCTATCGCCATCCGTGCTGAGGTTCTCAGCCATAGGCCGGATCCACATTTCATCACTGGATGATTCATTACTTTCACTGTTCACCATTTGGTTTATATCAAGGGCGGGCCGGACATCCCTTACATGGCGTGGGACACCATCAACCAGCACAGCCTGCTCACTGATTATGCCGGTGATCCGTCCCTGTCTGAACCTGGTCGTGCATCGGTTATTGGGAGGCCTTACCCAGACGGTGTCCCCTGACTTGTACCGTCCTTGCGTCTTCTTCTGATTAGGCGGGCAGGCGTCAATGCCCTTAACACGCACTCGATAGCGATGTATCGCATTAGCAGGTGCACTTTCAGCAGTCGCGTCATCCTTTGGCGTCGTATTGTACCTATATACCGCCTCCGCAATCGTGCATTGCTTCCTTGCTGCTATCCGTTTCACACTTTGGTGGCACCGCTCTGCTATACCGTTGCCACTCGGCACACACCTGTGTCTAAGCCGGGTCCCCCACTCGTCCATGAAACGCCTGAATTCCCCGCTGCAAAAGGCTGTGTCGTTGTCCGTGAGAATCTCTTCGGGTGGCCCCCGCTCGTAAAATATAGACTCTAATTGGCGGATGACACTAGCCGAGTCCTGTCCTTTTAACAGTCGCCAGATCGCAAACCTCGTCGGTCTGCAATCAATTAGTGTGAGGAAGTGCTGACCACCATAGTGGGTTATGTCCATGCCCAGCCGGCTCCAAGTTCCGTCAACTTCTAGCCGACCTTTCTGCCATTTGGTGGGAGCCGGGTCGATTGACCGGCATATTTGGCATTCCTTGACCACTGATTCTACTCTGTTTTTGGACACTGACGGGTTGGTTAAGTGTGCGAAATAATATGTCCGTCTCACTCCGGGGTGTCCAGTGTCGTGGTGTACTCTCTTGATTTCATCCGTCTCCTCAATAGAGGCAGCACATAACGATCCTGGTTCGGCTTCTTTCTTCATTGCGTCGAACCACCTCTGGGGCACACGGGTGAGTTTATCTGCAAGATTGCGGGTGGAAGCGACAAGCACCGCGTTCACCGATAGGTTGTACTCTTCCACCAACTTCCTTAGTGTCTCCAACCTTCGTCTGATTAGCATTTCGGTAGCCGCCTTGGTGCGCACTCTCGCTTTGCCTGTTAGTGTGTCAACTATCCAGTGGTACACGCACAGCAAATCTGTGTGTAAGCACAATTCTTTAACCTTCCACTGGAGTGCCATATTTACTCCCTTTATCGCCGCATCCAACTCCGCTAGGTTGATGTGAGCGGCATCATCCAGTGGTTGCAACCAGCAGGCGTCCTCAATCACAGACCCGTTCATCTCCAATAGTGCCCCGATCGCGAGGGAGCTCGCATCCACCCACACATTTAGTCTGTCTCCCTGGACGCACCAATCTCCTTTAGCGGGGTCCTCCTGCTTGACTCTTGTGATGGTTTCTTTTACCATGCGAAGCAACAGATTGTCCACCGTCTCGTCATCCCAGCCTTTGGTAACTGCACTCGCCCTCCTCTTCATGCTGGCTGTTGCAACCCGGGTCCATCCACATACTGGCAAGTGTCCTACCAGTTTTCCACACAGGGAAAATATGGCCCGCCTCATGAGGATATGGGGCACTTCGGGGACTGCAGTTCCGCGCCCCCACCTCAAGGTCCCTCGCTCCTGTTGAACGCTCAACCCCAAAACACGAGCGCCATCCTCCAAGCTATTTCGGCAAAATGGGAGAAAAAATTGACCTCAAATTAATACCGGAGTTCGATGGATCAACCTCGGTACTTGACTGGGTGGAAAAGTTGGAGTTACATTGTGTTTTGTCTGGCGTAAAGAACTTCAAATGTGTTGTCCCTCTGCGCTTGTCCGGCGACACCTTTGCCGTGTATCAACAGCTCAGCCATGAGGGCAAACAGGACTACGAGACAATTAAGGCGGCGCTGTTCAAGGCGTTTGCGATTGACCCCGCCACTGCTTCAGAGCAACTTCAGGCAAGGACCCTACGTCCGGGCGAAACGGTCGATGTATACTTGGCAGAACTGACCAAGTTAACGGTCTTGTTTGATCGACTGCCCGAGCGGGCCTTAGCATGCAAATTCCTAGCAGGACTCCCGACAGAAGCAAAGCGACTATTACGAGCCAGCTCAAGTGCGGATTCGTTGCCCCTTAATGACCTAGTGGATCGGGCCAGGACTGTAATGAAGAATTATTCCGAGATGAGGGAACCGGTAATTGCTGCTGCCCAGTCCATGCCAAAATAGCTTAAAGCCGTTTCACAAGTAAGTCGGATCCTACCTTTTTAGGGGACTACGTGTGAAAAGAAAGAAGAGGCTTGAAGTTTTGTTCCAAGTTCTGCAGAAGGGCAGGTCCTGTAGAATCAGCAGAAAAGAAAGTCCTGTAAAGTCAGCAGACGAGCAAGTCCCAAAAAATCACACACACACTAAGGTACTCTTAAAGCTGCAGCAGTTCACCGATACGATCACACTGACGTCGATCCTAGAAAAGACACCCCCATGTTCCAAACACACTCCCTTTATCCTTCCGGCGTTCGTCCTCGGCCAATCAGCAGCCAAAGAACGGTCATGTGGGGCCCAGTGATGATCGCACAATCTACAAGATGAGGACAGCGCCATTTTGGAATTTCTCCCGGGTTTTGGCCATGCACGTACGCACACCGTAGGAGCGTTCCAAGGTAAGGCATGACGCGCAGACACGTAGGTGCTTCCTCCCTTTATTTTCTTCGACTCTACAAATCTGGCAGAACTTTTCCTTCTTGTTAACTATTATAACATCTGGTCTTCTTGCTGTGATTGGTTTTTCTGTTTGTACATCCATATCCCATAGAATTTTTTGACTTTCATTTTCAAGCATTGCTGCTGGCTTGTGCTTGTACCATTTGTTGGTGTTTTCAAGATGGAGTTGTCTGCATAATTCCCAGTGTACTGCTTTCTTCACTTGATTATGTCTATTCTTTTTAGGCTAGTTTACATTGGTAAACTGACCCTAAAGAAGTTGAACGAATTGGGCTATAAAACCCTGCCTCATCTGCCATACTCTTCAGACCTCTCACTTTTCCAAGCATCTCGGCAACTTTCCGCTTGAAAAATGCTTACAAAACCTAAGCAATATATAAAACGCCTTCAGCGACTTCATCGCCACCAGAATGCAAGATTTTTACGTTGCGTTGGCAAAAGTGTGTTGATTCTGATGGTGCTTATTTCGATCAATAAATTTTTGTTTGAGCCGAGATATGTTCGTCTGGATTTAAAAGTTAAAAACCGCGAGAACTTTCTTGTCAACCTATTATATAAAATCTGTGTGTAAAAATGAAAATTTTGTAACAATTGTTTTATTAATAAACAAAATGTCATCATTATTTTCGTTGATCGTTTTCAATTCTCTCAGATTCATCTTCGTCACTAAACCATCTGAGAACTGGAATGGGGGAATCAGAAACTGCCAAACTTAGATACGGCTACAACGCCAATCCAATCATCTGCGAATGTGGAGGGGTGGGTGAGAGCATCCTACCTTGTTTGTCTTCTACTGTCCAACCAATACAGCTTGAAATATCTCGCAGCAGTCAACAATAATGCAAAGGACTGTGTAAGGACGTTGCTTCAAAGGCAAAAACTGCAAAAATCTCACGTCGTCATCTCACATGACGGGGATATGTAAGCGACTGGAGAACGCTTGTGAATTTGATATTCCATGTAACTTCTTCCTTTGGAAGAAGCTGTCTCATCCCGTCTCATCCTTCAATATCGTAATCACTACTTAATATATAAAAGGAACTTTGTTTCTGCATGTCTCTGTGCGAGTGTGTCTGTGTTTGTGAGTTCGTTCCCTATAGACTCGAAAACGGCTCGGCCGATTTTTTATGAAATTTCACACGAAGGTATTTTATGTGACTACGAATGTTTTTAGATAGATTTTATATTGGAATGTCTTCGATAAGTATCGATGATTAATAATCGAAATAATCCGATGAAACAAGGAACCGGCAATTTTGACCAAAGGTAGCACCTTACATCACAAGTGCATGTGAGAAGTTTTATTTCCGCACAAGCCGAAAGACCCGACATATAAAATGAACAGTTACATTCTTTGATATTACAGGGGGCGTATTCGAAATGAATGTTTCTGTTTAAAGCACAATTGCACCATAAAACTTGACTTTTTCATTTTAAACTTTAATTCAACTCATTGAATAGTTAATTTTATAAAATCAACAGTAGATTCTCTACAGTGCAATGTAGGCTATTATGTATGATGAACTAAGTCACCGAAGCTTCCTCCTGGTGCAGGTGCACCGAGGTGGGTCCCCAACTGGATTTGATTGAAAAATGGACGATTTCACAGATTTCGATGACAATAAAAATATGGGAGTGTGAAACATTCGTTGATCACCATTCAATCCCGGGCAACGTCGGGCCTACCTTCTAGTAATAATAAAATGTTGTTGTTGTTGTTGTTGTTGTTGTTGTTGTTGTGTGAACTTTGAATTTTGTTACTTGTGCAGATTTTTAGCCGAACGTATCTAAGCGTCCGCTCGGCTTTGCTCGGAACTTGACGTCAACCGGATTGGGCCGAGTGTCGCTGATGATCAAATCTTAACAAAGGTACGAAACAAGAAAATAAATGGAAATCGTAGAAAGGAAAACAAAACAAAATAAAATTTAAAAAAAAAAAAACTACTATAATTTTGTTTTATTATTCATTTAATGTTTCATGACAAACATTTTTTTATGCAGAGGAGGGGGGATTTACTATAAACATTTCTTTTTTATTTTTGTTTTCATTTTTGATAGATAATGCTTATTGCTTAGCAAACACAAGTTTGTTTTTTTTCTTTTAAAACAAAATATATTTTAAAAGGTTCAAAGAAAACAAAAATCATTTTTCAAGTATTTTTGTTTCTTTGTTTTGTTCGAAATTGTTTTTGTTTTGTTTTTTTTTGGGGGGGGGGGGGTAATGTAAAAAAAGATTTTTATGAAGGTTCAATTTTTTTAACTTTTTTTTTTTTTTTTTTGACAAAGAAAATTGCAAGAAAATGTTTGTGCACCTCCAGCCACGTCCGTCCGTCGCTCCCTTTCTTTGCAATTTGACGTTATTTTCAGGGCAAAGCCATGCAGACACTTAGATACGTCTGCAAAATACCGAATTTTTATAGTTCTAGGCTTGTTCTTAGTTTATTTTGTTTTTGTTTTTGGTTGTTTGTTTTTTTACATTTACATGACGTCATAAGACGTGACGCGTCCTTTTGATTTTTCTTTCATTTTTTTTTTTTTTTTTTTAATCATTAGGACATTTTACTAATTGGACAATGAACAATGGCCGGATCAAATTTTTCCGACACTATGCTTTCGCATCTCTACACTAAGGTAAGTACTAGGTACGTGCAAAATGAATGGTCGATCCCCCAAAATGTATAAACATTTTGACCGCTCCTGAATTTTGATGAATTTTAAGTGGAAGGAGCGCCACTCCTTCCACTTAAAATTCATCAAAATTCAGATAAAATTCAACCAATTTTAATGAACTTTTCAGTATTTATTAATTCACGATCACAGAATATAATGAACTCATTTGTTTAAATCTTAGTGAAAATGTAATATTTTGTGTCAAAAAAACACTTTTACTAAAGTTATAGTTTTTAAGTACTAAAAAAAAACGCATGAATTTATTTTTGCTTTTTTAAATAAAAATAAAGCATCGTAAATGCTAACATTTTTTTTTAATTTTTCCATTTTCACCCCAAACAAGAGACTTTGATAGGGGAGGGGGGGGGCTACTATCAGAAACATAAGTTGGGGCTATACTATGTAAGGACTTGAGCAATAGGACGTTTGTTCATATTATACGTGAACTTCTGCATGTCAGTACAGTTGGGGAAGTAGGAAGGGAGTTCCAAAGTGTAGCAGTTCTAGGGAAGAAACTATTAGAGTAGAAGGCTTTCTTACATCTAGGGATATCTACTGTGTAGGGGTGGGATTTTGCTGCTTGTCGGGTTTGTCGGAGGTATTTACGTCGAGGGGGTATGGAGCATCTGCCATTAAAATACTTGTAGAACAGGCAGAGAGAATAAGAATTGTGTTTTTTTTTATTTAATATTTCAAAAACATTGCAAAAAGAAGCTTCTAAAATGTCTGTTAATAAAATCAATATAACTTGAAGAAAATTTAATTTTTTAAACTAACGATATTATTGAATTAGGTATTGTTTATCCATTATTGTCACCAAAGAATAACATAATTGCAAAAAATATTTTGTGTGCTTTTACTCTGCCACTTGCCTGTTTCCCACCTGACTACAACTTGGACGTCTTCAAGTCCAACATAAACAAACTCCTGACAAACCACCCCCTTAAGTAAGACACTCTATCAAAACCCCCAATACTAATGATTACTACAATACTATCTCATTGATTACTGTATACGCAATAACCCTTATCCCTGAGTGGCCTTCGGGCCTTGATAAGTGGTGACCCCATGTAAAAAAAACAAAAAACAAATGATAACAAATTTCAAATGTCATATTAGAATATTTTCCTTGTACGTATGTATGTATGAAGATCAACGGAAGAAAATTTTTTATAATCTTCCAAAAAAAAAAAAAAATTGAAAAATTTGAAGTCCAGAATCAACTTGGCCGGTGTAACGTAAAATATTCCCCTGTAAAAAAATTTTTTTTTTTATTATTATTTATAAGAGAGAACGAGTATTTTAAGATCGGATTCTTTCGCTTTTCGATACTTATCGGATAAATTTCTGTACAAAACACTGTCAGACATATAAATTACCTTTGTGTGAAATTTGCAATAGATGGGCTCAGCCGTTTCGGAACCTATGAGGAAGGAACTCACACGCACACACACACACACACACACACACACACACACACACACACACACACTGACTTAAATAATAGGAGAGATAGAGATTATTTTTTATTTTTCCAAATAAAATTAACGTTAAAGTGTAGTATCTGTTCTGATATTATATGTAATGAAAACAGCACAAGAGATTCCATCTAGTAAACTTTTATTCAATTAAGAATCTTACTACTCGTCTACTTGATAAGGAGAAGTGTACTCTTTTATAGCTTGGATTATTAAAGAGGAGATAATCCATATTCACAACATTCTCCCCAACCAAATTTCTCACTGATAGGGAAGAAAGTCCCTTAAATAGCCAGGTTCCCTATGAGCTCGCAGTGGCTGCCTCGGTAGTCCATGATTTGTGGTCGAAGTACTCAAACAGGGAGGCTCTTCAATGCGAGCCTGTCTGTGGGCTCTAAAATACCTTGTTCCAAAATGTTTCCTTCTCAGAGAAGCAGGCCATTATGCATTCAGAGTCAGTCTCTGGATGAACACGTTTTTTTTTTAGTGCTAGTCCTTCATCTGTCAGGGATTCAGGTGTTGGCCCATCCAAAGTGTCCGACAGAGCCCCAACGGAGACAGTGTCATTAAACAATGTGTCAGGAGCAATTTCAGTGCCATGATCTTCCAAAGAGGCTTCAGTGTCAGAGGGAGTTGGTCTGTCCTCAGGGACTGTCCACAATCCTGGTAGATCTTCGGCAGTTAAGATAAAAATGAAATGTAAGTGTATCTCTCCATCGTACAGTATATTGATACCCTATAGCTGACTGGGATAGCTTCTGTACATTTATATCTGATCTACCTCTGCATTCCATCTATTCCTCTATAGTATCAGACCTGATGGAATGGTTAATTGTAGGTATAGGCGGCTTTATATCCTCCAAAAAATTCCAGCAAAAACCTAACAGCTAGCTGTGGTTCTCTCCAGAATGTGCTGCTGCCAATATGCACAGAAATAACTTTTTCCCTTGCTTCCAACGTAATAGATGTACTGAAACTAAAGCTGCCTTCAGGACTGCCAGCAACCACCGTAAAAGAGTAATAAAAAATGCAAGAGACTTGTATGCTCAGTCCATTAAATCCAAAGTAGCTAAGCAGCGGCTTGGTTCCCACCAGTTTTGGCAAATAGCAAACAAGGTCCTGAACAGAAGCATGTGTTCTATCCCAACCATCATCAATGGATCTGAGGTAATCTCGACAGCATCAGACAAAGCCAAACTCTTTGCCAAGAAGTTTGCGGCTAATTCTTCCATATATGACCAAGGCCATCAACCCTCCATATTTCCTGTAACAGACAACACGCTATATGACATACAAATACCTATGCTTGATGTTGCCAAGCTAATCAAGAACCTTGATTCCAGTAAAGCAACTGGCCCTGACGGCATCCCAATTATAGTGTTGAAAAAGCTTCAACCAGAACTAGCTCCCATACTTACAAAGCGGGCGAGAGGAGAGAAAGAGAGAGTCAAACAATGTTCCTTAGTATGTGATACAGCCTATTGTGTGTACCACTGTATTTGCTCTGCGTGCGTGCTATCTGCATCCTCTCTCTCTCTCTCTGTCTGCCGAAAGAAGTTCTTTTTGTTCTTTTTTTACTTTTTAAGAGGCTTCAGAAAGTAGCAGAAATAATCTTTTTTTTCGAGCCCTGATTGGTCAAAAATTCATATTTTTTTTTGGCGAGGAGGGTGTCTTCTATGTCGGCCCTTTTTCAAGAGTCTTGCTTTTTGATCCCAAGGAGTTTGGTGTGGGTGAATGCAGTAATGCCCGCACAAATGAATTTTTAGAAAGACCCGTGTGTGAATAAATTTTAATGTGTGTGTGTGTGACTTGGGAAGATAAAATAAAAAACAGCACAAGTGTTAGCATATGTTGCGTCTTAGAATGTTGGTTCATGCTGATAATTAAATGTTATATTAAATGTTGAAAAAGTTAGTAAAAATAAGTAAAATTATGAATATTGGCTTTTTGTTAAAGTGTAGAATAATAGTTAACAGTCGAGAAATTGTAAACAGTAACAAAAAATCAGCAAATACCTTATACCAAACGCAATAAAATTCAAATATCTCTCATACGTGCTAAAATTGTCTTTACGCTTTTTTTTTATTTAGTTTCTTTTAGCTGTTTCTACAACAAATAACTGGTTGCTTGTCGCTTAACAGTCGGGGGCTTTATTCTTGAGAAATTGTATAAAAAAAAAATATATGACTACCTAAATTTGAGAGTGCAACTCGAACTTAGGGTTAGTGGTAGAAATTTGAGAGTGCAACTCGAACTTTTTTTTTTAATCATGGAACACAGATATATCTGATATAAATGTTCGGAAGTTATCGCACTCGGCCATAGAGTATCGATATACAGTAGGATGGAAATGCACATCTGAGGACTTATTACATTTTGTTTTTATCGTAACTGAGACAACCGAGTGATCGGAGGAATTCAATGAAGACAGAATGGAAGGTAAGCAGTTCTGGGCAAGTTGTAAGAAAAAGGCCTGAGACTTGCATATTGTCTGTCAGTATCGGGCATGCGAGTGGGTTAATGAACAATATTTGTTCGGTCATAAGCAATAGAGAAATCATGACAGTACCTCCTCTCATCATCCACCTTGTTTGAGTGGGCTAACCATTTAAAATTGTGAATAAGTCTCCACAGACGTGAATATTAGCCGATGGATGAGCAGACAGGATGTGATCAATTTTCTCAGAGATAGAAACTCCATTGTTATGGAGGCGACAGAGCAACAGCTTCACAAAATTTTCTGCATTTTATCTCTTCTGGCTAAAATGCATGAAATTTGTGTTACCGTGGTATTTAGTTTAGCTAGCTAACTCAATTAGATTCACTGCTATTCACGTCCACGTGTTAATGTTTTCATTAGCCAATAGCAGAACTTCTTTAAAACAAAGGTTTGGCTGACTTTTACTACCTTTTCCTTGTTTCTGTTTTAAAGAAGGATGACTCATCTTGTATTCTTGTGTGTGTGAACGTGTCGAATTATTAGGGGATCTTAATGCTTTCGTATTGGAGTACATTTTTATTTTATTTTTTTTAATATATTAATCAAAACTATGTCTAATTTATTATTTGTTCCTTTTAACATCTGTTATTTCTATTATTATTACCCACACATACCACCATCTAAGAATTCCTTTTGAAAACAAACTGTGATGTGTTCCCTAGAGTTTGAGTTACAAGTTTCTCCAGATTTTCAGTGCTCTCAACCTCTTTTGATAACCTTTGCAAATTAATTTGCATTATCACAATAGTCGCCCACCATTGACTTCTCATTAGTAGAGACCATTGGTCTTCACTGGAATTTGGGTGGCAATAAGCCTCCCCAAGTTCCTTAATAAAATAAAATAAAAAAATAAAATAAAATATGAGGGGGGGGTGAGGACGCAGAGAGTTAACTTACAATTTTACAATTATATAGTTTCAATTTTCATGATTCCATGTAGTGTTTCTTTGGGTTTTACCTCTGTAGTAATTTTTATATGCCTGGCCAGTGCCTGTGGATCATGTGTATTAGTCTCCACACTCTAGGTTTTCCTTTCAGCCATTTTCACTATTGTTATCCGTTGTATCTTCTCAGTCACCCTTCTGATTCCAATCTTGTTTATTGTTTTTTCACAGCTTTTTCGTATTGTTCCTAGTGCTACTACTATTATTGGTGTTGTTTTAAAATTATTATTATTATTATTATTACTATTATTATTATTATTATTATTATTACTATTATTATTATTATTACTATTATTATTATTATTATTATTATTATTGTTGTTGTCAACTTCATAGTATTATGATATTTTACACCATTTTTTTTTTTCACTCAAGAACAGGCTTTTACATCATGAACAGCACCTGGCGTAGGATGCTTGCTGTGCCAAGCAGAACTGATTTCTGGAGTACTGTGATGTTGTACTTGATTCTAGCTGTTCGAGGGAAGAAACTATTAGAATAGAAAGCTTTCTGGCATTTAGGGACATCAACAGTGAAGGGGTGAGGTCTTATTGCTAATCGGGTTTGTTGGGGATATGTACGTCGAGGGGGTACAAGTGAAACGAGTTCATCAGAACACATTCCATTGAAATATTTATAAAATAGGCACAGTGATGCAACATTGCGGCAATGGAACAGGGGCTGGAGCTTAGTTGATAAAGTAGGGCATTATTATTATTATCATTGTTATTGTTATTATTATTATTATTGTTGTTATTATTATTATTATTATTGTTGTTGTTGTTGTTTTCTAGGAGAGGAAGTTGCTGCAGAATGCCAGATTTGTGGTAGAACCTCAGAGTCAATTGCGCACCTTGCAGCAGGGTGTAGTGGACTGGTCCGGAGAGAATACTGTGAAAGACACGATCGCATGGGACTCCGGATATATTGGGAGGAGTGTAAGAGGGTTGGGGTGAAGTGTGCTGGAAAATGGTTTAAGGAGGTGCTTGATGAAGTACATTCATATCTGATTTACCTCTGCACTCCATGTTTAAAAAGGAAGTGTCCTCTATAGTATCAGATCTGACCGAATGGTTAATTGTAGGCATAGACCAATTCATACCATCAAAAATATTCCAACAAAAACCTAACAGCCAGCCATGGTTCTCCCCAGAATGTGCTGCTGCTATCGCGCACAGAAATCACTTTTTCCATAACTACCAACGTAATAGATGCACTGAGACTAAAGCTGCTTTCAGGACTGCCAGCAACCACTGTAAAAGAGTAATAAAAAATGCAAGAGAGCTATATGCCCAGTCTGTTAAATCCAAGGTAGCTGATCAACGGCTTGGTTCCCACCAGTTTTGGCAAATAACAAATAGGATCCTGAACAGAAGTGTGCGTTCTATCCCAACCATTATCAATGGACCAGAGGTTATCTCGTCAGCGTCAGACAAGGCAAAACTATTTGCAAAGAACTTTGCAGCTAATTCTACCCTATGCGACGAAGGCCATCAACTCCCCATATTTCCTCCTATAACACAGAACAAGCTAGGTAATATACAAATATCCGTGCATGAGGTCGCCAAGCTAATAAAAAACCTAGATTCCAGTAAAGCAACTGGCCCTGATGGCATCCCAATTATAGTGTTAAAAAAGCTTCAACCAGAACTTGCTCCCATACTTACAAAACTATTTAAGCGCTGCCTTAAGGAGAAGTGCTTTCCAACCCCCTGGAAGACCTCATCAGTTTGCCCTGTATTTAAGAATTCAGGTGATAAGTCATCTCCCTCTCAATACAGACCAATAAGTCTTCTCTGTGTTATGAGTAAGTTACTGGAATCAATATTAAATAGAGAAATAGTCAACCACCTCAGCAGAAACAACCTTCTTAGTGACACACAATATGGTTTCCGCTCTGCAAGATCTACCGCAGATGTGCTGACGGTTATATCCCACAGGGTTAGTGAATCTCTTGACAAAGGCTTCCTTTCTAGGGCAATTGCTCTTGACATATCAAAGGCCTTTGACAAAGTATGGCATAAGGGTCTACTTCACAAGATTTCCAGCTACGGTATAACTGGAAATGTTTTCTCAATCATTAAATCATTTCTCTCCGATAGGCTCATAAGAGTAGTGGTAGATGGACAAAAATCGGAGGCCTGCAATATAAATGCTGGAGTCCCTCAGGGGTCAATCCTCGGTCCAACTCTCTTCCTGATCTACATCAATGACCTCCCTAAACACATACTTAAATCATTCGTTGACATCTATGCTGATGACACGACCATCTACGGCAACACATCAAAGGCTGTAAATGACGAAGTTCTCTCGGATTCTCTCTCCTCTGATCTCGAGCGCGTGGTTCAGTGGGGGAAGATGTGGCTAGTTACCTTTAATGCATCTAAAACCAAACTCCTATCCTTACATCATCAACGCTCTGATCCCCAGCTGGCATCAATTGTGATGGATGGCTCTCGTCTGGGTGAGGCCCCGTGTTTTGACAAGCTTCTGGGTTTGACCTTTACTCCTGATCTGAAATGGAACACGTACATCAAGTCTGTTGCCAAGGTCGCAGGAAAGATGGTGGGATCCTTCTACCGCTCCAGAAGATATCTCACTACTGATGCAATTCTCTATCTTTATAAAAGCCAAGTACGGCCAAGGATGGAATACTGTTGCCATATCTGGGCAGGAGCTGCCAAAAACAGCCTATCATGCCTTGACAGAGTACAAAATAGACTTTGTGGTTTAGTGGGGGATGCCCTTTTCTCTACCCTGCAACCCCTCTCCCACAGAAGAGACGTTGCGAGCCTATCCTTGTTTTATCGTTATTTTCATGGCAGGTGCTCGTCTGAACTCCAATCCCTGGTCCCCCCTCGCCAAACTTTCACGAAAAACACCCGTCTAGCTGAATCCACTGTGAAAAATTTCCCCCACTCTATATCTGTGCCTAAATCAAAACGCGGATTTCATGAGCAAAGCTTCTTTCTTAGAACTGCACGCCTGTGGAACTCTGTTCCGTCTGCCTGCTTCCCTCCGGACTACAACTTGGATGTCTTCAAGTCTAATGTTAACAAATTCCTAATGAACCGCCCCCCTAATTAAACACTTCATAAAATCTCCTCACTAACGTGATGTACTTGCAATAACCCTTATCCCTGAGTGGCTTCTGGGCCTTGATAAGTGGTGATCACTGTGTAAAAAAAAAAAAAAAAAAAAAAAAAAAGTGAGGATGGCAAGGTAGAGGTATCGTGGGACAAAAGTGTCTTAACGACCAAGCAATTGTAACATAATCCTCCCGATTTGGTCGTCATTGACAAGGTCTCAAAAAGCTGGCATATTGTAGACTTTTCAGTACCCTGGGACAGGAACGTGAGAGAGAAGGAGAATGAGAAGTGGAGGAATTATGCTCCATTGGCCTTGGAGATAAGGCGTATACACAGGGTTAAAACACAAATAATCCCGGTCGGAGTTGGTACACTAGGAGTAGTATCAAGCTCTCTGGAAGGACAATTGAAGAAACTACAAATCCCCGATGTTTTAGGCGGCCTTCAGACCTCTGCAATTGTAGGTACCGCCAGCATCCTTAGGAAAAACCTTGATCTTTGAAGCTCCTGGTTTCGAGCCGGGATTAAGAGAAATCCTCTAGAAATGAATCCCATCTCTTTCTAGAGAGACGTTGATAAACAAAATCAGAATTATTCCTTGTTGCTCAAGAGACAAAAATTCTTTACAACCGCAAAATTACGCCATGTTCTCTTCCTTTTGATTCATTGATATCATTGAAACTTATTTTCATCTTTCAGAATGCTAAGATCTGGGTACGAGATGAAGAAGTTGTCTGGCGGCCTGCTGAGCTTGGAGAAGATTACAAAAACCAAAAAGAACTAAATGTTATTACAGTTGAAGACGGGGTAAGTTTCCTTATCTTTCCATCTATGATTGTCTTTGTGTAGCAGCTCAAGTAGTTGTCTCCCTTGCATCGGCTGCTGCTGATGATGATGATATTTTCTAATATTGTAAAAAAAAATAATTATATTCTGCTCAGATAGTATTTCGAGTAACACCGATTGAACAAGTAGAAATAACTTACTACCAAGAAAAGATTTCTTTTTTTAAATGAAAATCGCTCCAGACAAGGCATGAAACTACTTGATCTAAGGAGCTAAAAAGAATGAAAGATGGTTATCGTAAAGACAGGCGATAGGTATTGACCTTAGATTTGATAAGACCAAGTAAATAGTCAGCAGAAAACAGTTCCTCAATCTTGCAATTCTTGGAAAGAAGCTACTGGAATAGGAAGCTGTATTACAATTAGATATCAAAACAGGAAAGTGATGAAGACCAATAGACTAACAAGTCAAACAATCTGGAACAAAGGAAGCAGGGAATAGGTCAGATAGTTCTGAAGAACATATGGCTAATGATACACTACCTGAAAGTACTTCACTTAAGCTACTAGGCTTAACATTCACAAACATGAATTCGAACAAATACATTGAGGTAATTGCCAAGGCTACTGCAAAAAAGGTAGGTTCCCTCTACCGTGCTAGAAGATTAGTCACATCTGAGAGTATCCTGTATCTCTACAAAGCCACTATTCGCTCATACATGGAGTATTGTTGCCATATCTGGGCTTGTGCATCTGCTACTAATATCTCGCTCCTAGATAGGTTTCAAAAAAAGAGTTACGAACCTAATAGGCCCCGCACTGTCGGCCGAACTCCAACCTCTGTCCCATCACAGAAATGTGGCATTCCTGTGCCTGTTTTATAAGTACTTTAATGGTAAGTGCTCAGATGAACTCAAAGCACTAGTAACCCCTCGACGTAAATACCCCCCCCCCCCGACAAACCCACCAAGTAGCAAAATCCCACCCCTACACTGTAGAGATCCCTAGATGCCGTAAAGCCCTATACTCGAATATCTTCTTCTCTGAAACTGCTAGACTTTGGAATTCCCTCCTAGACCTCTGCTTCCCCAACTATACTGACATGCAGAAGTTCAAATGTAATGTAAATAGACATTTTGCTGTACTACACAGTATCCCTGCAGTCTCTTACTATTATCGAAAAGAAACTGTGTGTGTGTGTCCCTGTCTGTGAGTTTGTTCTTTATGGACTCCTAAATAGCTGGGCTGATTTTTTTTTAATTTCGCACAAATATACTTTATATGCCTGTGCAGTGTCCTTAGAGAGGTTTTGTATCAGCATGTCTTTAATAAGTATTGATAATCAATAATCAAAAAATCTAATGAAAGACAGAAAAGGCGATTTTAACTAAAGTTAACGCCTTATACAGCCTAACATCACAAATGCATTTTTTTTTTTATTACTGCAAAATCAACACTAGGCTCTTTGATATGACAGGGGCACGTTCAAAATGATTTTTTCTGTTTAGCACACAATTTTACCATGGTACTTGACTTTTGCATTTTAAACTTTGAGTCAAGTCATTATCACAGCACAAGTAGAAAGGTCCGGCATATAAAATCAACAGTAAGTTTTTTGGGTGTGATAAAGGCACGTTCGAAATTAATTTTTCTGTTTAGAGCACATTGAACCATGATACTTGATTTTTGCATTTCAAACTTTAATTCAAGTGATTATGTAAAAATAATTTCATAAAATCAATAGTCGGTTCAATACATTGCAATGTAGACTACAATTTATTGTGAATTAAGTAAGTATGGGGAGGATTAAAAATTGTCTCAGTCGTGAAAGATTTCTCCTCATGTGAGAGAGAACAAGAAATTGAAGTGCAGCATTTGAAGAACAGACACTACACTTTGATCTTGGCCTGAAGGCCAAAGAGTTACATTGCACTTTTGGAAGGTGGGCTCTCTCTACCGTGCTAGAAAGCTACTTATGCATGAAAGTATCCTGTACCGCGAAGGCCCCCCATTTGCCCATGTATGGAGTACTGTTGTCACATTTGGGCTGGTGCATCTGCTATTAGTCTCTCACTCCTGGACAGGGTTCAAAAGAGAGTCGCCAACTTGATAGATCCTGAACTGTCATCTAAGCTTCAGCCTCTGTTCCATCAACGAAATGTTGCATCCCTCTGTCTGTTCTACAAGTATTTTAATGGTGAATGCTCTGACGAACTACAAGCACTTGTATCCCCTCGACGTAAATACTCACGACAAACCCGACAAGCAGCTAAATCCCACCCCTTCACAGTAGAGATCCCTAGGTGTAAGGAAGCCTTCTACTCCAATAGTTTGTTCCCTAGAACTGCTAGACTTTGGAACTCTCTTCCGGGATTCTGCTTTCCCAACTGTACTGACATGCAGAAGTTCAAGTGTAATGTGAACAGACATCTTGCTGCTCATCTCCCTTCATAACATCCCTGCAACTTATGTCTCTGATAGTAGCCGCCTACTTCAAAGTGGCACTGTGCCTTGTTTGGGGTGAAAATTCAATAAAAAAAAAAAACAATTTAGTGGCTTACTATTGCAAGATTGATTCATATAAGTTTATATATCATCAAACAAATAGAATTTTATCAAATTTCACAAACATTTTTAAGAGGATACGTACAACTGTCATCAAGAAATAATGAATATACGAAGGCCGTTCCAAAAGTTATATACCCTAGTTTTAATTTTTTTAAAAAGTTGAAGAGCTACAAATACAGGAGTGGTACCATTAAAACAAGCGACATTTTGGGCTCCAGAATTTATTCTTCTACATAGTTACCACCATTCTCAATGCACTTTTGCCAGCGATGAGATAGTGGCTGTGCATGGACATCTGGATCTTCAACAAATTTTACTCCAACAAGCTTGCTGCACTTGTTTCCACCCCTCTCAACGTAAATGTCCCATCGATTAACCCAACAAGCAGCAAAATCCAACCTCTTCATTGTAAAGATTTTTAGATGTCAAAAAACTTTCCACCCTTTCCAAGAACCGCTTGCCTTTAGAATTTCTTCGCTGTTCCCTTTTCCCCTGACTGTACCAACATGCAAAAATTTAAATGTAATGTGAACAATCGTCTTGCTGCACAACACCACACTTAGGATGCTCCTCTAAATCTGACCCCTAATTTACTGTACCCCCTTATGTTTCAGTGGCAATGTACCTTGTTTGCGTTGTCACTCATATCTCTGTCGCCACTCTGAAATCAATGAACCCATCTTCTAACTGTGCTGACATCAACTGCATTCACTTCATAAACGTTCAAAAGGCACCGGTGAATATTGCTTAGTTCAATTCTTTTTTTGCATAGAAGAATTCAGTTATGCATATCTGCTTTTGATGCATGTCCATGACAGGGGTTGTGAACCTTGGAATCAACTCAGGAGATCTGCAAGGGATTTCAAGAGCATTTTGAGGAGTGATTCATGCAGCAGCCCGGTTCCTCTGTACAAGACTTTGGCGACTATTTAGCCCACTCTACTCGCTTTGATACAGCTGGAGCAGCTGGTTTGGAAGGCAGGGTGACAGAGCAGGAGGTTCTTACTGCATTGAAGCAGGTTGATTGCAGCAAATCACCAGAATAGGCCTGCCAAATGAATTGCATCGGAGGTTGTCGCCCATGTTTATACTGATTCTGACGGATGTGTTCAGCCACTAGTTTGACGAAAGTTCCCCCCTGGATCAAATCACCACGGGAGTGATCACATTGCTGAGGAAGAGAGACAAGCATGGCGGAAAAGAACTAGTGACTACATGCCCATAACTCTGCTTTTCTCGTTTTCCCTCATATTAAAAACGACCTTGTGTCACATTTTGCTCTCGTGGGGAAGCAAATAAATACTAATTCACAAGGGGAGGTGATACTGGTTCGTCTGAGTGTTCTGCCACGATATGTGCGAGTCGTCGAGCACAGTTACAATGTAAACAACTTGAAAAAGTAAGAAATGCGTGGAGTATCGTTGTTGCATCTGGGCTGGTGCACCAACCACTAGTCTCTCCCTCTTTCACAGGGTCGAAAAAGGAGCCTCTAACCTAAGAGATCCCACACTGTCTACCAAGCTCCAGCCTCTGTCCTATCACTACAATGTTGCATCACTGTGCTTGTTTTACGAGTACTTAAACAAAATATACTCCGACAAACTAGTTTTCCCCCCCCCATCTCAATGTAAATATCCTCATGATTAACCCAACAAGCAGCAAAATTCAACTCCTTCACTGTGAAGGTCTTTAAATGTAGGAAAAGTTCCCACTCTAACATTCTTTCCTTGAACCGCTCGCCTTAAGAATTTCCTTGCAACTCCCCTTTTCCTAACCGTACCAATGTGCAAAAATTTAAATGTAATGTGAACAAACGTCTTGCTGCACAGCGCCACACTTAGGATTCCCCTATAAATCTGAGCCCTAATTTACCGTAGCCCCTTAGGTTTCAGTGGCAATGTGCCTTGTTTGGACTGAATAAAAAGAAAATTAAATAATTAAAAAAAAAAATGAATTGATAAAAAGAAATCAACAAAAGGAAAAACATTTAATTAAATCACTTTTTCTTGTTTTTCAGGGAGAAAAAATTCCAATCAAAGAAAAAAGTGATTTGCCTCATTTAAGAGATCCCAATCTCATTAAAGACAACAATTTGACATCATTAAATTATCTAAATGAACCGGAAGGTGAGTTAATTTCTTTTTTATTTGTTTGTATATTTTCTTGCATGTTTGTCCTCTATAATTTTTGCTTGTTTTCTTGGTTTTTTTTTTTGGTTTTTTTTGTTACTGGTGCTACCAGATCAGGCTGTCTAAAGATACCAGCCTCCTGACCTAAAATGCACGAAGCATTGATGTTATTGGTTTGTTTTTTTTTTCCTTTCTTTTTGCAAAACTCAATCATGTTCTGCAAAGCCATAAAACAAAGCAACAATTCCCTCCGCCCCCTCTTTCTCTCTCTCTCTCTCTCTCTCTCTCTCTCTCTCTCTCTCTCTCTCTCTCTCTCTCTCTCTCTATTTATCTATCTCTACCTTTCTCTCTGTAAGACTGAGGATGCACGTATGGTGGCTATATGTAAGTACCAAACCGTGTGCAAAATCACACCACAGTAAGGAAAAAGAAAAAGACTATAAAAAGGAGAGTGGGAGAAGGTTAGAGAAGACGATCACATTAGAGACGTGGGTGACGTCACAGCTGTGACAAGAAGTCATGCGTGGTGGGAGAATGAGGACTGTAAAGGTCTTTTCTTAAAACCTGAAACAGGAGGTGAAGTTCTTTCCTCTTCCTTTCTTTGCAACGTGTTATTAACGACTATGTTACGTCTTTCTCTCTCTCTCTCTCTCTCTCTCTCTCTCTCTCTCTCTCTCTCTCTCTCTTTCCCCAATAGGGCCAACAGTTTGCTACGATGTGTAAAGACGGAATCCTGGTAGCTCAGCAGTCCATAAATGTGGATATACATACTCTAACACTCCAATTGGACACTTATTTGATTTGGGATAGACAAGCGGTCAGAGAGGCATGATCCGATCAATAAGCTGATCCTGTCAAAACCCAGCCATATGAACCTATTCACAAAATTAATATTCTGGTATTTTTTATTTTTTTTATTTTAACGCCAACTCCGCATTCACCATTAAAATGACGACTTTTGAAGGTTTTCGGGTATGCTGAAAACGAATATCACATTTAAATTTGAGGCAGACAAGAATTTTTCTGGATATTAAAACCTTTATTATCCAATGTAATCCATTATGTTTTTTACTCGATAAATTTTCGTATTTTTTTTATCTATTACGATTTTCGACATGACAATTAAGTACGCAATATTGTTTTTTGCTTAAATCAAAATATTTAAACAAATCAACTTGTCGGCTCTATCTTAACAAGCACCCTTGTTTTTGTTGATCCTTATAAATCTATCCCTGTCTCTCATATCTTTGTATTTGATGAACAGACTTAGATTTAATGAACAGACTTAGATTACAGACTTAGATTATTAGAAATTAAATAAAGAAGTAGTCAACCACCTCAGCAGAAACAACCTTCTTAGTGACACGCAATATGGTTTCCGCTCTGCAAGATCTACAGCAGATGTGCTAACGGTTATATCACACAGGATTAGTGAATCTCTTGACAAAGGTTTCCTTTCCAGGGCAATTGCTCTTGACATATCAAAGGCCTTTGATAAGGTATGGCATAAGGGTCTACTTCACAAGATTTCCAGCTACAGTATTACTGGAAATGTTTTCTCAATTATTAAATCATTTCTCTCCGATAGGTTCATAAGAGTAGTGGTTGATGGGCAGAAATCAGAGGCCCACAGTATTAATGCTGGAGTCTCTCAGGGGTCCATCCTGGGTCCAACTCTCTTCCTAATCTACATCAATGATCTCCCAAAACACATACTTAAATCATTCGTTGACATCTATGCTGATGACACGACCATCTACGGCAACACATCAAAGGCCGTAAATTACAAAGTTCTCTCTAATTCTCTCTCCTCTGATCTTGAGCACGTGGTACAATGGGGAAAGAGGTGGCTGGTCACTTTTAATGCATCCAAAACCAAGCTTCTATCTTTACATCATCAACGCTCTGATCCCCATCTGGTATCAATTGAAATGGATGGCTCTCGTCTTGGAGAGGCTCCATGTTTTGACAAGCTTCTGGGTTTGTGGGATCCTTCTACCGCTCCAGAAGATATCTCACTACTGATACAATTCTCTATCTTTATAAAAGCCAAGTACGTCCAAGGATGGAGTACTGCTGCCACATCTGGGCAGGAGCTGCCAAAAACAACCTATCCTGCCTTGACAGAGTACAAAATAGACTTTGTGGTTTAGTGGGGAGGTGCCCTTTTCTCTTCCCTGCAACCTCTCTCCCACAGAAGAGACGTTGCAAGCCTGTCTTTGTTTTATCGTTATTTCCATGGCAGGTGCTCGTCTGAGCTCCAATCCCTCGTCCCCCCTCGCCAGTCTTTCACGAGAAACTCCCGGCTGGCTGAAACTACTGTCAATAATTTTTCCCACTCTTTATCTGTGCCTAAATCCAAACGTAGATTCCATGAGCAAAGCTTCTTTCCCTAGAACTGCACGCCAGTGGAACTCTCTGCCGCTTGCCTGTTTCCTACCTGACTACAACTTGGACATCTTCAAGTCCAACATAAACAAACTCCTGACAAACCGCATCCTTAAGTAAGACACTCTATCAAAACCCCCAATACTAATGATTACTACAATACTATCTCATTGATTACCATACACGCAATAACCCTTATCCCTGAGTGGCCTTCGGGCCTTGATAAGTGGTGACCCCCATGTAAAAAAAAAAAAAAAATATAAAACAAGTGAAGCATGCATGGTCCCCCGTGAGTTCACAGTGAACGAGGCATAAAAAAATGATTAAATTCAGCATTTGCCCCCCCCCCTCCATTTAGCCCACAAAGTTCCCAGGGGACATCAAATCCTGGTAAAAATGAACAAACGGTGCAGTTTTAGGCCTTAACATATGTAAATTTGAGTTCTGCACCATGCAAAAAAAAAAGAAATGACTAAGTTCATCATTTGCGCCTCCATTTAGCCCCAAAAGTCCCCAAAGGCCTTAACATATTTAAATTTAAGTTCAGCACCATGCAAAACTGCTAAATAGACATACACAGAAAAGTTTGAACAAATATGATAAAATAGTTCCAAAAGTGGACTGTTTTTATTAGCCCTAAAAGAGCCCCTGGGGCACACCCAAGAGTTATTGCGACATATAGACAAACAAAATTATATAGAAATCAGTTAGTTACAACTTTTTAGAAAGTTTTATAAAAATCAAGGCATCGATGTTTTTTATAAGTTTAAAAGTGTCAATTTTAGCAATTTTAACCCGAAAGGCACCCCCTACGGGACAACCGGAGTTTTCCCGGAAAATCTGTTCTGTTACTTTTTTACTCATATCATGTTTAATGTTTGTGCAAAATTTCAAAAAATTCCAAGGCGTAGTTATTGAGAAAAGTGCGGACAGACGAACGGACGAATAGACAAGGGTAAATTTACAGGTCCACCCTCCTTTTGTCGGGGGGACCAATTATCAACATAGGAGAGAAATTAAAAATGTACTTTTTAGAAATCAAACTCTGTTACGAGGTGTTTTAAATAATTTTCCAGACTTTTTCTACAGGCATTTAAAATTGTCATAGACTATTGAAAATTCAGTATGTTATTGCTATACATCTTATGAGATGACTGACCACTTTTTATAATTTCAGGTTAAAAGAAACAGCTACAGCAAGAATTGGAATACATCCTACTAAAGCCTGGTGACTTTCAGAAACGTGATTTCTGGACGTGATGACACTTTAGAAGAACGATATGCTATAAAATTGTGTCTTAAACTTGGAAAAAATGCCACAAAAACGCATGGAACGATTCAGACAGCTTTTGGACCATCTTGCATGATCGAGCCTCAGTTTTTGAGTGGTATAAGAGATTCAAGGAAGGCGAGCAGTCTATGGGGGATGAGTGTGTGGGAGGGGTAAGTAAGTCAGAACCAGAGTTGATTGGCCAAATAAAGAATTTCATCGATAAGGACAATCGTGTGTTTACAGAGACAATAAGTGCACAGTTTGATGTCAGTGTGGGAACTGTACACACAATTATGAACGCAAGGAACTGAAGATGCAGAAGATTTGCACAAATGCATCAGTCCACAACTCAATTCTTGTCACAGACTATTTGACCAAGATGGACATCAAGACAGTTCCTCACCCTCCCTGTAGCCCAGACCTTGCTTCCTGTGACTTTTGGTTACTTCCTTAAGCTCAAGGAAAACCTTAGAGGCTGTTTAATGCGACAATTGAGGAGATGAAAGAGGCTGTGACAGGGATCATTGACATGCTCACACAAGAGGACTTCCATGGGGCCTTCCAGAAGTTGTTGGAATGGTACAAGTGCATTGCAGCCGGAGGAGATTACTTTGATGGAGACTATAGTTTTATTTGTGTACTATCAATAAAAAAAAAATGGAAGGTCTTCCGAGGAATTCATAGCACTGGTGCCCGCTCTGAGTGCGAAATGACGTCACGGGAAGGAAAAAGAAAAAGACTAAAAAAGGAGAGAGAGAGCATGTTAGAGAAGACGATCACGTTAGAGATGTGGGTGATGTCACAGCCATAACGAGAATACATGTATGGCGGGGTAATGAGGAAATAAATGTTGCTACAAAAAAAAAGGAGTCTAGATATTACTGGAAATTTATTGAAGGCATATATTATTTAATTCTTGGAATTCTTTTGGGATGAGTACCTTGTACATTTTATTTATTGATTTGCGGATTGTTATCCTCATCTTTTATAGTTGTTGTTTCGGCCAGCTATTCCTCTGGCCTTCATCAGGTGGTAAAGGAGCCTATCTTTGTTTTTATCGTTATTTTCATGGCAGGTGCTCGTCTGAACTCCAATCCCTGGTCCCCCCTCGCCAATCTTTCACGAAAAACACCCGTCTAGCTGAATCCACTGTGAAAAATTTCCCCCACTCTATATCTGTGCCTAAATCAAAACGCGGATTCCATGAACAAAGCTTCTTTCTTAGAACTGCACGCCTGTGGAACTCTGTTCCGTCTGCCTGCTTCCCTCCGGACTACAACTTGGATGTCTTCAAATCTAATGTTAACAAATTCCTAATGAACCGTCTGGCATCAATTGAAATGAATGGCTCTCGTCTTGGGGAGGCCTCAAGTTTTGACAGGCTTCTGGGCTTGACCTTTACTCCTGATCTTAAATGGAATACGTACATCAAATCTGTTGCCAAGGCCGCTGGAAAAATGGTCGGATCCTTCTATCGATCCAGTAGATATCTCACTGCTGATGCAATTCTCTATCTATATAAGAGCCAGATACGTCCAAGGATGGAGTACTGTTGCCACATATGGGCAGAAGCTGCTAGAAAAGACTTGTCCTGCCTTGATAGAGTTCAAAATAGACTTCGGGGCTTGGTGGGAGATGTCCTTTTCTCTTCGCTGCAACCTCTGTCTCACAGAAGAGATTTTGCGAGTTTGTCTCTGCTTTATCGTTATTTTCATGGAAAGTGTTCGACTGAGCTTCAATCTATGGTCCCCCCTCGCCAAACTTTCACAAGAAACACTAGACTAGCTGAAAACATTATCAATAATTTTCCCCACTCTTTATCTGTACCTAAACCTAAACATAGATTCCATGATCAAAGTTTCTTCCTTAGAACTGCACGCCTGTGGAATTGTCTTCCGTTTTCCTGCTTTCCAACTTTCTATAATATGGTTGTCTTCAAGTCCAACGTGAACAAGTTTCTGATGAGCCGTTCCACTTAGGTTAACAAATTTACCGAACTTTCATTACTACCAATTACTATATTGTCCTTTTGACTACTCTACACTCTTTAACCCTTATCCTTGAGTGGCCTATCGGCCTTGATAAGTAGTGACGTCTATGTAAAAAAAAAAAAAAAAAAAAAAAACCGCCCCCTTAAGTAAACACTTCATCAAATCTCCACACTAACGTAATGTACTTGCAATAACCCTTATCCTTGAGTGGCTTCCGGGCCTTGATAAGTGGTGATCACTGTGTAAAAAAAAAAAAAAAAAAAAAAAAAGAGATAGGAATGCTTAATATTTTAACTGTATCTGCCATAGTTGTTGTCGTCTCACCACATTTTGGCTAAGTAACCCACTGACCAGCCTTTGGGTAGGATTGAAACCGTTATCTATAAAGATGAGCCCACAAACAAATAAATAATTATACAAATTATTCATCTCAAATGTATTACAATAATTAAATAATTTATACCATTCGGTACGGACCCAATAATGGAAGATCAGATAACAAAAAACGTGGATTTATAAGACCAAAAAATCCGACCTTGATCGCCCTTCGGGGCCCGTGGCACAGTGGATAGAGACGTTGAATCTCTATGGTTCCAGGTGAGCATTGTCTGAAGATAGCGGTTTCAATCCAACCCAAAGCAGGCCAAAGGATTGATTGGCCAAAACGTGGCGAGACAACAACAACTATGAAGGCAGTAATTACTGAGGATACAGTTAAGAGACTCAGCATTCCTATCCCGTCACAGCTAACCAGCTGACGAAGGCCAGAGAAATAGTTGGCTGAAACGTCATGAAACAACGACTATAAAGATAAGGATAACAGTCCGCAAATAAATTATTGAAGGCGCCTCGTATATTATTTTTTAATATTTTTTTTAAAGATATATTTTATATCTTTTTAATAATAATATTTTTTATATCTTTTTAAAAGATATTTTATGTTATTGGCAATTCGGAAGCTTATCTCATCGTTTCAAGAGAGATAACTCTATTTTACTAAGAATTGTAAGAAAAAAAATTTTTTTAACTATTTTTATTATTACTTTTTATTATTACTTTTATTATTACAATTAAGTACGTATTATTGTTTTTGCTTAAAACATATTTTTTTAAAAATCGATCTGTCGACTTTTTGTACTATTTTTTGTATTTTTGTATAATTTTTGTATTGTTTTTGTATTATTTTTTAATAGTTTTTGTATTATTTTTTTATATTTTTGTATAGTTTTTTTTTATTATATAAATTTCTTTTTCAGTTTTACACACTTTACAAGTGCTGTTTATTGATAAGAACATATTCTATACTTATTGTGGTAAGTATCCTTCTTTTCTTTTTTCTTTTTTTTTTTGCATCCAATATTTTTTTATAATGCAGGCTTTTTCAAATATCTGATTTTATTCCCTTTTCCTGGAACATGAAATTTAAGAAAATAGATTTGTTTTTAATCGTGAAAGTAGGTGTACCAATTTTCTTTGAGAAGTGATCGTGGTTTAATGGCTAATGACAAGGACTGACGGCCTGAGTGTCCCAAGTTCGAAACCAGTTCCTCCCACAAAAAAATTTACTTTCACTTAGGATGTTGGCAACCTCCATGTGGTCCATCCCGTAAGTATCTGATGTCTTTCTAGAAATAATTCTCACTAGGAAAATATTGGAGAGCCAATGCCAGTAAAATTTTCGGATTCATGCAATATGATGATCATTTTTTTTAACTCTCTCTCTCTCTCTCTCTCTCTCTCTCTCTCTCTCTCTCTCTCTCTCTCTCTCTCTCTCTCTCTCTCTCTAGCTTTTTCACCTGGTTAGGAGTATCCTATAAATATTATATATATTTATATTCTATTTGAGTTAACAGAATTATACAATTAGTAAACTTGAATATAACCCTTTTGAAATATATATAGATGGAGGAAGTGAGGAAGCATGGCTGTGGAAATCTTTTTACCCGAATACGATGTCCAGCATGTTAAAAATATACCATTTGTTGTAAAAATCTAATGGATAAACATCTGAAGAAGTTAGTGGGGACAGGATATTTTTACGGAAACATAAATCGTAAAATTGCCAACTCATTAATGAAACGGCTGTAATGGAAAAATCCAGGAAACAAACGAATGTTATAAAAAAGAAAACGTGAGTCTTTGAATTTTCAACAAAACTTTGCTATATATATATATATATATATATATATATATATATATATATATATATATATATATGGCAATGTTGAACCTGATCAGTACTAAATATGTGACCATTTGGGACTTCCAGGTGCTGTATGTGCTCTCTACTTATCTTATTGTTTCCATTCGTTCTGGACTTCTCCTTGCGACTGGACTCAAACAGTGCTGATTCAGGAGAGGTGTGGTTGTGGTTTATGCAAACTTTGCCTCACGCAGCTGCCTTGTCTTTCGAGACTAAACGGAGGCATTGATATATGGCAAATGGTTCAGTGTACTAGAAAGAAAGATAAAACTTAGAAAAAGAGTTTCCAATCTAATAGGTTCTGCACTGTCAACTTAACTTCAGCTTCTATCCCATCACCGCAATGTTGCATCTCTGTGCTTCTTTTACAAGTTATTTAATGGAATGTGCTCCGAGGAATTCATAGCACTGGTGCTCGCTTGATGGAAATACCACAATTTACCAGACAAGCAGCAAAATTCTACGCTTTCACTGTAGAGGTCCCCCCAATGTTGCAGAGCTTTCTACTTTGCTAGACTTTGGAATTTCCTTCCCTGTTTCTTGCTTCTCCGATTGCATTAGAATGCAGAAATTTAAATATGAGCAGACATCTCATTGTCCAACTTCTTACTTGGACTAATTCACAGTCTCAATAGCATTGTGCATTGTCTTGGAGGAATATGGGTATAAAAATTTCAAGAAATAAAAAGTTGAATCTAATTAGAGTGTTATTTTTAAAACAAGTAAAGTATGCATGGTCCCCTGTGAGTGCACAGTGAACGAGGAATAAAAAATGACTAAGTTCAGCATTTGCACCCCCATTTAGTCCCAAAAGTCCTCAAAGCCGTAACATATTTAAATTTAAGTTCAACACCATGCAAAACTGCTAAATAGACATACACAGAAAATTTTGAACAAATATGATAAAATAGTTCCAAAATGGACTGTTTTTATTAGCCCTAAAAGAGCCCCTGGGGCACACCCAAGAGTTATTGCGAAGTATAGACAAACAAAATTATATAAAAATCAGTTAGTTACAACTTTTCAGAAAGTTTTATAAAAATCAAGGCATCAATGTTTTTTAGAAGTTTAAAAGTGTCAATTTTAGCTATTTTAACCCGAAATTTAAGTTCAGTATTATCCAAAACTGCTAAATAGACATACACAGAAAATTTTGGACAAACATGGTAAAATAGTTCCAAAAATGGAGTGTTTTTATTAGCCCTAAAAGAACCCCTGGGGCACACCCAAGAGTTATTGCGAAGTATAGACAAACAAAATTATATATAAATCAGTTAGTTACAACTTTTCAGAAAGTTTTATAAAAATTCAAGGCATCAATTTTTTTTTTTTAATAAGCACAAAAATGTCAATTTCAGCCATCTTAACCTGAAAGGCACTCCTAAGGAGGGCAACTGGAGTTTTCCCGGAAAATCTGTTCTGTTACTTTTTTTACTCATATCATGTATAATGTTTGTGCAAAATTTCAATTTTAAAAATTAATAGACCCAGAGTACGTTAAATGTCTTTTAATTCTATAAAAAATATCTTTTATTAGAAATAATTATTATTGAAACAATACTGACAATTATGTCTACTGCCGCTGTGGAACTTGCACAGGTCCCATTAGTATTACAAGTATTATTTTTACAATAACTTGGTCGAGGTTACATCCCATGATATAAGGTTTGTACAGTTTCTGACTTTTATTCGGATACATACACAGACGGAATGACGTTCTCCGTTAACATGTTAGATAATCTGTCTATATAATTTATTGGTTGCACTTTTGTCAAACGCAGGCCAAAGTATATACCCGCTGCTACTCTTTAACCGTGGACTTTGAAATCAAACAGACAACTTGTTAAGTAAGATTTAATGATAGCATAAGACAAGAAGAAATTGGTCGGTATGTGGGTTTGGTGGTGTGGTGTTGGGCGGGGCGACGGTAGAAGTGTCACTCACCTAACTGTTGGCTCTCTCTGACTCCTGTCTTTTGTTTTCTTATATCTTATATCGACGGCCCTGTCGGTGGGGCATTAGAATACGCCAACTGCCCCCCTGCAGAGAGTAAAAGTCCATCAATGGGGGTCCTGGATATGACCTTAAACTATATCCAGTGGTGAGGCCCCAGCTTGTGGGCTTTGGGGAGTGTGGAGCCACCCTTTAATTACCATTGCTCCCAGGTCCACTCTGACCCGGAGTGGTAGTACCTGTTTGGGTCCCAACTATGGGTTGAATAGAAACCGACGTGAAAACAACAAATATATTCTATTAAAAAGATTTTTCTTCAAAAAATAACCCGAAAAGGGTTGATATGCCGTAAAACAAAAACAACCAACAGCTTATATCGACATCAGTTTAGCATTGCATACATCGGAATTCATTGTCCACTTTAGAATGCGCCTTCTTTGTGTAACAGGGCGCGTATGGCGGCTATATGCAAATACCGAGCTGTGTGCAAAATGACGTCACGGGAAGGCAAAAGAAAAAGACTAAAAAAGGAGAGAGAGCATGTTAGAGAAGACGATCACGTTAAAGACGTGGGTTACGCCACAGCCATGACGAGAATACATGCATGGCGGGGTAATGAGAAAATAAATGCCGTTGTTACCAAAAAAAAAAAAGGAATCTACCTATTACTTGGTCTATGTTTCTTTATGACGTACTCTGTTACAACGTGCTGGGTCCTGGTTGTCTACATGTTAACGTGTGCGTAACGTTGTATTTGGTCAACATTCCATTTCAGGTTTAAAATACATGTCATCGCATTGTTTCTCGTGTTAGGTTATCTTCCATGATCCCAAATGTAAAGTTGGTTTCCTTTGTTTTAATTGAATTATGTCAGCAATCAGATTTAACATCTGGCTTTGCCTGGATCCTGCATTTGTGTGTGTGCAATACACCCAATGTTTTCCCGGCATTGCCTGTCACCTATCCAACAAATATAATAGATTTACTTTGCATCTCATGATATCTGAGATTTATTAATATGCCTTAACACCGTTACATATTAGTGATGTAGAGAGAGGTCCTGATATGTCATTGAACCGCACAGAGACAGATTTATTGTTTTACTACTATCAGAATGCAGTATATTAAATGAAATATATGCAGAAAGTGATGGTGTCGACGATGTTCACATTTGGGGATGAAATTGATTAAGAATGGTCAGAAATGTTCAATAAATATAAATCTGTTAATCTTTTATTTTATTTTTCAATCCTACTAGGTTTTGTAGACAGAATGTTCAGTCTATGTTTGGCTTGTCCAACAAACCTCTTGAATAGCTAACAGTTTTTGTTGTTCAGTTATATGTGGTGCACTTTTGTGATCGTCTCACCAGTGGGAAATGGGATTCTGAATATGTTTCACACTCACCAGATCTTAACCCTTCATATTTTTATACGTATGGTTATCTATATATAAAAAAAATTATTTTTGAACTGAAAAGGACCATCACAGTCTAAATACGAGGAATACAAACAGAGGAATGTGTCAGGGTTTTTGTCAATTTTTCACATTATTTTCAGGTGTGCTTATCATTGAATGACGGTAAAACAAAGATTCATGATTGAAACTTGGTGGGTAAGTGTTGTGGTTTTGGTTAGGGGGTCACAATATTAAGGTGAAAGAGTTCACTATGAGCAGTTAAACTGCGAGTGTGCTCTTTTCTTGAGAGCACAAATGTCTGGCTTACATAGGGCCAGATGTGTCCATATTATTATCAATATAAGGGTGTCAACTACTCCAGAACAATAAGTCAAGCATAGACTGAAAGTTATTTGTACTAAGTATAGTTGGATTGTAGAAAGTATTATGAATTTTATTACCGAGTGTATGGATGGCATTTAGATTGGTTCGCCCTGTATTATTGGTGTAATGGTATGAACTCTTTCCTATGCCTAACAGAGCCGCTTATGCTGGGTCAGCAGCAGCAGCAGCCATATGCAAATAATGAAGCCGCCTGCACAATGTGACAGCTGAGATAAAAAGGACACACATGTTCAGAGAAGCAGGCATTCATGAGGTATTTGATACATGTTTGAGACGTAGAGGATTCAAGACGTGTTCGAAACACAAGAGCAGAAATAGACATGTTACACACATGGCCCGCAAGCGACTGGGAAAGACGTGTCCTAAACATGGCTGGACAAAGACAGAATACCACATGTTCGACGCAGCAGAATCTTGTTAAGCACATTGGAATACGAGAAGATTTTTGAATAAGAGACAAAGCGTTATTCTGGAAGTACCTGTAAATAAATGTCTGTTGTTTCAAATGAAAAAAAAAAAAAGTGAGTCGAATTCTTTCCTTGTCTTTGTTTCCTTGTGATTGTCTGCATACAACATCTGGGTCCCAAGTGTTGACATGTAACGACTACGTTACATAGTTAATGAGTAAAATAGCAACATGTGTTTAATGAAATGTTTACTTCAAGCGTTGTGTCCCATGTGCAAAAAAAAAACAAAAAAAACAAGGAATCTTTATTCTTATCTGTTGATAAAAGTTTTCATTTTGTTTTCTTGTTCACTTAAATTTCAGGAATTGCTCTGGTGGCTATTAACCCCTACCAGGATGTGGATATCTATGACGAAGCCACCTTAGAGATCTACCGTTACCAGAAGACACTGAAAAACTTGGACCCACATATCTACGCTGTGGCTGCTGAAGCTTTCAATCAAATGACTAGGTCAGTTGATACGTGACAAAGTTGGCTTTTTTTTTTTTGTCCTTTTAGCAAATCTTACAAAATTTCAACATCTGGACAAAATGTATATTTATCACCACCATTTTGCTGATTCTCCATCAATAAGTGTTGCGGAAAAAAAAATGTCAGAACACTTTATTGCCAACACCGCAATTCATACCAACTCCTCTTTACTTTATGCCCAACACCAACTCTCAATGTCTATGCTCTCTCTCAACTGTTAAAAACTCCTTTCCAATTCGTCCTTCTTATAGCCGCTATTCCCTTCATATGCAATTTAATACCACATGTAAAGAAAGAATCCATCTGCAAACATAAGTTTTTCTTTCCTTCTTTTTCCTTCCCCAATCCCTCCATTTGATAGGCTTAACAGAGTAATTAAACATTTCATTAAACACATCTGACAGTCTAAACAGTGTCCCTGCCGCCTGTGTGAGTAGTGTCTTCTCATACAGCATGTCACCATATGAATTCTTTTGGTGACTAGCAAGTGAAATGTGCTCACAGCACTTTCACTGGAATAAAAGAAGAACTCCTATAAAGCAGGGAGAGATAATTCAGTTTGTCATTTAATCGAGTAATAGTGAATGAAGGATCAGCCGAATATGAAAACTGATAACGATAATTTTTCCTAATTTTTGCGTGATACGTAAGTAGATTAAAAAGTTTTTATTTGGAATGCAATTTCCACTTGTGGCCAATCTATAATATAAACCTCACCTGTCTGTTTTAATGTATGTATGTATGTATGTATGTATGTATGTATGTCTGCCTAAAACTTTCGACAGAGGCAACGGATATTCATGAGATTGGTATCGCTTTGAAGCTTAACCCTTCGGACGACAAATATTAAAAAATTGGCTAAAAAAATTAATTCCTTCACCCTTAACTGGGCACTTTCTACAAAGAGGGGTCACATTTTTCGAAAGTCATCCCCTCATTTCTATTGACTAGCTTTAATTTAAACCTTCGCCACTTCTGGTTTGGCGATGGATGCAACGCCAAAGATGTCACTTTTTTTTTTCACGTTTTTTTCCTTCTTCAGAGTATGGGTTCAAGCCTGCCTGCTTACTACCACATTTTTTTTTTTTTTTGCACAACAGACACCTCCTAACAACCGGGAAATGCTGGGCAATGCCAAGCATCCAGGCTAGTTCTATATAAGCACCAAACTTCTTATTGTACACTGTCGTTATTTTCATGGCAAGTGCCCGTCTGAGCTCCAATCTTTGGTTCCACTCCTTGCCAAACTTTCACAAAAACACTTGACTACCTACAACCACTATCAACAATTTCCCCCCTTCTCTATCTCTGCCTGAATCAAAATACAAATTCCATAAACAAAGCTTCTTTTCTAGAGCTGCCCACCTGTGGAACTCTGTTCTGCTGGTCTGTTTTCCGGCTGACTACAATATGTTCTTGTTGAGCCATCCCCTTTGTTGTGTTTGGATAAATGGGATTTCAGAATTATTGGATATTCGACTAATAAGTAAACCAGCTCATTATAATTTAAATACGATTTGTTCATGGCAGAAACTTTAATTATGTACAAATGATATTGAATGTCCAATGAGGTTTGCCATGTTACCTTTTTCTCCCCCACTCCTGGAACTTTCTAGTCTTTTAAATATCTATAAGGGGTGATAACTCTTAATTTCTTTATTTAGAGTTATTCCCCTTTTTATCGTTATTCCCCTTTTTATCGTTATCCCCCTTTGAAATATGATGCTTGTAGAATGTTTGATGTGTGTCTATTTGTCAAGTTGAATTTTCTTAGCACCTTCGTTGCGACTATTTGGGTTGGACCTTTCTTATCAGACTTGCTTTATTTACTGCATGTTGCTTGAACACTTTGAGGCAATTCAAATGTGTCCAGTAAAATGTTTAACGGAATGATAGTGTTATTTGATTGTCTCTTTGGAAGATGTGAGTGACGAAGTTGATTTGCATGTCTGACCCAATTAGATGATTGTGCATCCATATTATAGATTACATTACCAAAACAACATACTATGTGACCTTCTGTCCAATTTTTTTTTATCATTGCGGTAATCTTTTGTCAATACAGGTTGTCCTGGTAGGAATTTACATGACCTTGCTCCATGATGACGATTGAATTAGTTTTCTATCATCCTACTTCTCTTGGGAAGATTATTTGGTGATGGACGAATAGCATTCATTGGTAAACGTATTTTTCTGTTCATCAGTGCTTCAACAGAAGACTTTCTATTTGAGCAATTTGGATTTGAGGTAGATCTATAGCAACTTAGAAATATTTCTATGATCTCTCGAGTAGTTCTTTCCCCTTTTAACTTCAAGAGTGCTCTCTTAAATGTATCGACAAAGCATTCGGCTTGACCATTTAATTGTGGATGGAAAGATGGGGATCTGAAATGCTGAATACTGTTTTGTTTACAGAAGTCAGAAAATTCAGGTAAATTCAATTCCATTATCAGAAACTAAGATTTCAGGAACGCCCAAGCTGCTGAAAATTTCTTGTAGTTTCTTTAGTTTCATTTGAGGTAGTATGATTCATTTGGAAGACTTCTGGCCACTTACTCTAAGCATCAACCAGTATTAAGTAATGTTGTCCATTAATTGGTCCTGCAAAGTCTATGTGTAATCATGACTGAGGTACGCCATGCATGCAATTTAAAGGAGACTTTGTAACCAGTTGACACAACTTTTTACAAGTTCCTCTAACTGCCTGTCTATGTTTGGCCAATACGCATAACCACATGCCAAGACTTAAATCTGATTAATTTCCCGATGTCCATAGTGGAATTGCTTGAGAACTCTGTTCTGGAGTCTAAATAGGACAACAACCCGTTCTCCAAAGAGAAGTGTTTCATTGATCTCAGATAAAGTAGATCTCTAAAAAAAATGGTTGAAGTTGCTGGTCAGTGTTTATTTTTATTTTTGACCAACTTGTGAGATGAAAATGTTGAACTTTCTATAATAATGGATCTGTGGCAATAGACTCGTAGATCATCTCTGAAGTGACCGGTAGCGATCTCACTGTGGAAACAAGTGTAGAGACATCTTCGGGTTCCACAGATATAGCAGCGATGACTGCGTCTTCCACAACTTTTTGATGAGAAGAGATGAGTTTGAACAAACATCTGCCTGGCCAATTTTGCTGCCTGGTTGGTACTTTATAAAAAAGTTGTAATATAAAAGCACAGTTGCCCATCTTTGTAAGCAGCTTGCTGTATAAACTAGAATTGCAATCCTAGAAACAAAAATACTTACTTAAGGCTTGTGGTCTGTGATCAGAATAAAATGATGGCCATATAGCATTTTATGAAATTTCTTTACCGTGCAGATAATTGCTAGGGCTTCTTTCTCAATTTGGCTATACTTTCATTCAGTAGGCATCAACGAAAATATTTTCAACCAATTAAAATCGTTTTACCTCCCCCCCCCAAAAAAAAAATGACGTGTCTATGTCAAATTAGTAAGCTGATGCGAACTTAGAAACTCATAAAACAAGGAAATAATCAAAAGCTAGAAAGAGGGAATCTAGAAAGATGTCGACATAAAGATTCCTTAGTTCAAAAAATGGCGCAAATCCAGAATTCAACCTAGTTTTACAAAAATAAAAATATAGAAAAAATGTTTATGATGTACGCACTCGTCACGGAACAAAAATGATATCTTCAAAAAAATTACATAAATTGTTCAAGTAGTTTATTTTTATTATAAAGAATTTTTTTTGTGATTAATAGTATTTCGTAACCATTACAAGGCTGATTTTGATCTCTTATTTCTGGAGATGTTTTACAGAGGACGTAACCACTTTATTTATTAAATATGGCGGATCAAGACACAACGTTATAGCTTCCTCATAAAATTTGAATTTTTTAGTTTAAAAAAATACTTAAACAATTCACATGATGTAATATAACATTTTCATTCCATGACGGTCACGTACACCAGAAAGATTTTTGTGTATTTACAGTGCCACACGAAAGTATTGGATACATTACATTTTTCTTCATTTTTTTAATTAGGGTTCAAGATTTTACCTAAAATTTGGTCAGTATATTCCTATTACTATTCTAACTAATATTTGGGGTAGTAATTACAAAATTAAAGTTTAGAAAGTTTATATTAAAGGAAAAATATAAATCAACTAACGCAAAAGTATTGGATACAATGATTTAATATTTGGTTGCATAGCCTTTATTGCATTCAACAGCTTCCAATCGCTTTCTATGGTTGCACATATGTTTTTTTGCACAGATATGCAGGTATTCTGTGCCATTTTTCTTTGCATAACTTTTCTATTGTTGAATATTTTGTGGATTCTTCTTGTGAACATTGATCTTCAATATTTTCCACAAATTTTCAATTGGGTTGAGGTCTGGAGACTGACTGGGCCAAATAATAACGTCAATTCCGTTATTTCTAAGCCATTCTTTGGTTAGTTTGGCAGTATGCTTGGGATCATTGTCCTGCTGAAACATGAAATTGCTATTATGTCCCAACAAATCACCAGTTTTTTGGATGTTTTTCTTCAAAATCACCCTGTACATACGTCCATTCATTCTATCATTGATGATTTCTAGTTCACCAGTACCTTTGCATGAAAAACACCCACATACTATAATCGAACCACCGCCAAACTTTACCGTAAGAATGGTATTCTTTTTGTTATAGGCGGTGCCATTTTTATGCCATACATGTGTTGCTGGATTTCTTCCAAAGATTTCGATTTTCGTTTCGTCTGACCAGATTACCTTGTTCCAAAATTCTTCGGGTTGTTTCCCATATGTTTTAGCATAATTCAAACGTGATCTGATATGTTTAAGCTTCAATAATGGAACTTTTCTTGGGAACCTTGATACAAAACCTGCACGATTTAGAACTCTATTGATTGTATCCTTGCTCACATTAATCTCAGCTTCTCTGAGATCGGTTTGAATTTCACTACGAGTAAGAAAAGTTTTTTTTTGTACCTTTCTGTTTACCCACCTTGATTTTTTTTCGTTTAATTTCCTTGGCCGACCAAATCTTGGAAGATTTGTAACAGCTTCACCAGGGGTTTAAAACTTTCTAATAACGTTTCCAACTGTACTAAGTGGTAGACTAAGTTCCCTTGATATTATTCGATACCCTTTTCCTTCTTTGTGCTTATCAATGATTTTTTGACGAATGTCTATTGACAACTCTTTAGTTTTAGGCATTTTTATAAATGAACTGGTTGACTTTGAAGGAATGAGCCAAAACTGGAAGAATGTTATAAAATTATTTTAATATAA
>NC_136504.1:48953955-48976455 GCF_053919585.1 Euprymna scolopes
TATATATGTGTGTATATATGCAAACACAGTCCAACCGATCATCATATATATATGTATATAATCATCATATATATATATATGTGTATATATGTATATATGCGTATATGTATTTATATATGTATATATATATGGGTATGTATATGTATATATATATATATATGTATATATATGTGTGTGTGTATATATATGTATATATATATGCATATATATGTGTATATATATGCATATATATGTGTATATATATGTATATATGTGTATCTATATGTATATATATGTGTATATATATGTATATATATATGTGTATATATATGTATATATATGTGTATATATATGTGTATATATATAGAGAGAGAGAGTGAGAGAGAGAGACACACACACACACACACACACAAAAGGAAAGATTGACAATAAAAAAATATATAATGTTGCATATAGATTTATTCATCCATTTCAAATAAGGGAATGCAATCAAACATAGGAATTAGCAAAACATATTCCTACCGCCTAATCCTGTTAAAATCACTATCTAGCCTATTTAAATTCCCGCATTTACCACAAGAATCCCCCAAAACACCTTCCACATCCGTCTTACATATACCTCCTAAACCAGATACCTTAAAATGCGTATTGCTTGTCGTACCAGAACTTACTTTGTTACCTCGCACCTTCTATCTTTCTCTGATGAGAAGCATTAGGTTCCGAAATACCTGGCATTAAGAGCTTTGTATTGTATTCCTCTCTTTTAAATCGATGAATATATGCAACAGTATATATTTTTTCTATTGTCAATATTTTTCCCTCTTTTATTTAAGCTCCATTTACATTGTTTAGCTTTTTATTGTATCGATAATTCTCCATTTAAGAATCCTTCGATACTGCTTTGATCCCCTGACACACACACACACACACACACACACACACACACACACACACACACACACACACACACACATATATATATATATATATATATATATATATATATATATATATATACAGTGATGATCATATTTATTGGCACGGTAAAATAAAAGTGCCAATAATTTTGAACAAGGGTTTTTTGCAATTATGTTTGTTGTTCCTTTGTTATTTATTTTTTCTAAAATCCGATTGCTGCATCGGAAAGGCCAGTTAAAAATACATAATATACTTTGTTATTTTCTTTAATTTAATCCCTTTTTTAGAATTTATTAGACAAAATTTAACTTTTATTTTACCGTGCCAATAAATATGATCATTACTGTATATATATATATATATATATATATATATATATATATATATATATATATATATATATATATATATATATATATACATTGTGATACATTTATTAAAATGTATAATAAATTATTTTATTGATTTTTAGCCGAGAGGAGACATATTTTCAGTATATTTTAATCACTGTATCATTTTTCGCGCCAAAAGGATCCAATTCACGTCTGCTTCATCACATTTTGTAAACAAAACAAGAAAAAAGGGGAGGAGGAAGCCTGCGAACAGGAGGAGAAGGGAGAGACAGAGATACTGATAACGAAGAGTGTAAAAGGAAAGAGAAAAGAAAGATAGAGAGAAATGAGAGAGAGAGAAACTGTGTAGAGAAAGAGAGAGGTAGATCGTATATAGAGAGAGGGGCCTGCAAACAGTTGTCGACAGGCAGTGGAGCCTCGCGCTTCAAAGCGATAAGACGTAAGTCAGCGAAGGTCGAGTTAGCGAAGCCGGCGACGTGGTGGCGGCGTCACGGAGGTAAATATCAACGACATCATCCGATGATCAGCGATCAAAGTTAAAATATTGACCGAATAAAAGAATGAACCCAGCGAAGGAAGGAATCATGGAGCATTGAAACTTTTACTATAAATCAAGGGCTTCAATGAGCTTCGGAAACGAATATTTGGAGCAATTAACACGCACGCGCGTAATGAAACATAAATCATCCGAAGGACAAAAATATGAAAATTAACCTGCACGCGCGTAATCAAACATAAACAATTTACATGAAAGAAATATATATAAAAAAAAGGAGACGAAAGAAAGGTCGCATTTCAAAAAGCATTAAGTGAGTTTTTCAATCAAAACTTTCATTTCTCCAACATCTCTCTCTCACTCTAGAACCTGTATCTAATCGAATAGACGATTTCTTGTTTTATGTGAACATTGAATGTTAATATATTTTTATCTCGGTAGAATTTGAATCATTAAATCATTTCATTTAGTTAGACATATTTAATTTTATTTTCTTGAATTGAATTTTATTTTATTTTTTTATAGAAATAAAAGTTTGTTAATTTTTCGATGATATTTGTCCTCGTTATTTCTTATGTGATTTCGTTGTCCAATGCATTTCATTTTATTGTTGTCTTCGGGACGGTTGTCCCATTCCGATAACAACGCATTATCAAGGAACCTGGGAAACTTTATTTTTTTTTATATATTTCGTTACGTCACCCATCTCTACCGTCCCGAGTAGGACTGGGATACGTCGTAACAATATATATATATATATATATATATATATATATATATATATATATATATATATATATATATATATTGTAACCCGACGTGTGTGGCTCCTCGACATCAGATCGCCGACTCCCAACGTCGTGTACCGTAGATTTTTCGTTCGACTGTTCTTCTTTTGGCTGGATCGTCCTTTTCCCATTGGCGAGACTGTTGATGAGAACACACGCGGTTCACAAAATAGAAATATGAACAAAGAAAGGAAAAAACACAAACGCCAATGTTCACATATAAATTGACTGTTGGACTTGTGAGTGTGTGTGTCTTCTGTTCTATCGATGTTACATTTTTCTATCTCTGTTTCACAATCAACTCTAAAATTGTCCACATCTCTATTTCACAGTCAACTCTATAACTTTTCAACTATTACTGCCCAACTTCCAACTGCTGTCTAGCGCATCTGGATGTCGACTGTAACTGTCCAACTTCCATCCGCCGCGACGGGCATCTAGATCTCAACTGTCTGTCTCCTCTGTCTTGGTATATCAGGTCGCCCACCCCACCCTGGCTACTGGAAGCTGCCCTTCCCTGTTTTATCTATTGTTATTGTTTGCTACTTCCTATCTATTGTCTATTGTAGGATATTTTCGATTTCTTTGTTTATTCTAAGCTATTTCCTCTTCCTTTGTCTATTGTAGGATATTTCCTCTTCCTTTGTTTTTCTAAGCCATTTCGTATCCCTTTGTCTATTGCAGGATATTTCCGATTTCTTTGTTTATTCTAAGCTATTTCCTCTTCCTTTGTCTATTGTAGGATATTTCCGATTTCTTTGTTTATTCTAAGGTATTTCCTCTCTATTGTTAATGATAGGATATTTCCGATTTCTTTGTTTACTCTAAGCTATTTCCTCTTCCTTTGTCTATTGTAGGATATTTCCGATTCCTTTATTTATTCTAAGCTATTTCCTATTTCTTTGTCTATTGTAGGATGTTTCCGATTTCTTTGTTTATTCTAAGCTATTTCCTATCTATTGTTAAATATAGGATATTTCCGATTTCTTTGTTTATTCTAAGCTGTTTACTCTTCCTTTGTCTATCCCCCCCTTAGCACTTAGTGGATCAGATCCACCCCAGGGCCACTTTATAGCATCACAATATATACATGTGTGCGCAGCATTTTCTATTTAAACACACATTATTAATAGTCCAGTCAAAATACGCTTTGACCCTGACCAAATTCCAAGAAAGCGTTTTATGATATTTTTTATGACTATTATGTGTGGGAAACAACATACTAAAAGTTTACCAGAATCTGATCATCACAAAGGTCCTAACTATGACGTCATAAAACGATGGCAACCATCACACTAAAAACAACCAATATTTTCATATTTCAAAGCTGAAACTGTTGCTTACAAAAGAGTTACAATTTTTATACTAGATAGTTTTCATTTTTTTTTCTTTTACTCACGTTCACTTTTTACAAGGCATATCGTCACTTGGATGTAAGGGGCTATTATTTGGGATCATGCCAAGGAAAGATTAGCAAGATTTTGGTTACACTTAAACTTCTGAAATTAGTACAGTCAGGGAAGCAGGTAGCAGGAAGGGAATACCAAACTCTAGCTGTACAAGGGAATAGACTATTAGAATAGAAAGCTTTCTGGCATTTAGGGACCTCAACAGTGAAGGGGTGAGATTTTGTCAGTAAGCGGGTTTGTTGGGATATTTACGTTGAGGGGGCACAAGTACAACGAGTTCATCAGAGCACATTCTATTAAAATACTTGTAAAACAGGCAGAGAGATGCAACATTGCAGCGATGGTACAGGGGTTGGAGCTTAGTTGATAAAGTGGGATATATTAGATTGAAAACTCTTTTTTGGACCCTATCCAAGAGGGAGAGACGAGTGGTTGATGCACCAGCCCAGATATGGCAACAATACTCCATGCATGGGCGAATGGTGGCCTTGTAGAGGTACAAGATACTCTCAGGTAGCTTGACTGTTTCTAAGATTCGAACCTCAGACTTAATCCTAGAATCCTAGAAACAGCCAAGCTACACTGACGATCAGTAGAACCGTGAAACACGTGTTTGTAGATTACTGTTTTATAAGTAAAATAATTAACAAATAAATAATATTTGTTTATTTGTTTACGTCCAAAAAATATAGACGATTATCTAAGGAAAATATATTTTCTTAGATCTTTGATGTTGGAGACGCTAATAACTATTATTGTTAAAAAAAATCAGCAACAAAAAGATTGATATATATATATATATATATATATATATATATATATATATATATATATTGTATTGGTAGTAATTATTTGTTTGTTTAAAACAAAATATATAAGTGTGTCACCCAAAAGAGTCCTCAATGTTTAGACAGAGCCAAAATAAGTGAATTTAGTTTACAAACAAATGAGTTGTCCTTGGCCTAACGAAGCGATTCCCTTACTGGGTTTTCGCTGAAACATGTATGCTTATGTGTAGCCATTTGTTTGTAAACTAAATTTTGAAATCAGAATAGGATAGGGAATCGGAAAAATCAGAACTTTTTGGGGTATCGGAATCGGAAAAATTTGTATCTCTTTTCCAATGCCAAAACGATTACTTAAATTCTGTTTTTTTTATTTGATCTTATTTAAAACAAAATCTTTTACAGTTGGTAATAATAATAATAACTTTTATAGTTAAATATTTAGAGATTTATAAAGAATCGGAATCGGTAATTGTATCGGAATCGGGAAAAATATTAGAATCGTCCCATCACTAATATATATATATATATATATATATATATATATATAAATAAATAATAAAATAAAAATACCAGCGATGTATATATATATATACCACAGTGTAAAAAGCCAGGGGTCAGATTAATAAGATGGTGACCTTGATGGGGAGCTGGGCACCAGGATGTTTGTTGCATTACATTTTAATTTCTACATATTGGTACAGTCGGAGAAACAGGGGGAAGGGAAGATATTTAAAAAAACAAACAGTATAAATCAAGAAGTAGAAAATTTTTTAGTATCTGGAGAGCTCTACACTAAAGGGGTGAGATTTTGTTCCTAGTTGGATGAGTGGAGGGTATTTTAGATTTGAGGGAGATACAAATTAAGTAAGTTCATCGAAGCACATTCCATAGAAGTAAAGCAAGCATAAGGATGCAACACTGCGGTGATGGGACAGGGGCTTGAGCTTGGTAACCTGTGTGGCAGAGAATTTTTTTTCAGAGCAGACACTAAAGTGAAAAAAACAGTGTCTTGGTGGGACACAGGCCTGTAATACATCCCTCTGAAAAGGGCATTTTTAAAACAGGAGTAAAAGGAACAGGTGCTTGAGCATCCCTAACACACACTCCTACTCTGCACATCCCTGTTGTTGACACAGGTAAGTCTGTACCACTGATGGTGACTTACTTAGGACGTCACTTCTACTATGTAGTTTCCCATGTGGAAGTTCCTTGTCACACGGGATAGCGTGCCTCTGTGGGGCACAGGCTTATAATATATTCCTCTGAAAAGACCACTTTTAAAGCAGGAATAAAAAGGGATGGTGCTTGAGAACCCTTAGCCTGCCTTCTCTGCATGTCCCTGCTGTATGGGGGCTATTTTTTTATTACATTTTCGCCCCAAACAAGGCACAATACCACTTTGATGTAGGGGCTACTATCAGGGACATAAGCTACTGAAATACTATGTAGGGAGTTGGGCAGCAAGATGTCGGTTCATGCTACACTTGAACTTCTGCATGTCAGTACAGTTAGGGAAGCAGAGACCGGGAATGGAATTCCAAAGTCTAGCCGTTCTGGGGAAGAAACTACTGGAGTAGTAAGCTCTCTTACATCTAGGGATCTCTACTGTGTAGGGGTGGGATTTAGCTGCTTGTCAGGTTTGTCAAGGGTATTTACGTTGTGGGGGCACAAGTGTCTTCAGTTCGTCAGAGCATTCACCATTAAAATACTTGTAGAACAGGCAGAGGGATGCAACATTTCGTCGGTGGGACAGAGACTGAAGCTTAGATGACAGTTCAGGACCTATCAAGTTGGAGACTCTCTTTTGGACATTGTCTAGGAGCAAGAGACTAGTAGCAGATGCACCAGCCCAAATATGACAACAATACTCCATACATGGGCGAATGGTGGTCTTATAGAGATACAGGATACTTTTGGGCGTTAGTAGCATTCTAGCACAGTAGAGAGAGCTTACCTTCCTCGCAGCAGTTCTGGCAATGCTCTCAATGTAATTGTTCCAACTCATGTTTCCTGTGAACGTTAGGCCGAGGGGTTTAAAAGAAGTACTTTCAGATAATGAATATTTGGTCATTGCTATTGGTGGTAGAGAAGGTCAGAACCTCTTTTTTGTATATTCTCCAAGAGGGAAAGGCTGTAACGAAGCTACTGACTCGTATGCAAATGACCAAGATGTCAGAAACATCACTCATGGAATGTGAAGAATAAAGAACAAAAAAAAACTATAAGAGTTCTCACTTAGAATGCTCCTGTAACTCTGATCCCTTATTGAGAGTAGTCCCTTACGTCTCTGGGGGAATGGTCGATGTGAACATAAGTAAAATAAAAATTATGTTTAAATATCGTTTAAGATTTAAGGCTTTTTTGTATATGTGTGTGTATGTGAGCGTATGTGTGTATGTGTATATGTGTGTATGTTTGAGTGCGTACGTGTGTATATGTGTGAGTGTATGCGTATATATATGTGTGTATAATTGTTTATGTGTGTGTATGTGTATATGTATGAGTGTATGTTTGTGTGTATGTGTATATGTGGGCATATGTGTGTATGCATATTTGTGTATATATGTGTATGTATGTGTATATGTGTGTGTGTGTGTGTGTGTGTGTGTGTGTGTGTGTGTGTGCGTGTGTGTGAAAAGATATTGGGATAGGGGTATCATAAGTTTTTAATGAAAAATAACTCGGTCCCTCTCCACTAGCAAAATCCCGCCTCTTCACTATAGATTTTCTACACTGATAGCTTCTTCTTTCCTTGGATCACTTGCCTTTGTGTAACAAAGTCACTAACACATATGCAAATGATCAAGCTATGGGCGAGCATGACGTCACGGAAATAAATGAATATATAGACATCGGGATCGGAAGAAGAGAAAGGGAGGAAAAGGAGGAGAAAAGGCAATCTCAACCAGATGCAGGACTCATCAATGCTCCGAACTGGCAAGATGCCGGACGACCGTGAACCGTCGAACGAATTACACACATAACAGCTGCAGACTAAGAAACTGTTGATTGATCAGAGAGAGAAAAGCAGGGATTCGACAATATTCTGTTGACTTTGAAAATACGTGGTCAATTGCTTGGTGTTGAGGCGAGCGGCCATAAATACCTTTGCTTTCAAAAGAAAAACTAGTATAGAATTTCTTTGTCTTTGTTTCTCTGTGAGACTTTTATGCACAACGTCGGGTCCGTGTCAAAATGTAACGACCATGTTACATTCAGATTATTTGCATGTTACAATTACAAGGCTAATTGCAACATAGCGCAGACGGCTATATGCAAATACCGATCCATGAGTGAAATGACGTCATGGTAAGGAAAAAGAAGACTATAAAAAGGAGAGAGAGAGAGCGCATGTTCGAGAAGACGATCACGCTAGAGACGTCACAACCATAACAAGAAGTCACACATGGCTGGAGAATAAGGAAATAAATGTTCTTGTACAACAACAACAAAACAAGCGAGTTGAAGCACTTTTCTATTCTTTGTCTGCTTTGCGACTGAGACTACAACGTGTTGGGTAATGTTACATAATGCCTGCTGCACCAACCCAGATGTGGCAATAGCATGGTCGAATTTTTGTTTTATAGAGATATAAGATGCGCGCAGATGTAAGAAGCTTCCCAGCCTGGTAGAGAGAGAGCTTTCTTTCTTTGCAGCAGACTTGGCAACAACATCTATGTACTTATACTGAAGCTGATTGAACGTTTGTTTCCTTAACAATTTTAGCACAGACATTTTTGTTCTTTTATTTACTCTTTTAAAACATCGCCAGGAAAAGAGAGAAATTGTGCAGGTGTTTCTTTATTTACTTCTTATAGGTTTTAACAAAAACTCCTATCCGTTCATCGTTACATGGCTTCTTAATTCACTCGCTCAAAGTTTGCTCACTTTTTTTTCTTATGCATGTCACAAATGACTATATGAGTTCGTTGACAACCACTCTCCCTCTGGCCATGCCCTTGAATGAACTCAATACAAACCAATATGCAGCCATATGAATTTGTTTTTAAGTACAAAAATATATATTATGTTTCGGAATTTTTTTTAGATAAGAATTGATAATTTGTTTTACTTGGATTATTTGAACTATTGTTATAATCTTGGTTGTCATTTTCACAATGTTCTGGTAGATGCAACCTCCGACCTTTTTCAAGTACATCGTTTCGAACTTAAAAATGAGGAAATGATCAAGTTCTTTATGATCCCCTCTCCTTTGATCTTGAGCATGTGGTGCAATGGGGAAAGTGGTGGCCGATTAATTTTAATGCATCTAAAATCAAGCTTCTATCTTTACATCGTCGACGCTCTGATCCCCGTCTGGCATCGATTGAAATGAATGAATCTCGTCTTCGGGAGGCTCCATATTTTAACAAGCTTCTGGGTCTGACCTTTACTCCTGATCTGAAACGGAACACGTACATCAAATCCGTTGCAAAGGTCGCTGGAAAAATCGTGGGATTGTTCTACCACTCCAGTAGATATCTCACTGCTGATGTAATCCTCTACCTGTATAAGAGCCAAGTATGTCCTAGAATGGAGTACTGTTGCCACATCTGGGCAGGAGCTGCTAGAAGCAGCTTATCCTGTCTTGACAGAATTCAAAATAGACTTCGTAGCCTTATAGGGAATGCCCTTTTCTCTTCTCTGCAGCCTCTTCTCCACAGAAAAGATGGTGCGAGCTTATTTCTACTTTATCATTATTTTTATGGCAAGTGGTCGTCTGAGCTCTAATCTATGGTCTCCCCCTTGCCAAACTTTCATGAAAAACACTTATCTAGCCAAAATCACTATCAATAATTCCCCCACTCTTTATCTGTGCATAAACCTAAACATAGATTCCATGAACAAAACTTCTTTCTTAGAACTGCACACCTGTGGAACTCTCTTCGTTTACCTGCTTTCCAACTGACTACAATATGGTCGTCTTCAAGTCCATAATGATTGATAAGTCGTTCCCCTTAAGTAAACCAATTTACTAAATTTCCACCATTAACGATTACTACGATATTGTCCAATTGACTACTGTAACCCTTATCCTTGAGTGGTCTCTGGGCCTTGATAAGTGGTGACTCCTTTGTAAAAAAAAAAACAAAAACAATAAAATATAACAATGAACTTTGGAACCTGTATGGAATTTTGAATTGAAACCTCTGTTTTATTCACAGAAGTAGGTTGTTCTCGATTCATCGGCCATGACCTGGTAAACGTATTAATTATTATGTCATTCTTAGTTATTATCGCCTGTAGTAAGGATTGAACCATCTACCTTCAGAAAACTGTCTGTTAAGAACTGATTGTTAATCAATGTCTTTATCCGTTATGTTATGTGTCTAAGTGACTTTTTTTCATTCTTTACCTTTAAAATACATTTTTTTTCTTTTTACAAGGGAGTCATTAGTAGGGCTATGACAAGAGAATGTTTTTTCATTATTTTGACTCTCGAGTAGATAGCAGTTAATATCTTATATGTTTTTATATAGAGTGATGTGGTTCTCAACTGATTAACTGTGTCTAAGTGTGTCGGATATATACTCGAGAGTCAAAACAATGAAAAGAATATTCTCTTATCATAGCCCTAGTCACACTTATCAAGGCCTGAAGGCTACTCAAGGATAAAAGTTAATGAATGTAATGTGATAACATAGTGTAATCGTTAATCGTGTGGATTGGATAGAATTTGGATTATTTAAGGAGACGGCTCAACAAGAGCTTGTCTACATTGTACTTGAAGGCTACCATATTTTTATCGGCTGGGAAGCAGGCCAAGTGAACAGTGTTCCACAGATAGGTAGTTCTAGGAAAGTTTTGTCTCTTTAAAATTTGTTACATTAAATTTTATTAAAAAGAAACATTCTTTTTTTTTTTTTTATTGATAGTCGTTTGGAAATGCCAAAACCATACGAAATGACAACAGCAGCCGATTTGGCAAATACATTCAAATTGCGTTTTGTGCTTGCAACTACATCATTGGTGCCAATATGAAAACCTATTTGTTAGAGAAGTCCAGGTAAGAGAAGTTGTAGTTTTAGCCTTTTCGGGGTTACTTTTATGACTGTTATAGTGATAAAAAGGGGGCATAACTCTAAATAAAGAGAGTTAAGAATTATCCTTCTTAGAGAAGAGAAAAATCCAGGTTGTCCTCGACAGTCGTACATCCAAGCAGTGTGATATAAATGTGGGAGTGCCTCAGGGATCTATCCTTGGACCTCTATTGTTCCTAATATTTATTAATGACCTCCCCGACAAAACTGCCTCTGAGATGGGTATATATGCTGATGACACCACACTCTATAACAGTCATGACAGGGAAACAAGCGAACGCATAACTAAAGAAATGGCAAAAACACTAGAGGACGACCTCCAATCTGTAGTGGAATGGGGACATAAATGGAAGCTCACATTCAATGCTGCCAAGACTAAACTGGTTTCCTTCAATAATTACAAGAAACCTTCTCTGCCACCAATAGCAATGACCAGTGACTCCCTGTCTGAGATTACATCTCTCAAACTGCTTGGCCTAACGTTCACAGGAAACATGAGTTGGAACAATTATATTGAAAACATTGCCTGGGCCGCTGCGAAAAAGGTAGGCTCTCTCTACCGTGCTAGAAAACTACTGACACCTGAAAGTATTCTGTACCTCTATAAGACCACCATTCGCCCATGTATGGAGTATTGTTGTCACATTTGGGCTGATGCATATGCTGCTAGTCTCTCGCTCCTAGACAAGGTTCAAAAGAGAGTTGCCAATCTGATAGGCCCTGAACTTCAGCCTCTGTCCCATCGACGAAATGTTGCATCCCTTTGCCTGTTCTACAAGTATTTTAATGGTGAATGCTCTGACAAACCGCAGACACTTGTGCCCCCATGACGTAGACACCCTTGACAAACCCGACAGGCAGCTAAATCCCACGCCCACGCAGTAGAGATCCCTAGATGTAAAAGATCTTTCTACTCCGGTAGTTTCTTCCCCAGAACCGCTAGACTCTGGAATTTCATTCCAGGTCCCTGCTTCCCTAACTGTACTGACATGCAGAAGTTCAAGTGTAACGTGAACCGACATCTTGCTGCCCAAATCCCAACATAGTGCCCCAGTAGTGCTACCCCTGATAGTAGCCCCCTACACCAAAGTGGAAATGTGCCTTGTTTGGGGTGAAAATGTAATAATAAAAAAAAAAAAATTATCACCCTTTGCTCCAGATTATGGCCCTTGAGACTGGAGAGTTCTAGGAAGACAAAGACTAGCAAGATGGTGACACGCCTGACACTCAATATCGTCATGTAAATAATTTAATGTTTCTACCGTGAATAAAATGGGTTACAATACAAATAAGCCTGTATACTTGTTATTATGATATCCAGCGATCCTCCAAACAAAACAATGACGTTTTAAAATTAAAAAGTTGGAATGCAAAACGCCATGACTGCTATTTTCAAAATTACGAAACTATCACTACAGAAAGTATTGCAGTTCAGCATGCAATCAAAAACGCACACAGCCTATAAAAACATGTTTTACAGTGTATGATACCGTCATAATTTCTTTTTTGCTTTCAATTAAAATGTTTTTGGATGAAGTCTAGATTTAATATATAAAACAAGTAGACGTTGGTGTTTAGAGGAGGATTATCTAAGGAAGATAAGAAAAAATATATATTTGTAAGTATTTATTTTGTAATTTTATTTACTTTTAGCTGGACACACACACACACACACACACACACACACACACACATAACTACTCTATATATAATAGACTAGCGGGGGTGCATCCAGCATTGCCTGGTCATAAAAATCTTGTGAGAGCGAGGGGCCAAAAACATTGTACTCCTTATGCCGAATCTTGAGTCTCTAGAACGAAAATTCACAGAGTTATTTGGTAGGGAAATGTACACAGGCCCACACACAGACAGGAGACATTTTCATTTATATATATATATATATATATATATATATATATACACACACACACACAGGGGTGCCCCTAAAAGATGTATACACATTCTTAAACTGTCTTTGCACTTCAATAGCCTTTTCATGCTTCCAATAGCATTTTAGAATAATTTTTTTTTCTCCAAAGGTTAGCCTGGCTGGAATCTTGAAGATTGATGAGTTTAATATGCAAAGAAAAGACAAACATCTGGTTTAAAATTCTTTAAAGTGTATATACATCTTTTTGGGACACCCCATGTATATATATATATATATATATATATATATATATATATATATATATATATATATATATATATATATATATATATATATATACGTATATATATATATATATATATATATATATATATATATATATATATATATATATATATATATATATATATATATATATACAGGCATGCGTGCATGCATATAAAAATGGAAATAAATAAAACATTAAGAGAATAGAAGGGTCGGAAGGTAGCAAGTGATTACTAAAACCATAAACAAAGTTTTCTAAATGAAAAATTGAAAAATTTAGAAAAACAAAATTTTATAATAAAACATTTTCATACAAGAGATAAGACTATAAAGGTAAATTTAAACCATTTATACAAACATTTGGTGAAGACAGTTTAGTTAGTCTCAATGCTTAGAAATGTGCAGGTCAGTATGTTCGTAGTGTGACTATGCGTGTGTAAGTAATATACTTATATGAGTATTTGGCTGCATGGCACTGTGTATGTGTGTGTGTTTAGTTTACCTTGTTTTTTGTTACTGCATCTAAGTGGGGAGAAATTCTTTTGTGTTCATCTGAATTTTTGCTTCCCTCTCTCGGCTGAAATGCACGAGAATGGGCAGAGTTGAACAGACGTTCTTAGGTTCTTCGCTGCAGGAGCAGCTGGTGAATTTTTTTTTTTTATTTAAATTTTCACCCCAAAAAAGACACAGTGCCACTTTGAAGTAAGGAGCTACTATCGGGGACATAAGTTGCAGGGGTATTATGAAGGGAGGTGAGTGGCAAGATGTCTGTTCACATTACACTTGAACTTCTGCATGTCAGTACAGTTGGGAAAGCAGAATCCCGGACGATAATTCCAAAGTCTAACAGTTCTGGGGGAAAAAACTATTGGAGTAGAAGGCTTTCTTACACCTAGGGATTTCTACTGTGAAGGGGTGGGATTTAGCCACTTCTCAGGTTTGTCGATGGTATTTACGTCGAGGGGGTACAAGTGCTTGTAGTTCATCAGAGCATTCACCATTAAAATACTTGTAAAACAGGCAGAGAGATGCAACATTTTGTCGATGGGACAGAGGCTGAAGCCTAGATTACAGTTTAGAACCTATCAGGTTAGTGACTCTCTTTTGAACCCTGTCCAGGAGTAAGAGACAAGTAGTAGATGCACCAACCCAAATATGACAACAATACTCCATACATGATCGAATGGTGGCCTTATCGAGGTCTAGGATACTTTCAGGCATAAGTAATTTTTTAGCACGGTAGAGAGAGCCCACCTTCTTCACAGCAGCCTTGGCAATGCCCTCAATGTATCTATTCCAGTTCATGTTCTTTGTAAATGTTAGGCTGAGGAGTTTAAATGAAGTACTTTCTGGTAATGTGTTCTTGGCCATTGCTATTGGTGGTAGAAAACTGATTTTATTGATCAGGTCTTCTTATAAGATTTGCTAAGTTAGCACTGGCTTATTAATTTCACATAGATGTGTTACTTTTTTGAGTTCACACATTCATGTGAAACTTTCTTGCTTTTGATAGTTACGAAGTCCATTTTAAAACGTAATCACAACGTTACACCATCATGCAAACAGCTAAACTTAGACAGGTGATCTTTCAAGATCTACAGGCAATAGGGGAACATTTAGAGCAGTAGAATATACCCTAAGTCATAAACTAAGAGAAAGACCAAAAACCATGTGGCAAAGACCTCGGCAACCAACCGGGTCATATATAGCTATACCTAGCCAGAGATAATCATGTTAACACACTGACTCTCATTAGATCACCAAAGTTAAGCAATGTTTAGCTAGGTCAATACCAGATGGATGAAATATCAAGTGCTGTATGTAGGAGGACGTCAACATCTCCCTTTAACAACTGCAAAAACTAATGTCATCATCTCTTCAGATTGGGATATATATGCTACTTGGAACCATTTGTTAATTTAATTCCCTAGACACTTTCGTCTGCTCTTTCGTTATTTTCATGGCAAGTGCTTGTCTGAGCTCTAATCTATGGTCCCTTGCCCTTTGCCATACTTTCACAAAAAACATCAACTAGCTACAACCACTATCAGCAATTTACCCACTCTTTATTTGTGCCTAAATCTAAACGCAGATTCCATGGACAAAGCTTTTTTCCTAGAACTGCCCACTTATGGAACACTGTTCCACTGACCGATTACAATATGGTAGCCTTCAAGTCCAATGTAAACAAGTTCTTGTTAAGCCGTCCCCATAAATAATCTGAATTCTACCCAATTTACACCATTAACGATTACTACCCTACCACCTTACATTCATCAATCCTTATCCTCGAGTGGCCTTTGAGCTTTGATAAGTGATGACTCCCTTGTTAAAAAACATCTTTCTCCTTTGGAGCAAGCTGATTCAACTTGTCTAGTGTTATTGCCACTGGCAACCAGGCGCAAAACAAGGTGAAAGAAAACCAGGAAGTGCTTCCTTCCTCCCGGGGTGATCAAAAACCATTATCATCATTATCATCATCATCATCATAGTGGTGGTGGTGGTGGTGGTGGTGGTGGTGGTGGTTAATTGAATAAATGAATGATAATGTTGTTGGGTTTTTTTTTTCTTACATGTCATTTAACGAACACACTCTCTCCTCCTTTTTTCTCAGGGTCGTGTTCCAAGCATACAACGAAAGAAACTATCATATCTTTTATCAACTGTGTGCATCTGCAGACTGCCCAGAATTAAAATCGTTCAGACTCTGTAAGTTAAAGTTATTTTATTTTTGTTTTTTTTGGGGTAGGGGTCATGTTTATTTTGATGTGGAATGGTGGAGAGTATAGAAACAATTAATGGAATTAAAAACGGATCTTTTTTCCTCCAAGACAAAGATTTGTTTCCATAAAACTATAACGAAATTCTGATTTTACGTATAAAAAATTTCCAATGACTTTTTTTTTTTACTTTGTTCTTAAAACATTTTTTTTTTTTTATTAAATATTTATATTCTTTGTTCAAGAAAAAAAAACATTCGGCACTTGTGCATTATTGTCACGGAACAACTGTCGTATAAGATCCGAGACCCACTCCTGCCCTCTTAATTCTGGCCGTGTAAGAAAAACAGACAAGAAATGTCTTCAGCTTTCATTCTTCCAGGGGTTTTTTTTATGATGAAATGAAATCAAGAAAATCACAACCGCGAGACCTGTTAAAAAAATAAAAATGAAAATATTTCAAATGGAAGACAAAAAGGCCGAACCATAATAATAAAAGACAAGATTACATTAAAAAAGAAAAGAAAAAACATGGCTTGGACTGATATTTCGTTTTTTTTTATTATTTGTATAGAAAGTTCATCGTGAGTAAATCAAATGATAATTTGGATATACAGAAGCAATATGAGAATGAGGAAAAATGTGAGAGAAAGGAGTGTCGTATAATAGGCTCAACTCTAGAGGGACTGGCAGTTGTAGTCAGTGCAAAATATAGAATTAGAAATTTGAGCTCCTTGTTTTTAGATTAGAAGTTATTAGCACTGGCATGGTTGTTTGTTTATGAAAAAAAGTGTCATAACAAAATTAGAGAGACGGATCAAACAGGTAGAGCAACCATTGACATGGTGTGATGTGGATTGCCACATCACAAAATGATTTGTGGAACGTGATTTTGGGGGAAGATTGATACGAGTTAGCAGGAAGTCTGATTCGGGGATCAGAGAGAACAAATCAGAAAAGGTTTGTCGCTGATCCCCCAAGAATATGGACCAGCAGATTTCTTGTGGAGGTGAAGAGATAAAAAAAAACTAAATGTTGGCTAAAACTATAGCAAAATAGAGACCCCCACCCTTCTTCTAAGGATGAGAAACGATGTGGTGACTTTGACCGTGAAAAAACATGGTGACTGAATAAAACCCATTTGTCCAGAAAGAAACGAGACTTGTGTCTGTTGCTATGCACTGAGATAGCTTTTGTTCCAGATGCATTGAATGGCGGTACAGAAACAACTCAGGGACACGGACGAGGGGCACGGGAATAGGATACAAAATATATGTTCGGTTTCGTTTTTATAAACTCCCTTATATGGTTGATGTGCCGTAACATTGACACAGTGCAACACAACTTTTTTGGTTTCATTTTGAAGAGCACAGAACAGGAGAAAACAATGCAATTTCAGAACTGGGAGAATCGTAAATGTTAACAAATGTCAACAACAATATAATAAATGAAAATAAAACATTAATTAGATGAACATGTATTGAATTAAAATAAAAATAAGAAAAGTTTTGGAAGTTTTTTTTTTGTTTGTTTTTTTTTACACAAAAATTCTGAAATGAATGAAAGTTGTTAAAGTGTGTGACTTTTGAAATTTATAAATAGTTATGAACAGTCACTAATGGAATACGTGTTCTTTTTGTTTGTTTTAAGAAATAAACCAACTCCGAAAAAGAGAAGGTAATACCTAGGAGATTAAACCTCCTAGGACTTTTTGTTAAAGGAAATTTGAAGATAAATCCCCGTCTCTCAGTAACTTGAAGTCTGAAAGGAATATCGCATCTAGAAATTTCGTTGATTTAAAAGTGATTTGGAATTAGAATGAATTCTTACATTATAACACAAGTAAATTTTAAGTTTTTTTTTTGTCCAAAAATACAAAACAAAAAAATCAAATCCTATCATGGTCCATCGTTAATTATCATTATGGCGTTGTTTCACTGATCATCTGACTTATCCTTATCCTCGAGTGGCCTTTGGGCCTTGCTAAGTAGTTATCATCATATCGTATGGATACGAAGATTCTATTGTTGGCATTGGTTTCCCCGATATTTTCTTGTCAGAATTCTTTCTAGAAAGACATCAGGGATTATGGAAAGGACCACGTAAAAGTTGCAAACAATCCGAGGTAAAAGTGACTTTTGCGGAATGAACTGGATTCAAACTTGTGACACCCAGGTCGTCAGTTCGTGTCGTTAATCTCCAGATCCTCATCACCTCCTTTAATCAGTAGTAACCTTTTTGTAAAAAAAAATAAACCAAAAAGGTTAAGTTAAACCATACCTCACCCTGGAAATGAACTCCTGCTCTGCCGGATTGATTGCTGGCACTGACAAACATCAATCAGTAGCTTTAATGTATTCAGACAAAGCTGCATGTTCATAGAAGGAGTTACATGGGAATTTTTTATTAACAAGTGGTCTCCATCCACAGGTATAAGAACTGCTCCAAGATTGGCAAAGATGTCTGGGAAGCCAGCTGAAGGCATGGCTACACATCATCAAAATCAACGTTGAACTTATCTTTAATCCACAGCTTGCTTAATTCTTAACAAATAATGTATTCAAGCAGTTTTTTTTTTGTAATTGCATTTTTTAATATTATTTTGTAGATATTTTAAATAGTTTAATTATTAATTATTAACCAAATAAAATTATATTACAAATTAGCAAACAATTTTTAACAAATAATTAATTTAAACGGTTTTTTTTTAAATTCTATTTTTTATATTTTTATCGTGAAAATATTTTTAAATGGTGTAATTATTAACCAAATATAATTATATTACAAATTAGCAAACAATTTTTAACAAATAATTAATTTAAACGTTTTTTTTTTATTTTATTTTTTATATTTTTATCGTGAAAATACTTTTAAATGGTGTAATTATTAACCAAATATAATTATATTACAAAGCAACAAAATATCTGTAACAAATAATTTAAATAAATTTTTGTAATTGGGTTTTTTAATGATTTTATTTTGAAAATATTTTTTAAATAGTTTAATTATTAACCAAATATAATTTTGTTATGTTAACAAACAATTTTTAACGAATAATTAATTTAAACTCTTTGGGAAATTTTTCTTAACAAAAATTAAATACATTACCAATTTACATATTTACATAGTCTAAAAGTGTATCCGCTACAGAATATTAGCAAAGAAATAATAGAAATTCTCAAAAATATATATTGTGGTTTTCTTTTTGGATCAATGCCAGTTGAAATTTTCAATTTCAGATTTGGTGGCCATGACAGAGTGGAAATTTTTTATGCAACCAATGTCAACAACAGAATCAACTTTTCACCCTTCATCTAACTCGACTCTCTTGCTGCAACTTTTCTTTCGTACATAAGTTTAAGCAATATTAACCAACATGTAGCTTCAATCACAAAGCAGATAAAAGAATGGGAAAGAACTTCAACTCACTTTTCTCATTGTAACAACGACATTTATTTCCTCTTTCTCCCACCACACGTGACTTCTCGTTACGCCTGTGACGTCATCCACGTCTCTCAAACCTACTCTCTCTCTCTCTCCTTTTTATAGTCTTTTTCTTTGCAGTGACGTCATTTCACATTTCGTATGCATTTGCATACCTGCGTCCACACTTTGTTACACAACAGCAATATACAATATCACTTATTTTGGTCTGTCACGTTTTTTTTTTTTTTACACAGGAATCACCACTTATCAAAGCCCGAAGGTCACTCGATGATAAGGGTTAATGGATATTCAGTAGTCAATGTGATTATAGCGTAGTAAACATAAGTAATGGAAATTGTTTGGATTACTTAAGGGTACAGTTCATCAAGAAAATGTTTACGCTGGACTTGAAGATAATCAGATTGTAGTCAGCTTGTTTGAAATAACATTTAATGGACGCATCTTAAAGATATCCGTTCTTTTCTTTTTTTTTTTTTACACGGTGGTCACCACTTATCAAGGCCCGGAAGCCACTCAGGGATAAGGGTTATTGCAATTATTATCCTTCGATTTTTATATTTTCGTTTTCTTTTGTGACACTTTGATTTTTTTTGGTGTCTTTCTTTCAGCTCACCAAGACGAGTTCTACTACACACAGCAAGGAGAAAGTCCTCACATCCAAGATATTGAAGATGCTGATGTCTTCATAAAGACGAGGAGTGCTTTCACAGAACTTGGTGAGCAAGAATGTTTTAAGCATTGGTGACCAGGAGATTATTATGGGCGATGTTAATTGTCATCACTAATTTTGAAGGTTGCTTAAAAATAGAACTTACTTTAATTTTTAAAAAATAATTTGTCAAAAATTACGTAAATTATATAATTTTAAAAACTAATTAAATTAACTATTTAAAATGTTGCCATTATTTGAGGGGTCGCTTGGAATCTGCTCTCAGATTCCAAAGTTTGACAAGATGTACCTGAAGAAGGTCAAAGGTTACATTGTCCAAAATAGTGTGAGAATAGAATCCAAGATGAGAGCAGTAGTCCGAATAATACTAATAATAATACTCATTCTACAAGTCGTCATCGTCATCATCGTCATCATCATCGGTTTAACGTCTCTTTTACATGCTGGCATATGTTGGACGACCTTAGAAATTGACTTCTAAACTAACTTATCTCTAGCTAGATCTTTATTTATCCTTCTTTCTTTCAGATCTATACTTGTCACTCTCTTCCTTTCAATGGATTTTTTTTTTTTTTTTTTTTGCTTTCTTCTGCAAAAAGAATTTGCAACTTCATATTTACAGTCTTGGACAGTTTTTATGTAACATACGATTCTGTACTTCTGTAAATACACACTCTTGGAAATATACCTCCGTGTTGTCTTGGTCAAATCCATAACATAACCCAAACTTATGTTGTTCAAATCCCTAACATAATCCAAACTTATGTTGTTCAAATCCCTAACATAACCCAAACTTATGTTGTTCAAATCCCTAACATAACCCAAACTTATGTTGTTCAAATCCCTAACATAACCCAAACTTATGTTGTTCAAAGCCATAACATAACCCAAACTTATGTTGTTTACAACTCGGATTCATGTCATATGTAACATAATCATTACTATAACTGGAATATTGGATCAACAACAACAAAAAAAAATAAAACGCGTAGATAGTGTACTCTGGAATGTTGTTTATTATAACAATAGAGCGAGAAATTTAAGCTGTACTGGATTTTGAACATACAGGCGTGCCAAATTTGGGAAGATAACAAAAAACAAGATTTCCAACATCGGGATGTACGATTGAAAAAAAAAAGTGCTCGTTTCTGAGTGGGATGAAACAGATTTCAAATTAATGTTTTAAGTCAAAGTCGTTCGACCACAGTGGTATGGGGGCGGGGTACAAACAAGAAAAACGAAAAAAGCGAATTTCTGTCGATTTTTTTTTCTTTTTCGTTTCGTCAGGTACATGAAAATAAATTGTGTGTGTGTGTATATATATATATATATATATATATATATATATATATATATATATTAAGCCAGGTAAATTGACACAAATATTAAGCAACATGATTAACATTTCTGTAATCGAGCATTCATATATAAACACAGCAAGATACGATCAGATGGATCACACTGCGGGATACCGTTAATAACAGAAAGAAAACATAGTCAGATACGTATTAACCTTATATTTCTTTCAACAAGTCTGATGAGATGTCAACCTTGAAAATGTTTTAAAATATAAAGTTTAAAATTGTCTAGTTGATGTCGAAACAATTGTAACATTCAAAAACAATACAAATATGATGTAATCTTTTTCCTTGTTGCTTTGGGTTTTGCAAGTATATATATATATATATATATATATATATATATATATATATATATATATATATATATATATATATATATATATAGGATGAGACCTGGGGCAATTCCATACCATACCATACATTTTGCTTTGTTGAATTCTGATTCCTGGGTAAGGCATATCAGCACTTGATATAAATAATAGAACAGATAACAGCTAGGTTAGTTATACAACAGACCAAGAACAAATTGAACCAAACACAAAAGTAGAAAATTCGTCTAAAAAAATCACTGAGTACATATTAAAATGGGGTAATTCCATATCTTCCATTTGATAATTACGGAAAACATCAACAAATTAAGGCAAAAATAAAGCCAACCAGTAAAATGAGCATTTATTTAACAACATAGAATAGGTATAGGTATAACAGGAAAAGAAAATGGTGCAGAAGACTGTTCACCTGTCAATTGTCTCTGACAAAAGACGAATTGCACAAGCCTTAGTTCATAGCGGAAGTAAAACTTTAAAAAATGTTTTTTTTTTTTTTCTGGCTTTAATCGCCATCACTGCCTGGATGTTTCTTTGTAGTTCTGTCAGCGTCTGGCATTGAGATGTCAACATCTGGCTGTCCAGTATATATTCTTGTCTTCCTCGTACCGGTATTCTGAGTCCTTTTTCCTGTCCCTCAACCTCGCCCTCGAGACGCTGTCCTCCCTTTTTTTTTTTTTGCTGCTTCCTCTTCATCATTTTGAAATTGTTGCAGACATTCAGCTTAAGTCAGGCTCTCTCCATACAGCCTTTTGATGGCCCTTTTTTTTCTTTTAGACCTATCCAGCATGGGTGTCAACTTTCTCATGAAGAAATCCTTTATAGTCTTCTTCATTGGATTTGGACTCATCGTAGATGTTTGCAGAAGCGAGGGTGGGTCATCTATTGATGTGGAAGGCACAGGTTCTGATAAGGAAGGCACATCTGCGCTTGATGCTTAAGGCACAGACAGCACATCTGGCTGAATTTGGGTGCCAGGTTGTTTGATGATAGTGAGGGTGCAGGTCGATCAAACAGTTTTGCAAAGTCATACACAGAGGGTAGTA
>NC_136504.1:48981455-49036455 GCF_053919585.1 Euprymna scolopes
GACAAGTTGCACCGGAAGAGAGTTGACCAGCATAGGAATTACGTGTCTTTCTGTCATGTGTTCTGGTTAGCTGAGAAAATAGAGGAGTTGGAAAGAGGACGTCAAACAGAGCGGACAGTTAAACAGGTCGTCCCCCCCCTCACCGAGGAGGAAGCTGACGTGTCTCAGAATAGACAAATAGAATAAACATCCAAACAAAGATATTCACTTTCCATTATTCTGCGATCGACACCTGGGAAGTAATAAAAAAAAAACTATATAAAACCAACCATCGTCTTGGAGTTGAAATGCATTCGTCCACAGGTTCCAGCTTCCCTCCAAGAACAGATAAAATTTCCAGGTGGGCCCAAAGACCAACGACGCAGTTGAAAAGTTGATGAGGTATGTCGAAATACATGTCTGTGTTTATGTTATGTCTGACACACACGCATGCAACGCATTTAAACTGATCACGGAACGAACATAAATATACTACAACATGATAACTTAGGGTTCAGATAGTGAAGAACCCCACAATAGACATTTAGTAACACGATATGCAATCACACTTAGCGTATATAAATAAACCCCTCCATAATGTTACACCCTCGCTGCTTCGTTTGCTTGGTGACTGGATAGAAAGTACTAGTTAAGAATCCATTCTTGACAATCAGTCCGACAGATGCGGTGCTTGGAACTGGCCCAGTACCTGTCTGACTGATGTATGCCTCCTCAGTATCACCCAGGAGGTCCACCCTCCCAGGCCTTACCATCCGGCTTTTGGGTGGCGTAAGTTTATTGCGTGAGGCGCCCCGACCAGGGAATGCCGACGGGGATGCACAGGTAACTTTTGCTAGGCAAGAGTGCCCCTCCTTTAGGGGAACCTGCTTTACATTCCCACTTTCTCAAACTTGTGTCACATCCTGCTGAGATGGACACCATGTAAATCTTTTTGCTCTATTGTCATTTTCATGGAAAGTGCTCTACTGAGTTTCAATCTACGCCCCCCCCCCCACATTCTGCAAAATATTTGTAAACAATACTCGTCTTACTACAACAACTGTCAATGCCTAAAACTAAACAAAAATTCCATGTGCAAAGTTGTTGTTTTTTTTTTCATATAATTGTCAGTTTATGGTACAAAATATCGCGGAGCTGCTTCCTAACCGACTATAACAGAGTTGTTTTCAAATTTAATGGAAATAAGTTATTGTTGAACCCTAAAAAAGTTCCACCATAACCAATCATCACAGTGTTGTCTCACAATCTACTCTCCACTTTATTTTTTTAACTCATGTTTACCTCTTACAAGGCATATCGCCACTTGCAAGTACCGGGCTACTATTTGGGACCATGTATAGAAAAGATTAACAAGATGTTGGTTTATATTACATTACCAGTCAAGAATCTATTCTTGACAATCAGTCCGATAGGTCTGGGGCCAGAAATTATGATAAGGAAGAAAAATTTTGCTACCACCATTAATTTAGATATAGTTTGGATTGTGATACTCTTAGTAATTAACAAATGAATACAAATATGTGCAAAACCTTTCTAAGTCTGATCATAATGAATTTATGTAACGTGTGCGTTTGCTAAGCTATAATGTTTTTTTCTTCTTTAGGAGAATAATTAATCCTATTTTATTATATGACAAGTACCCGACGTTGCCGGGTGTGTAGGGAGGTGGGTGTTAGTTGAGAAAAAAAAGCAGCAAGTACTCGTAAAAAAAAAAAAAATGGGAGTTGTAGGCAAACTCAAACCCATAACGCACAAGAGGAAAAGAATGTGAAAAAAAGCAAATGGTTTTATCGATGCGGCCACCATGATTATGCATGCGAAATAACCTGTTTTATTCAACGTCGTTGACACGAGGCTTAAATGACTTACAAAAATGTCGACGAAAAAAGTGACACCGCCCTCCTTATAAAAAAACGGTCCAGTTGACGGTAAAAAATTAATATTTTTGGCCAATTTTTCGATATTTGTTGTCCGAGACATCGAGGTTTAAAACAATACCAATTTTGTCACGGCCCGACAGGTCTGTTGAAAGTTTTTGTGAGACATACAAACACAAACACACACACACACACACACACACTTTGCCTTTTATATTATAGATAGCAGAGATAATTTAAAGTAAAACACATGTCATGCGATCATGCTGCTTGTAATCTTTCAGAAAATATTTGTGATTCTTCCATCATCATGCTAAAAAAATTGCTCTAATGAGGTTTGGCTAATTTCCTGTCTATTACTTTCTTTTGCTTTTTTCTATTTAAAATATATTCTTTAATTTTTCCCTTTTTTTTTCTTTGCAGGAGAATCTGCATTTTGACATTGTGTGTGACCTGCTTTCGTTAAACAAAGAAGAAATGCAAATGTGGTTGTGCAATAGACAAATCACCTCCGGTTCTGAGTGCATCATCAAACCGCTAACAACTAAAGAGGTAACTAACCTTGTCTTTTTTTCAGGTTGGGGAAGAGAGGGATGGAGAAAAAAATTTTTTTTTTAATCTTCTAAGGGAGAGAATAGTTAGAAATAATGAAAAAAATAGAAATATTTGAAAAGGGGATGATATCTTCGAAATATAGTTGTATTCTAGCTTCACATCAGAGAACGAATTGATAAGTGGAAGCAAGTAAAAAGCAAGTAAGATTTAATTGTATTTAGACTGCCATACTCCTACATGATTGTTAGGCTTTTATAAATTACCTATATATATATAAAAGCACTTGAAAAGGGGATGATATCTTCGAAATATAGTAATATTCTAGCTTTACACATACAACTCGGAGAATGAATTGATAATTGGAAGCAAATAAGATTTGTATAAGACGGATATATTTCTACGTGTCGGTTGCGTGACACTGCTGTCCGAACTTTCACTTTCTGGTCACCACTTGACGCGTCTTCTCTCCACTCCAAAACGAACTTCTGCAACTTTAGCTTTTCTCTCCCCGAATCCGACTTTTCTCTTCTACAAATACAACTTCTCTGCTCGCAATCTAACTTCAGAATGCCTTCCTTCCCCAAATCACTCCTCTTTTATCTCCAATCAGGAGCATCTCATTTGCATACCTCGTGGTCACCCTGTAGGCATATAAAGAAACAGGGCAGCCATTTTTGTTTCTTTCTTCTTCATTATGAACACGAGGTAAGCCACACAAAAACGCGGTCGGCCGTTCTTGTTTCTTTTTTCTTCATTTACACCACACGCCCCCCTGATCTTCGAGATCAATAGGATACTTCGTAATCCTCCATCCAAGCAGGCCGCCTCCTCTCACGTCGAGGCCTCTGGGGGACAACTTCTCGGGGGTTAACGTTTTCAGGTTCACTACAACGCGGGCCTAAGTCAGGTCGAGCAGCATCATTTGCTTCTCGGTGGCCCTCGATTTCCTCTTCTTCACTGCCCTCACTGCATACCGGCAATGTCACGCGATGCAGGTCTAAGATATGCCGGGGAACGCCATTCACCATCACATTGTTCTTCGACTGCAATCCTGTTATGACCTCTCTTTTCCAACGAGTAGTACACTGTGCATTGGGGGGTTTCACCCACACCTCTTCACCTACTTTGATAGTGGCTTCTTCACTCTCAATTCCTGCTGTTTTGTTGCACGGATGCTGCCACTTATATGTGAAAACGGCCCTATGAAGCACAGTTGTCTCATCTTGTTTGGTCTTCGGCGAGATGTTATACCAAAACACCGCCTCTATGGGTGATACGTTGCTTTTTTCCGCAGCAGCTTTAATAGTATGATGATTCCTCTCCACTATTCCGTTGCCACTCGGCCAATACGCTGCTCTGAAAAATTGCCTTACTCCCCACTTATCGCACACCCCTTTCAAGGCTTCTGATCGGAAAGCGGGGCCATTGTCCATTAAGAGTTCCTCAACCGGCCCTCTCTCCAAAAATATCTCCTCGATGACCCCTCCGATCGCCCATGCAGCTTCTGCCCTGATCTCTCTCCAGATGGCAAACCTTCCCGGTCCTCAGTCGACCATCGACAGATACAATTTGTGGCGATAGTGTGTCACATCAATGGCCAATCGCTTCCAGTCCTCCGCAACGTGTAGCTCTCCTGCTTTGTGTCTGGACGGTCCAGGGTCAATTGATTGGCACTCTCGACAGTTCTCCACCACCTCCCTAACCTCCTCCTCGGTGGTCTCCGGGTAAACCTCTCTGGCTAGGAATAACGTTCGTTCTCGACCAAAGTGGTGAATTTCGTGTGACTCTTTGACTTCTTCCCCTGCACAGCATACCGAGGAGACCTCCTTTCCCTCCTGCACCCAGGCCTTCTTCACGCGTGTCATTGAATCCGCCTTGTTTTTTTCTGACGGGACCAACACAACAGATACTCTCAACTGGAATTCCGCTATCAGGTCGGTGAGCGCTCCGAGTCTGCGCTTGATCAGCATTTCCGCAGCACCCCTGGTCTTAACTCTCTTATCGCCAGTTACTGCCGACCGAATCCATGACGCTACCGTTGCCGAATCGGTTTTGACTTCAATTATTTTCAATCCCCATTTCAGGGCCAGATTGATTCCTTTTATAGCGGCATTTAGTTCTGCTACGTTGATATGGGAGAAGTCGTTGTTTTTTCTTAGCCACGCCGCATCCTCCACAGTTACACCTCCTATCTCTAGTACGACGCACAACGTCAGGTTACTGGCATCGCACCAAACCACACCCGCGTCTTCGCCGCTGACATACCATTTCCTTTTCACTGGGTCCTCATTCCTCACTCTCGCAATGACTTCTTGCAGCATGTTCATGACCTCCTTCGTCACACGGCCCTCCCAGCCATCAGTGCCTGTTTGTCGTTTAATGAAGCTGCATGCTATCCTGAGCCAGCCAGCGATAGGATAGTGCCCGACCAGCCTCCCGCAGACTGAGAAGAGTTCTCACCTCATCAGCTCAGATCCGACTTCGGGTATTGCATTCCCTTATTCGAAGACAAGTCTTTTTTTTCCATCTCGCCTTAGTTTCAACCCCAGCACCGCTCCTCCATCTAGGGCCTCCGCCGGTTTTGCAGTTAACCCATACTTCTCGACATGGCTTCTTACTTTCTCTGCTGTCACCTCCACCTCCTCCACCAGGATGTCGTCAATGTACGAACTAGTGGCCTCCTCCACTGTACAGTCTTTGCTCAGCACTGTCTTCAGCACGGCAGTCATAATTTTGGGGGCTGAACTCAGCCCAAAGCCTAACCTCGTCAGACAATACACCCGCCCCTTGTACCGGACCAGTTGGTACTGCCAGAGTTTTTCATCTACATGGATCTGCAGATATGCCGATTTCAGATCGACAATCTTAGTGGCCCGCCCCATTCTTCTCCATTTCCTCATGACCTCCTCACATACGTCGATCCCCGTTCCAGTGTGGCAGGCTACGTGTCTGTTCAATTCCCTAAAATCCAGCATGGGCCTAATCTTGTTTTTGGTAGGCTGAACAACCGCCAGTAGTGGCAACACTCCTTTTTCTTCCCCTGTCCACGGTTTCAGAATTCCTTCTTTTATCCACCTCTCCACTTCTTCCTCGAATCTTTTTCTTATTTCTCCTCGCAGGGTGTTTTCGTAGCAGCCCACCTTATTCTGTAGTTCTGGGGGCCCGGAGATCCATTTCCATTCCACCGTCCACCTCACGCCATCAAACTTCGCCAGGAAATCTTTGTCCTCAATGCAGCAAACCTCCGGTTTTGGGGTTCTGACGGTTCTATCACCTTCCACTCCTGCCATCCCCACTGCGCCGAGACGTCCAAACGTCACTTGGCCCCCTCTTAATGTAGCACCCCCCAGTCGGTTAATTGCACTCATACCTATAATCACGTCGACACCACCGACCAGATGATTCAACACTAGGGCTTGCAGTCCAATGGGCACCCCTTGCACCATTACTTCCGCTGTCGTCTCTCCTAGGCATTTCACATCCCTGCCATCCATGGTCCTAATAATCCTGGTTCCGCTCCATGACCTCGCGACATTCCTCACTAACAACGCTGTAGTGCAGCCTGTGTCGACAAGGGCTATGGCTCTCTTCCCATTGATTACCACCGGTAACCGAGGCAATGTTCCATCATGCGCCATTTCCACACAGAAGGGGTAACCACTGGCGCAATAGCTCCCCTTCACTCATTTCCCTGGTCCCGTGCAACAACACAATAGCGGCTAATATGCCCCACTTGTCCACATTGGTAGCATGTGATCCCCGGTCTCGGCTCTTTGCAGTCCTTGATCAGATGAGGACCCTGGCACCGGAAACACTTGATGGCAGGTCTCCCCTCCTGTCGCCTCGCCGGCTGCCTCTCATTCAAGTGAGGCCTCATGCACATATTTCCACTCACAGCTGCAGCCACGATTGGGCTTTTAACATTTTTCACTAGGACTCTGGCGTGGACCAAGAGATCGTCCACTTCCATAGAATGGATCCCCGTGATTCTCTGCATGTTCGCAGAGATGTCCTCTGGGAAGCCGTTCACTAGGTACAGCTTTACCGTCATCTCCAGGCTCCTCCCCACGTAACCAGCAAACCCTGCCAGTCTCCTGATCTCTGCCGCAAAGACGTCAACGGACTCGCCGGTCCACCTCAAACTTGACAGCTTGCCAAGTGCTTCAAATTGGCCCTCAGCGAAGGCCAATTTCAGCCTTTGCTCCACTAAGGCAAGGTCTTCCTTGTCTTCATCTCGCATCTGCTGGTAAATCGTGAGGGCTTCCCCCTCTAAGTATAGCGGCAGCAGGGTGACCACATCTTCTATCTTTTACAGCTTCGCCACCATTTTTAATTTCTCCAGCCACTTAATCAGGTCACCCTCCCCAGTAAAGGGTCTCAACATCTGAGTGCTCAGTCTCCACTCAGCCATGTTAATTTGCGTGATGCGCCGAAATAGCTTGTCGGTTGCGTGACACTGCTGTCTGAACTTTCACTTTCTGGTCACCACTTGACGCATCTTCTCTCCACTCCAAAACGAACTTCTGCAACTTTAGATTTTCTCTCCCCGAATCCGACTTTTCTCTTCTACAAATACAACTTCTCTGCTCGCAATCTAACTTCAGAATGGTATTTATTTTCAGAAAATTTACAGAAAAATTTGGCACAAGGCCGAAGATGGGGGAGGGGAAAGGACGGTCTTCTCTGACTAGTGCTAACTAATCTAACCTAACTAGTTCCTACTTTCACTCTACTTACACCATAATACCACATTCATACTATACATCCATCAGCGTATACATCCTTCATCAATCACCATAAGAACATCATACCATGATAACCTAATTAAAACCCATAAGAAAGGGGGGGTTTGGGAAGATAAAAATTTTATATACAAGATACAAATGAGATATTTACAATGTTAGTAACAAAAGACCCCCCCGTTGTTAAACTATGGCAGATGCACCGATTCACCAGTCGAAAGGGTGATGCGGGTCCGAACGCTTTATTTAAAACACCTCTTACGAAAACTTCGAAAGGGAACCCGCATCTCTGGCGAATCAAGCGATCTGTCACCTAATTTGGGAGGGGAGTGGGGTTAAAAAAAAAAAAAAAAAAAAAAAAAAAAACACAGGGACAAACTTAAAAGGGGCCTAATGATCGCTATCACACACTAGCTAGGTTATGAACAAAGAAGCCTAAATAATGGTCCTACTCTTGCCTATATCGTGACCTACTCTGGACTAAAAACGAGTCAGGGCTGACGTTCGTTCCTGTCACCCAAAATTCTTTCCCTAAGGAACATCCAAGAACCAGTCAAGACTTGCTTCTCTCACCCGACACACACGCGCAACTGACACCCACCTTTCAACAAAGTCTGACGGAGCGAGTCTAACTCTCTCGGCCTTGATACGATCCTTTAAATAATGACGAAAGAGTCGTATAAGGTCGAGGGGAGCGAAGTCCTCAGATCCATAGACCACTTTCATACGTGTGTTCCAGATAACACCTCTCATCACAGCTAGCAAGGTCAAACACAAATCTTTTCTGAGCTTATCCGTTGTCGGAGCCCAATTGCTACAGACATTAATAGGAACCAAGGTTAATGAGGATGTGTTTAGTATGCGGACCATGAGACCTGTAACAAACTCAATCAGCGGCGCCACGATGCGACAATAAACGAAGGCGTGACATAAAGTCTCGTCCTCATCGCCGCACCGTTTACAAATAGGCGAATCCACCAAGCCAGCTGAGTGGAGTCTCTTACCGACCCATAGAGCATCTCGAATTACCAGCCAGGTCAGGGAAGCCTCGTCGTTAGTGAGGCATCCTGACCCAGGCGCCCAAGGCCAGATTGAGCGGAGCTGCTCCTTCGTCAAAGGGAGCCTCCCACCAATGACATCCGTTACGGATCCCCTCACTAAAACCCGATATAATGCCTTTCGGGACAACAGCAGAGTGTTAGAGAGGCTTTCCTTCACTCTTAAGAGGGACTTCAGTGCGCGCCGGCACTCGCGATAGAAGGGACATTCACCTCGGGGCAACCTGTGTGCCTCCCCCTCGGAGTAGTGCACCCCTCTCAAAGCCGGGAAGGCTTTCTTGGTGTCCTCCATCCAGAGGCCACCGTTTTCCCTATCTTGTGTACACATTCGATCTAGGTAGTAGAGCCGTAGCGTGTATAGCCGAATCTCCACGTTTGGCATACCTAGACCGCCTTCAGAAGGATGTAGGTAGCAGACATCGCGACAGACCTTAGGGGCCCTTCCAAGCCATAAGAAGTTGAAAAGAGCCCTCTGCAAATATAGCAGTGTATCTGACGGGATTGGAAGCACTGATAGACGATAAATAGCGATTGGATAGATGTGAGTATTACACACCTCCGCTCGCCCCTTTAATGAAAGGTTCCTACTGATCCACCGTGAAGCTGCAGACCGTACCGCTTTCAGAACCTCCGACCAATTTTTCTCCAGCTGGAGGTCAGGACCAAACCAGACGCCGAGTATCTTGCAAGGCCCATCGCTCCAACTAAAGGGCCCCTGAAGGGGCATACCCCTCCAGGCACCAATGCGCAAACCCGAAGACTTGTCGCAGTTAATTTTGGCCCCTGTTACCGTTTCATACAATCTGATTTCTACACCGACGACACTAATCTCAGCACTGCTCGTTACAAGCACAGTTACGTCGTCGGCATAGGCGGAGTACTTCGCCTGGGCATCCACACCTGGCAAAGTGATTCCGCGTAGGACCGGATTCACCCTTAGCCTGCGCAAAAATGGCTCGATCGCAAGCACATATAGCATGGGTGATAACGGGCACCCTTGACGAATGGAACGTGACAAACTGAAGGGTCTCGACCTCTTCCCATTTACTTCCACCATCACCGCGGGGTTAGCATAGAGAAGATGAACCCAAGAGCGAAATTGCGGGCCAAAACCGGCCGCCGATAGAACAGCCCCCAAGTACCGATGGTCAACCCTATCGAAGGCTTTGGACTGATCTAAATTGATCAGCGCGGCCTCAGTGTCGACTTTTTCTATCATCAGGGGTATCGAGTGCAAGTTATCCTGGATTGTCCTGCCCTTCACGGCACACGTTTGCTCGGGGCTAATAAGACGCGCCAGGACAAGCTGCAGACGATTTGCGAGAATCTTGGCCAAAATCTTTAACTCAGCGTTAAGCATCGTTAAGGGCCTGAAATTACCTAACCCATCCCCACCATCTTTGCTTTTACGGACAAGTTTTATCACACCCATGGTAAAGTACTTGGGGATTGAACCGTTCCTAAACCATGAGTTAAACAAAACCGTCAGTAGAGGGACAAAGATGTGCGACAACCTCAAATACACTTCGTAGGGAAGACCATCGATCCCCGGTGACTTATTAAGGCCGACCCGCTTTAAGGCTTCAATGACTTCATCCTCCGTTATGCCACCTTCGCACCTAGCCGCTTCGGTCGTCGAAAGACGAGAAAAGTCAGCCAAATAGGTGTCGAATTGTTCTAATGACAGACCGGGTTCCATGGAAAAAAGCTCCTGGAAATGGGATCTAAACGCCTCCAGCACACCCTGGTTTGTGGTCACGGTACGCCCGTCCGGCAATGTGACACGAGCGATGTGCCTATTAGCCGCTTGCCTAAGCTCCTCTGCACGCAGTTCAGCGGCCATGTTTGTTGCTTCCTGGGGCATTCTTTTTAACCTAGCCCTAATCGCTAAGGCTTGGTGCTCCTTTTCAGCAAGGGAGGCAAGCCGAGCCCTAATTATATTAACGCTAGCACTATCCCCCTCCTCCACCGCCCGATCTAGTCTAGACTCTAGTGTCACTTTAGCTGCCCTAGAATCTAGATTGAGTCTTTTGCTAAAGTCAGCAGCAAAGGACCTAATGGCTTCCTTAACTTTTACCCACCACTTATTCCCAATAATTGCCCCCGTCAATTCCCGCTGTAGGGTTAGTAATAACCCGTCACGGAAGCCTTTCACATCGAACAACGACGTGTTGAGCTTCCAGTAACCGGCTAATCTAGGCTTAGGTCTATCTAAGTTTACCCGTACACGAACAAGTCTGTGATCCGAGTAAACTATGTTGTGGAAACTTGGACAATCCAATACTCCTATGTCGACTCGCCTAACTAAGAACCGGTCGATATAGCTCGAGAGCTGTATCGAATCGGAGCCGCCTCTACCTGTCCAAGTCCACACTAAGTCACGGGGCTTTTCATTTCGGAATTTGTCGATAAGATCAAACTTATCCACAAATTCACGAAATAAAACAGCATCCCGATCTCTGTTAGTTCCCCTAGATGTTAACCCAAATCGATCTAACTCGGGATCCAGGACGGCGTTCCAGTCTCCCGCTAAGATAACCGTTCTGGAAACATCTATGAACTGCTCGATCCGCCGAAAAAAACCAGCCAGCTCAGAATGGCTATTGGGCGCATAAACCCCAATAAGACGTAATGCTCTACCCTTTATGGTAACATCCAAAACACATAGTCTTCCCTCCGGATCCAAGTAACACGGGTCACACGACGCATCTAGAGACCTTTTAACTAGCCAGGAAATCCCTCTCGAGCGAGAATTATAGTGCGCTGAGTAAGCCTCAAAGGTCCTAGACAGTGCACTCAAATGGTCACCAGGAATAAGGTGGGTTTCCTGCACACAACAGATATCCACTCCGAGGTGCTGCAGGTCCAAACTCAAGCGCCATTTGCGCGAGTCGGCCCTTAGCCCTCGGACATTTAAACTAGCAAGCTTGAGATCCATGGTGGTGCCTTAGGGTTGGGAACCAGGAACGAACATCGCGGTCGTGAGCATGCCGACGGCTCTCGTGAGGGAATAAGTACCCATCGCAGTATCGATGAGTCCGTCACGAGAGATACCGCCGACATGCAGGGGATAGGTTAGTTTTACTATCCTATACAGGGAGGGGTGCATTTTTACCGGGACCCTCCCAACGCAACATTTTTTTAGATTTTTAATATCTGTGTCTTTAAATATGGCTAGGGGAGGGGAAATATTGAAAGCCTTATTTGCCTCCTCCAGCATTTGCCATAGGTCTTTTGCCTCTTCTTTTTTTCTGATTACGGTTAGTATGCGTCTAGCTTTAGGGAAATTGGTGGGGATGTCTATTAGCTTCCCCCCTACCTCCCTGAAATCAATTAGTTTGCTGAGGTCTGCACCTTTAAAGTTCTTGTTATTATTTATGGCAGCTGAGTTTAAGATGCAAATATCTTTTCCAGGGAGGTAGAGGGTCTTTTTTTTGTGTTCAGGTGAGGGGGTAGTGTCCATGTCAGTATATGTGTTAGTAGGGGTTTTTACTGGAGATACAGGAGGAGTATTATGAGGGGACTTAGAGGTGGCTGGTACAGGAGAGGGGGATTTATGTTTTTTAAGAGGACTTAGTGGAATTAGTTTAGGCATTTTGGAGGGGACAGGAGTTGTGACTGGAGGAGGCATTTTAAAAGGGGAAGGAGTTTTGGATGTTGCGGGGGACTGTGTAGTGATGAGTCTGGTATTTTTGGAAGGAGGTGACTTGCATGGGGATTGGAGTGTCTGTTTTTTGGTGTCCAGTTTTTTCTTGAGATTTACTATTTCTATGTATTTTTCTCTGCCTGGGTCGTGTTGCAGCATAGCCTCTTCTCTCATCTGCTCGAGGGAAACACGTCCGGGGGTCTTTTTCCCAGGGGCGATCTGCCATGGTTCTCCTCTGAGGGTCTCGTCTTTGGTGTTGGTTGTTTCGCTGGTAGTTTGGTTGGGTACACTTTTTGATGTGCTGGCTCCCAGATGCTCACCTATTATTTTCTTTGTGTTAGGAGTGGGCTTTTTTGATGGGCAATCTGATGTGAGATGTCCGATCTCACCACAGTGCCAGCATGTAGGTCGCCTGCCGGCCACTATGATGGGCAACTTTTCTTCACCCACCTCAAGGAAGAAGGGGATGCTTACGAAATCTTCCTTGTTCAGCAGTATGTCGAATGACCAGACCCCGTGGAATTCGTCAACTTCAATGTGTACCATTTCCCCAAACTTCAGGAAAAAGGCACCGAGGTGTTCGCCATCTACGTGGTGTGGTACATGGAAGACCGATACTGTCGTGCGTCGCTTCCCTAGGTATTCCGTCCTCAGGATGAATTGCTGGGTAATTATTTCCTTTTGGGAAATAGTGAGGCACTCTTGTGATGAGTTAAAGAGTGCACTCCAGGTATTGTAACCTTTGCACTTTATGACGCGTAAAGGTCTAAGTCCTGCAGTTGCCAGTAGATTGATGATTATGTCCACGGTTGCTCTTATCACTTTCTTGGTCTTCCTGTCTACCACAAATAATGTTAGGCACCTTTTCCTTATTTCATCCAATTTCGGTATGTTGACAATTAGTCCTGAGTCAGTAACTTGATCAAGGCATTGTTTTGCTTTCTCAACGAATTCAGTGACGTTAATATCGACTTTTGGGGGTTTTGTCCACGGGTTCGTCGTTGCAGCTGCGACATTCTCCATCTCCATTGTGACGACAATAGGCGTTTGGCCCGCCGAAGCGGCCATAGCCGAACCGTTAAATAGACGGTTAAAAAAAGTCCAAGAAAAAAAGAAACAACTGTTAAAAATAACAGTAAAGACAAAGAGGGGGAAAAAGGAAGCGTCGTGTAGAAAAAAATCGGACGGTAATAAAAATAAAAGGTATAAATCGCTGGTTGAATAACGCACAGGACAAGAATCAATCAAACTTCAGAATGCCTTCCTTCCCCAAATCACTCCTCTTTTATCTCCAATCAGGAGCATCTCATTTGCATACCTCGTGGTCACCCTGTAGGCATATAAAGAAACAGGGCAGCCATTTTTGTTTCTTTCTTCTTCATTATGAACACGAGGTAAGCCACACAAAAACGCGGTCGGCCGTTCTTGTTTCTTTTTTCTTCATTTACACCACACTACGTGGTTGTTAGCCTTCTATAAATTTCATATATATATACATATATATATGTATATATGTATGTATATATATGTATATATATGTGTATATATATGTATATATATATGTGTATATATATGTATATATATGTGTATATATATGTATATATATATAAATATATATATATATATATATATATATATATATATATATATATATTTAAAAAAAACTTGAAAAGGGGATATCTTCGAAACATAGTAATATTCTAGCTTCACACGTACAACTCTAGAGAACGAATTAATAACAAAAATTAAATTGGAAGTAAGATTTAATTCTATAATACCGGCATGTTTCTGCATTGTTGTTAGCCTTCTGTAAACTACTCATATACATTATAGAAATATCTCCAAGCACATTACATCATCCTATTAAATAATAATGAATAAAACTTTAACATAAAACGCAAAACACAAACTATACTATCAAATATTAAGCAAGGTAACACTTTAACGTTACTGCTACGTAAAATTTCCCTCTTAAAGCGGTAGTTTGAGTTGCTTTAAACTGGAACGTAGAGGTGATCAAGCTCCAATTTTTGAAGAGGTAGAAATTCCAAAATTAATGAAACCGAAAAAAAAAAAAATGACAGCATTGTAAATTTTACACCCTGTTTTTTTTTTTTTTTTTTTTTTTTTTGTGTGTGTGTGTGATATTTTTTTCTTAACCTAATGTTTGTTGTTTACTTTTTTTTCCTTCATAGGCTGTTAATGGTCGGGATGCTTTGGCAAAACATATTTACGCACAGGTCTTTGCTTGGATCGTAACCAAAGTCAACAGCAACCTTTTGACGCACGAGGACACACAAAATTTCATCGGAGTCCTAGACATTTATGGGTAAAGTTTACACCTTTCATAGTTCTTTTCCCTTTCTTCATCTTTCAGAACTCGTGCTTATGTTTTTATTTTTTATTTTTTCCTTTAAAAGGAAAAAGAACGGGTGCAGTCATACAGAAACTAACTTTAGCAACGAGGTGTTAAAACCAACTCCTTTTATTTTTATAGAAATAAGGAGAGTATTGGTTTATTTTCAGCAGCCACCGCGTTGCTAATTCCTCCTATCCAAAAAACTAAAAATAATTTTTGTTTATTTTTTTTAAAAAACCGTTCCCACCATTCCGCTGTCTAATTTCTTCCATCTGCAAAAACACAAGTTACAAAATTCCCACTGTTTACTATGCTAAAATCACAATGACTAATGTATACCTATTAACCCTTATCCTCGAGTGGCCTCTGGGCCTTGATAAGTGGTGACACCCATGTAAAAAAAAACAACAACAAAAACACAACTCTGTGCTCACAAGACTCGCTCCTTCTGTCACCACATCCTAAAACACCGAGTCTCTATAAAAGCCAGACTTTTGTACTACAATCAGCAGCATCTCATTTGCATAAAGCGATCAGTTGGATTACCATAAAACCGGAAAGGCAGCCATTTTTTGCTTTCCTTTTTGTCTGCATGGCACCACACAAAAAACAGGTGTGTACTGATTTTTTAATGCCTTTTAATGACACTCGTAACTCTCACTTCCCTATTTTGTCCTTTAGTCCTCGCATTCTATGAGCGATGTTTCTGACAAAAATGAAAAGAATTGCTGTTTTCCAGATCAGAATCTATTATTCCATCTAACGCTTATCATTGACAAGTTTTTGATCTTGAAGTAGTATTTGTTTAGTTCCTTAGATCAAGTGACTTCAAGCCTTGTCTGGAGTGATTCTCATTCAAAAAAGATGAGACTACTTCTATATATCAGTAGTATGTCACACGAAAACCGCCAGACGAAAGGAAAAAACAACAACAAAAGGATTTATTCAATAAAGTTACACCGTTTGGTGTGGGTGGAAGAAAGTTGGATAGTGTTCAAGCGAAGAAAGAAAAATATTGGGGTGGGGGGCTCAGAAACTCTGTCAGCAGTTTACATTGGAGGAATATAGCCGATGCTTAAATGTCCATTTGCTAGGGACCGGAAACAAAGGAGAGACGTCTTTTCGAGTTTCTTTCAGGAGTCTCTCTGCTAACCGACTGTGATTCCCAAAGGAGCTAAAGTATGAGGTACCTTCAATAAGTTTCCAGACTTTTTTCATTAGGGTACTTTTATTGATAATACACACGTGAAACTCAAGTCTCGTTTGAAGTAATCTCCTCCGGCTGCAATGCACTTGTTGTACCGTTCCAACACCTTCCGGAAGGCTCCATGGAATTAGGTCTGTTCAAAGACAACATAAATTGGAACAAATATATTAAGGTAATTATCAAGGCTGCTGTGAGGAAGATGGGCTCCCTCTACCGTGCTAGAAGGTTAATCACACCTGAGAGTGTCCTCTATCTCTACAAAACCACTATTCATTCATGCATGGAATATTGTTGCCAGATCTTGGCTAGTGCATCTGCCACTAGTCCCTCACTCCTAGATAGGGTTAAAAAAAAAGTCGCCAACCTAATAGGCTACGCACTGTCCGCCAAACTCAAATCTCTGTCCCATCAACAAAATGTTGCATCCCTCTGCTTGTTTTACACGTATTTTAATGGGAAATGCTTGGATGAACTGAAAGCACTGGTGCCCCCTCGATATATATATGCTCCAGACAAACCCAACAAACAGCAAAATCCCACCCCCACACTCTAGAGATCCCTAGATATTATAAATTCTTCTACTTAAATAACTTCTTACCTCAAACTGCTAGACTGGAATTTCCTCCCGGGTCCCTGTTTCCCTGACTATACTGACATGCAGAAGTTCAAGTTTAATGTGAGCAGATATCTTGCTGCCCAACACCCTACATAGTACCCCGGGCACATCTGGTCCCAAATAGTAGCTCCCTACGACTTAGTGGCACTGTGCCTTATTTCGTGTGAAAAAATAGTAATTTTTTTTTTAATTTTTAAAAGTAAATTGTGATTGAATTGAATTTTTTAAAATATAAATCAATCCCCAAACCAAAGGATATATTTTAGTATTTTGCATGATGAAAATATATAGGAAATAGTCTTTAATGAAAAAAACATTGATTAACTCTATTTTAGAATAATAATATATATTATAATATAACTTAATATATTGCAGCATTAAGAATTGATTATATAATGTTGTAAATTGAATTTAAAAAAAAATTCTTAATGCTGCAATATTTTAAGTTATAAATTCATTATATTTTTTACTAGAATATCTTGTCCCTTTTCTTTTCCAGTTTTAACAACTAGTCCTTTACTTTTCATGTTTAAGCTTAACCATATTACTTTTCATGCTCGCATTTTTCTATTGTAATCCATGATTTTTCCAGGCTTCCAGTAAATTCACTTGTTCTTTGTTTGATTTCAGTCTTATTTTTTTTGCCCCTATAAACATATATGTAATAATAATATACGGCACTTGTCTACTTTCAATAACCCCCCTCCCCAATTATCTCCCTTTCATTCTCTCTGTTTCATTTGTTACTTCTCTTTTCGCCAGAGCGGTGAATTGGTAGCAACAGTAGTCACTGAAGCTATGTGGTTGCTATGGAAACCAGTCATAAAAAACGTCGCTCAGCTCATTATGTTTTTTTTTACGGTTTTGAACCCCAGTAAATTCATCATAACTTTTGTTTTACTGAACGAAAATTGAAAAAAAGTTTTCACAGTGTAGCTGAGAAGGTGATCTATAAACTGTAATAATTGTTTGAAAATTTGGTGGAAAAATGAGCGGTGACGCTTTAAAGCAGTTCTGAATGACTAAAACTACCGTGTTTGAATATATATATATATATATATATATATATATATATATATATATATATATATATATATATGAACAGTTGAATATGTCTTTATTTGTTTTAACAATTAATTATTCATATACTCTCTCTTTCTCTCTTTTGCAGATTTGAAACTTTTGAAATAAACAGTTTTGAACAGTTTTGCATAAATTATGCAAATGAGAGGCTTCAGTTACAGTTCAATACGGTAAATAAGTACTTTTTCATTTATTTTTTTATACTTTAATTTTACATTATTTTTTTCTTTATCTGTTTTAATATGAAAGAAATTTTTTATCTGTTAAATTTCGTTAGGTTATTTAGATAACTTATTTAAATTTAATTTTGATGCTAACGACCCCCTTCCCCCACCCACTCCAATGCAAATTATTCTAAGGTGGTGAGTTTTAAGTTCTCTCCCACTGCAAAAACTTAGACACCAAGGTCGGAAATATGGGATTGAGAAGTCAGCGCCCCCTGAGGAGGGGCACTCTGACCTACAATAAGTGCCTGAGCAGCCCCGTTGGCATTCCCCGGTGAGGGCGCCCCAGATGATTAGCAATAAACTGATCCCTTCTCAAAGAGAGAAGGCAAGGCCTGGGAGCGTGAACCTCCTAGAACTGCACAGAACTTAACTCCCACCACAAAATCAACAGAGATCGGATCATTACAGAAATGGTCTGATCTCTGTTGATTTTGGGAGCCCAGGATAAAGACCCCTAAGTGGTGATATTTGTCTTCTTTCTTTTAATTCTTTTTGGCTCCAACCGAGGCATATTGCTAGTTAGACGTTAGCGGTTACCAATTGGAATCATGCTTACAAAGTCTAGCAGTCCATGAAAAGAAATTATTAGGATAGCAAAGCTTTACCGCATCTACGGACTTCAACAGTGAAGAGGTTGGATTTTGCTGCTTGTCGGGTTAGCAGGGGACACAAATGTTATAAGTTCAACAAAGCGCATTCGATTAAAGTACTTGTAAAACAAGCACGGGGATGCAATATTGCTGCACTGGGACAAGGGTTGAAGTCTCTTTTTTTGGAGCCTGTCTAAAAGGGAAAAACTAGTGATACAAGCAACACCCCAAATGTGGAAAAAAAATACCTCATGCATGGACGGATGGTGGTATTGTGTTTAATTATTATTTATCCACTACGAGTTTTCACACAGGCCATCATAAAAGATTTCTCTTTGAGAAGAACCTGCGGTGTTCTCTGGAGTCTGAGTGACAACAAGTCTCCCCAGATCTCCAGTACTCTCAACCTCTTTTGATAACCATTGCAAATTAATTTGCATTATTTTAACAGCCGTTAACCATTGATTTCTCATTGGCAGCGACCCTCGGTCTTCACTGTAATTTGGGTGGCAATAAACCTCCCCATAGGTCTCACACTCATCCAGTGGACGTCTGGTTAGTGCTTTCTTTGCTTAGTCTTACCCTCCTCCTTAACCCTCTCTGACTATTTGGTGTGGTGTCATTTTATGCCAACAGTACAATTTGGGGGTGGGGGTGGGGAAGATAGGTGTGCGGGGGAGTGTTGGGGGTAAATTTACAATTATATGGTTTCAGTTTTCATGATTCCATGTGGTGTTTCTTTGTAATTTACATCGATTACATTACACCTACTGGGGCCAACCTCCAGGCATGTCATTAGCGCTGAAAACGACATCTGTGGAAGTTTCAGACCTGATCAGCATACTTTCTTGGTGGGTAGCCCAGCTGAATGCTGTTAGCATTCGGCCCATACCTGGAGTGTGAAAACTGCTACTTATGCATACTTTTTTTTTTTTTTAAATGCGGTTTAGTTAATTGACTACCTCGGGCCATTTGATGTTATTAGTCGAAGGCGATCCTGTCAAAACGTGGGAGGGGGGTCAATTCAATAAAAAAAGAAACTGTTGGTATGGTGGTGCTACGAATTGGTTTCTTCATATACTTTCTCCCCCCCCCCACCACCACCACCACCATTTACATATTATTATTATTATTATTATTATTATTATTTGATAATTTGAAAATATTCGGTAGAAATGAAAAGGAAATGGAGAGACTGGTAGAACTTGTGGGGACATGCTCACAAGACATTGGGATGGAGTTTGGGATTAGTAAATGCCCGGTGCTGGGGATGAAAAGAGGAGTAAAGGTTCATTTGAATGGAATAGTGTTGCCAAATGGAGAAATCATGAAAGAAATAGAAGATACAGGATATAAGTATTTGGGAGTGCTGGAGAGTGTAGAAATCATGAACAGAGAAATGAAGGAAAAAGTCAGAAAGGAGTATCTTAGAAGAGTGAAACTAATTGCAAATTCGAAACTGTATGGAGGAAACCTAATGAAAGCCGTAAATGCATGGGCAGTCACTGTTTTGAGATACACTGCAGGAATTTTAGAATCGTCTGACAAGGATTTACATGCCATGGATATTAAAACAAGAAAAGTTTTAGCAATGTTTGGTATATTTCACATTCGAAGTAGCATAGTAAGGCTGTATCAAAAGAGGAAAGACGGTGGGAGAGGATTGAAAATTGTAAAAGATTGTGTTAGAACCGAGGAGATGTCGTTGAAGGAGCATGTGGTTAGAAGTCAGGAGTGGATGCTTATGGTTGTGGTCAATGAAGTGGAGGTATGTGAGACCGAGGCTGATTATGTGAAACGTATGGATAGAGAAAGGGCAGAGGAACTGGTTAGGAAGAAAATGCATGGAAGGTTCTTCCAGGATATAGCAGAAGTGGCTGATGAAAGATCATGGCAATGGCTTAGAGCTGGGTATCTGGCTAAGAGTACTGAAGCTTTTGTTTGTGCAGCACAAGAGCAGTCATTAGGAACACGATTGTTCAAAAAAGTGGTTCTAGGAGAGGAAGTTGCTGCAGAATGCCAGTTTTGTGGTAAGACATCAGAGTCAATTGCGCACCTTGGCCCAGAGAAAGTACCACAAAAGACACGATCGCATGGGACTCTGGATATATTGGGAGGTGTGTAAGAGGATTGGGGTGAAGTGTGCTGGAAAATGGTTTGAGGAGGTGCCTGATGAAGTGAGAACAAGTGAGGATGGCAAAGTAGAGGTATGGTGGGACAAAAGTGTCATAACGACCAAGCAATTGGAACATAATTGTCCGGATTTGGTCGTCATTGACAAAGTCTCAAAAACTGGCAGATTGTAGACTTCTTAGTACCTTGAGACAGGAATGTGAGAGAGAAGAACGAGAAGTGGAGCAATTATGCTTCATTGGCCTTGGAAATAAGGCATATACACAAATAATCCCGTAGTTTGTACACTAGGAGTAGTATCAAGTCGTCTGGAAGAACAATTGAAAAAACTACAAATCCCCAATGTTTTAGGCGGTCTTCAAACCTCTGCTATTGTAGGTACCACCAACATCCTTAGGAAAACCCTTGATCTTTGAAGCTCCTGGTTTGAAGCCGGGATTGAGGTAAATCCTCTGGAAATGAATCCCATCCCTTTCCAGAGCGACATTGATAAACGAAATCAGAATTATTATTATATTTTTTGTTTTTTAAAGCGGCTCTAAGGGAATATGAACAATAGCCCCACTCCAGTTATTTTTTATTTCTGATTTAAACAGAATTTCAACCATACTTACGTTGCACGAACTGAAATAAATTCTCAAATTTTGGTCATTTTAACCCCCCTTCCACCTAATAGGGGTTTAACTCCACAAAATGAAAACCTTTCTCAGCTTATAACAGTTTTCATGTGGGTAATATGTTTTTCCTTGTATTCAAGTATTTTGGAGCCTGACTTCTTGTTACATCTTCAATAAGAAAATAAATATGCGGTGTTTGCATGTCCTAGTATTTTTATCTGCTTTCCGCTTCTTTCCATCGTCACTCTTTCATCTAGAGATAAACTTCTTTTCATGAAGAAAGAGGACACAAGGAGACGTTCGCTGAGAATTTTCAAAAAAGGGTTTTATTTTGGAGAGAACTGACTCGGGAGAAAGTCTCACGAATGTTCCCTTAGCTAATTAATTCTTAACTTTCTAACTTATCTGAAATGAATGACGTGCATAGACAGACACATCGAAGTAACTTTCGCCTTAGATTACAAAGTTTTCTACATAATTGGTGGTGTTTCATTCACACAGCTTCCACACAGAGACTTATTTGAAAACCTTTGCTTCTCTCAGCTCGAAAACGTGATGTCATACATCATCATTCAACTGTTTTATCTACCTTATGAACTATTGCCTCCTGCCTCAACCTTACGTCACGCATCTTTCATTCAACCCTGTTTTGCAGATTTGGGTTATTATCATGCACTCAGTGTGACCCTTGTCAAAATGCACACTAGTTTACTTAATGATTACTGACTTAGAGTCACTAATATGTAATGCTCTTTCACTTTTTCCTACCATAAAATTTACCTTCAAATTTTAATATTAAAATTATAAATAACTGAACACTTGAAATTGTCGTAGACTCTTGAAAATTCAGTACATCATTGCTATACCTCTTATTTTTATGGCTTCAGATTCAAATGAACAGCTACAGCGGGAATTGGAATACACTCTACTAAAGCCTTATTGTCACAGTTGGTGAATTTCAAAAATGCCATCTGAATGTGAGGATACTTTAGAAGAACGCTATGCAATAAAATTCTGTTTTAAACTTGGAAAAATGCCACAGAAACGTATGGAATGCTTCAGACTGCTTTTGAACCATCTTGCATCAAACGAGAATCAGATTTTGAGTGACATAAGAGATCCAGGCAGAGAATCTATGAGGGATTATGAGGGGTGTGGGAGGAGTAAGGAAGTCAGAATACCAGAGTTGATTGGCCAAATAAAGAATTTCATGGATAATGATCGTTGTGTGTCTATAGAGACAATAGGTGCACAGTTTAATATGTTGTAGTTGTCTGTTGCGTATTCTCTCTCTCTCTCTCTCTCTCTCTCTCTCTCTCTCTCTCTCTCTCTCTCTCTCTCTCTCTCTCGTGACACACGCGACCAGTGGGAGAGGCTGATGACGGCAAGGAACTTTTCTTTTCTTTCTATTTTATTACAGTGGTTATATTTGTTGTTGTCTTCGCAATAAACAAAGCGGAATGCGAAGCACGTGTTGTTATTTTTTCTTTCTTTCTCTTTTATGTCAAGAAAGAAAAAGAAAACGATCCAATCGTACTATAGGACCGTTGAAATAGCTCTCATATTTCGCTTGTATGAGGTGCCTTCAATACGTTTCCAGACTTTTTGTACAGGCATTTCAAATTATCATAAATTCTTGAAAATTCAGTATGTTATTGCTAAATACATCTTATGAAATGAATGACCAATTTTTATGATTTCGTGTTAAAAAAAAAAAAAAATTTTAATGAACAGCTACGGCAGGAATTGGAATACACCCTACAAATGTCTGATTGTTACAGCTGGTGAATTTCAGAAACGTGAATTTCTGAACGTGAAGAACTTTAGAAGAACGATATGCAATAAATTTCTGTTTTAAACTTGGAAAAAAAATGACACAGAAACGTATGGAATGCTTCAGACTGCTTTAGGGACACTTTTCATGGATCAAGCATTAGTTATTGAGTGGTATAAGAGATTCAAGGAAGGTAGGGAGCCTGTGAGGGATGATGAGAAGTGTGAGAGAAGTAAGGAAGTCAGAACACCAGAGTTGATTGGCCAAATAAAGAATTTCATGGATAATGATCGTTGTGCACAGTTTGATATCAGTGTGGGAACTATACACAATTATTCGTGAGGAACTGAAAATTTACACAAAGTTTGTCCCAAGGATGCTCAAAGAAGATCAGAAAGAAAGATGTTGTCATGACAGCAGGGAGGTGGTCGAGCTGATCAATGTAGATCCCGCAGTTCTTGATGCTCTGGTGACCTGCGATAAAAGCTGGATCTACTGCTGACCCAGAGACCAAGAGACAGTGTTCCCAGTGGAAGCATGCTGGCTCTTCCAGTCTCAAAAAGGCCAGACAGAGAAAATCCACCCAGAAACTTATGATGACCTCTTTTTTTGACAGTACGAACATGATCTATATGTACTGGGTTCCCACCGGACAATCAGTTAACAAGGAATACTATGTTGAGGTTTTAAAGGAGTTCAGGAAGAAATTCCGTCGGAAGAGGTCAGCATTCTTCAAATTGGATCAGTAGCATTTCCACCAGGACAATGCACCAGTCCACAACTCCATCGTTGTCACAGACTATTTGACCAAGATGAGGATCAAGACAGTTCCTTACCCTCCCTATAGCCTAGACCTTGCTTCCTGTGACTTTTGGTTATTTCCTAATCTCAAGGAATACCTTAGAGGTTGTCGTTATGAGGCAATTAAGGAGATGGAAGAGGCTGCGATAAGGGTCATTGACATGCTCACACAAGTGCATTGCAGCCAGAGAAAATTACTTCGAAGGAGACTAGAGTTTCATGTGTATACTATCAATAAAAGTGTCTATATGAAAAATGTCTGGAAACGTATTGAAGGCTCTTCGCATATTGATCTTCAAAATTTAAGTATAATTTCTCATAAATAAGCCCTAACGGGAGTCTAGAGACATTGTCTATATTTTAAATCTCACCTGTCATGTTAATATGTATGTATGTATGTATGTATGTATGTATGTATGTATGTATGTATATCTGCCTAAAACTTGACAGAGGCGACGGATTTTCATGAGATCAGTATCGTTTTGAAGCTCGACTCTTCATCACGCCTGTGGAACTCTGTTCCGTCTGCCTGCTTCCCTCCGGACTACAACTTGGATGTCTTCAAGTCCAATGTTAACAAATTCCTAATGAACCGCCCCCTTAATTAAACACTTCATCAAATCTCCACACTAACGTAATGTACTTGCAATAACCCTTATCCCTGAGTGGCTTCCGGGCCTTGATAAGTGGTGACCACTGTGTAAAAAAAAAAAAAAAAAAAGACAACAAATATACAAAAATTGGCTAAAAACATTAATTTCTTCACCCTCAACTGGGCAATTTCCTACAGGGAGGGGGGGAGTCACTTTTTTTGCCGATATTTTCGAAAATCATCCCCTCTTTTCGATTGACTAGCCTTAATTTAAGCATACGTCACTTCCAGTTTGACGATGGATGCAACAGCAAAGACGTCATGTTTTTCTTTTTCACGTTATATTTCTTCTTCGCCGTACGAGTTTGAGCCTGTCTGCCTATTACCACTTTTTTTTTTTTTTTCTCAACACCTCTCCAAACATTCAGGCAACGCCGTGCACCCAGGCTAGTAACTAATAAACGCACAATTCAGGCACATACATTAGACAATCTACAGTGGTCGAATGACAGGAAGTCGTGAATATTGCATAAATGCTAGTTGACTGCCTCTTAGTTTATACCTCTAAGACTGTGCTCAACCTTTAGTATTCTTAAAAGGACTTAATAAATATAATTAAATAATTATTATTCTTTTGTATCTATATATATATATATATATATATATATTTTTTTTTTTACAAGGGTGTCACCACTTATCAAGGCCCAGAGGCCACTCGAGGATAAGGGTTAATAGGTATACATTAGTCATTGTGATTTTAGCATAGTAAACAGTGGGAATTTTGAAACTTGGATTACTTAGGTGGACGATTCAATTAGAACTTGTTCACATTGGACTTTTTCTTTTTTTTTTTTTTTCATAGGTATCAACTCATTATCAAGGCCAAGAGGCCACTCAAGGATAAGGGTTAAAGAGTGTACAGTAGAAATTGGACAATATAATAATCATTAGTAATGAAAATTTGTTAAATTTAATAACATATATGGAACGGCTCATCAAGAACTTATTTACGTTAGACTTGAAGACAACCATATTGTAGTCAGCCGGAAAGCAGGAAAACGGAAGACAATTCCACAGGCGTGCAGTTCTAATAAAAAAGCTTTGTTCATAGAATCTACGTTTAGGTTTAGGCACAGATAAAGAGTGAGGGGAATTATTGATAGTGTTTACAGCTAGACGAGTGTTTCTTATGAAAGTTTTATATATACACACACACACACACACACTAGCTATATATATCTGGTGTTGACAGGTTGAAACATATTGGTGAGCGGTTGGCTGTTATATACTATTTAAGATATACCAAACATCCTAACTTTTTATGATTTTCCTTAAAGTGAACCACATGTTGGATGTATGGAACTATAAAATACGTCCATTTCCATCTATGAAAATTAAACGGGAAATAATTCTCATAGCTAAAAAGGGGGAATAACTCTCACAGCTTAAATAAATAAAGTTACGTCTGCTTATAAAGGCAACTGGTATCCACTGAAAATATTTGAAAATAACTAAATTCATTAAATTGAAAATAAATAAATCAACTTTAAATATTATTTATAAATATAACAATTAAAACCGTTCTGTTACAGCAAACAATTAATAATAAATTTTCTTTAATGTAATATGCAAATGAGGTTATTTCTTGAATGTACTGTTCCTTTGAATAAATCTATACTCCTATAAATTTGTTGTTTTTTTTTTTTGTGTATTGATATTCATATTAAAAACCTTTTTTCTATTTATTAAAAAAGAAATTACAACTTTATTATATATGGTTCGTGGAATTGCATTCATCTGCAAAAGATCTAGTTAATTTACATATTATTTTAAACATTCATTTTAATTAATTCCCTATTAGTTTTTTCAGCTTTCTCATCGGAAGATCATCTTTAGTTAACTATTATGTGTAATTATATTCATGCAGAGATTCTACATGATTTATACTTGCGTAATATTTGCATAAAAAGCTTATAGTAAACACGAACCTCTTTCTATATATATTTATATATGTGTATATATATTTGTTTAAAAAGTTTGCCTACCAAACTCCTCTGTCAGTTTTTGTTCTACAAACATGAAACTTTACATATAGGGTATTCAAACGAATGCGAAACTTTATATTTGGGTTTTAGCTCAGCAAAATCAGTGCAAAAGTGTGAAAATTAAAGAAATGGAGTTCGCCAGGGGAAGGTCGAATTACGGCATTACAGATACGCATGCGTAACGTAATAGCTATTGGTTCATGTTTTAATTTTTAGCCTTGCAGCAAACATGTCTTCATGGCCCACATCAAAGGAAAAAGTAAATCGTAAGCTAAACGTTTTGGTTTTGATTGTCGGTGGTGGCACACAAGTCATTTTTTTTTTTTTTTACTTTTTAAATCCTTACTATATATTGGGTGCAATATAATAATAATAAATATGAAATCTGAATTAATCAAAATATCATATTTAAGCGTATTTTACAACCGGGCAATGCCATCCGGGGTGCTAGTAGTAGATATAGAAATCATGCTGGAATGAAAGTGTGTAAACGCTTGAAAACTAATTTGTGAAATTGTACCTTTTGTACATATTATTCAAATTATAAAAAAACGATTTTATTATAATGAGAGTTTGCTTGTTTATTTAGCTGTTAGAAATTGATATGGTGACAGAAAATTGATATGGTGACAGAAATTGATATGGTGACAGAAAATTGATATGGTGACAAAAATTGATATGGTGACAGAAAATTTATATAGTGATAGAAATTGATATGGTGACAGAAAATTGATATGGTGACAGAAATTGATATGGTGACAGAAAATTGATATGGTGACAGAAATTGATATGGTGACAGAAAATTTATTCAAATTATAAACAAACAATACGATTTTATTATAATGAGAGTTTGCTTGTTTATTTAGCTGTTAGAAATTGATATGGTGACAGAAAATTGATATGGTGACAGAAAATTGATATGGTGACAGAAATTGATATGGTGACAGAAAATTGATATGGTGACAAAAATTGATATGGTGACAGAAAATTTATATGGTGATAGAAATTGATATAGTGATAGAAATTGATATGGTGACAGAAAATTGATATGGTGACAGAAATTGATATGGTGACAGAAAATTGATATGGTGACAGAAATTGATATGGTGACAGAAAATTTATTCAAATTATAAACAAACAATACGATTTTATTATAATGAGAGTTTGCTTGTTTATTTAGCTGTTAGAAATTGATATGGTGACAGAAAATTGATATGGTGACAGAAATTGATATGGTGAAAGAAAATTGATATAGTGACAGAAATTGATATGGTGACAGAAAATTGATATGGTGACAGAATTTGATATGGTGACAGAAAATTGATATGGTGATAGAAATTGATATGGTGACAGAAAATTGATATGGTGACAGAAATTGATATGGTGACAGAAAATTGATATGGTAACAGAAAATTGATATGGTGACAGAAAATTGATATGGTGACAGAAAATTGATATGGTGACAGAAAATTCCAAGAAGTTTAATAACACCATTCAAATATGGTCGTACATCTAAACAATATGATATAAATGTGGGAGTGCCTCAGGGATCTATCCTTGGACCTCTATTATTCCTGATATTCAGAAATTACCTCCCTGACAAAATTGTCTGTGAGATGGGTATATATGCTGACGACACCACACTCTATAACAGACACGACAGGAAAACAAATGAACACATATCTAAAGAAATGGCAGAAACATTAGAGGACGACCTCCAATCTGTAGTGGAATGGGGACAAAAATGGATGGTCACATTCAATGCTGCCAAGACTAAACTGGTTTCCTTCAATAACTACAAGAAACCATCTCTACCACCAATAGCAATGGCCAAAGACTCTTTATCTGAAAGTACATCTTTTAATCTCCTTGGCCTAACGTTCACAGGAGATATGAGTTGGAAAAATTACATTGAGAGCATTGCCAGGATCGCTGTGAAGAAGGTAGGTTCTCTCTACCGTGCTAGAAAGCTGCTAATGCCCGAAAGTATCCTGTATCTCTATAAAGCCATCATTCGCCCATGTATGGAGTATTGTTGTCATATTTGGGCTGGTGCATCTGCTACTAGTCTCTCACTCCTAGACAAGGTTCACAAGAGAGGCGCCAACCTAATAGGTCCTGAACTGTCATCTAAGCTTCACCCTCTGTCCCATCGATGAAATGTAGTATCCCTCTGCCTGTTCGACAAGTACTTTAACAGTGAATGCTCTGATGAACTGCAAGCACTTGCACCCCCTCGACGTAAATACCCCCGACAAACCCGGCAAGCAGCAAAATTCCACCCCTTCACAGTTGAGATCCCTAGATGTAAGAGAGCCTTCTACTCTAGTAGTTTCTTCCTCAGAACTTCTAGACTTTGGCATTCTCTTCCAGGTTCCTGCTTCCCCAACTGTACTCATATGCAGAAGTTCATGTGTAACGTGAACCGACATCTTGCTGCCCAACTCCCCACATAGTACCCCTGTAGCTTATGTCCCTTATAATAGCCCCCTACATCGAAGTATCAATGTGCCTTGTTTGGGGTGAAAATGTAATAAAAAATAAAATATCTTTCTAATACCATCTGGTGTCACGAAGATATGGATTTAATTTCAAACAAAAACCCACAAGATCAAGCGCAAATTTTCACGGATAAAATTTTCCAAAGAATCTAATGGTTATATTAGTTATTAGTTTTTTTGTTTTTAGGGTATTTTTTTATTAACAAGTCATCGCTTATCAAGGCCCAAAAGCCACTAAAGAATAAAGGTTAATGAGTTTGCCAGCAGATTTTATTATTTAAGAGAAAAGTTGAACAAGAATTTGTGTACATTAGACTTGAAAACGACAATGTTGTAGTCAGCCGGGAAACAGCTGTGCGGTATTGTGTTCCACAGATGGGTAATTCTTAGAAAGAAACTTTACAAATAAAAGTTCTGTTTAGCTTTAGGTATGTAGAATAAGAAAGGAAAAGTATTTACAGTGGTTGTAGTTTTTGCTGTGGATGTTTTACAGAGGTAACGAGAGATTGGAGCCCAGTCGAGCAACTACCATGAAAATAATGATAAAATAAAGAAAGGCTAACAACGTCTATTTTGTAAGAATGATGGTGTTGGGAAAAGAAGAGGCGATTCTCCACTAGATTGTGAAGTTAATGTTTACTCTTATTACCTTTAGAACCTTGTGTCATACATGGAAGTTCATTACTAGTTAATCAGATTTTTCAGAACATTTCTAAATCCACGTGTCTGGACTCCTAGACTTACTTCTCTAGCTCCATCTCTCTGTGAGCCCTGTGACCATCTACAGCAGGTTCAGATGACATCTGAGTACACACGCTAACCCCATGAACCTGATTTCCTGTGTACGGAGTTGAAATTATGTCAAAATTGCATCATACATAAGATGCGGGATTTCATAGGCTACAATATGGAGCACGTAGCGAGTCTCTATGATGAACAGAACCATAGTTATCACCAAAAGTATGACTTTTGCCTTTTCTGTGACCTTGACATTGGCCTTTCACCAAGATATCCACAAATTAATGCAATTCTCTGACCAATATTTTGCCCAAGTTTGGTGACGATTGATCAAGCGATGTGAATACTAGGCTTTACACCATCAGCCAAACAAACCAAACAAACACTTTTGACTAAAAACATAACATCTGCTTTAGCAGAGGTAAAAATTAATGGTTTTTTAAATTTAATCCTACAAAATCCTGTGATACAACGGATATAAGTGCTAGGTATAATCAATTCAGAGTAACAGTATTCTAGAGGTTGATGGTTCAATCCTCAGTGTGGACGATACTAAGTATACAATTACGAATTACTTAGAAGTTTTTATATCCAACCAGAGCTGGTACAACGAGAAGCAGATTAAATAAAGAGTTCTATTCAAATTTCTCAGCATATTCCTGAGTGCGAAATAAAGAAGTTTCACAAAATGCACCTAAAGAAGGTCAGAGGTTACATTGGCCGAAATGGTATGAGAATAACCTCCAAGATGAGAACAGTAGTCTGAATAATACTAACAGTAATCCTACAAGTGATCGTCATCATTATCATCATCATTATCATCATTATTATCAGCATCATCATCACCAGCATCGTCATCATCGTCATCATCATCATCATCATCATCATCATCATCATCATCATCATCATCACTACAATAAACAGCATAACATTAATGCAGGAGTGCCTCAGGGGTCGATCCTTGGACCACTAATATTCCTGATATTCCTTAACGACCACCTTGATAATAATGTGTCCGAGATGGGTATATTTGCTGATGATACAACGCTCTATAACATGCAAGAGAGGAGAACGGATGTACACAAATTGAAGACAATGGCTGAATGCTTAGAAAATGACCTCCAGACAATAGTGGAATGGCGCCGTAAATGGATGGTAACATTTAATGCTAGTAAGACTAAGCTGCTATACTTTAATTACAAGAAGCCTCTCCAACCACCGATATCCATGATAAATAACTCTTTACCTGAGATTTCTTTCTTCAAACTCCTCAGTTTAACATTCACAGGCAATATGAACCGAAACAAGTACATTGAGGACATTGCGAAGGTTGCTACAAGAAAGGTAGGTTCTCTCTATCGGGCTAGAAAACTACTCACCCCTGAGAGTATTCTGTACCTCTACAAGGCCACCATTCGCTCATGCATGAAGTATTGTTGCCACATTTCGGCTGGTGCATCTGCCACTAATCTCTCCCTCTTTTATTAGAGTTCAAAAAAGAGTCTCCAATCTAATAGGCCTCACTTTGTCAACTAGGCTCCAACCCCTGTCTCATCACTGCAATGTTGCATCTCTGTGCCTGTTCTACAAATATTTTTATGGAACGTGCTTTGATGAACTCGTTGCACTTGTGCCCCCTGGATGTACATATCCCCGACGATCGCGTTTAGCAACAAAATCACACCCCTTCATTGTTGAGGTCCGTAAATGCCAGAAAGCTTTCTACTCTAATAGCTACTTCCCTCGAACAGCTAGACTTTGGAATTCCCTTCCTGCTACCTGATATGCAGAAGTTTAAATGTAACGTAAACCAACATCTTGTTAATCTTTCTTAGACATGGTCCCAATTAGTAGCCCCTTACGTCTAAGTTGCAATATGTCTTGTTTGGGGTGAAGGTAAGTAAAAAAAAATTTTTTAAATTATCATCACCACCACCACCATCAGCAGCAGCAGAATTACCACTACTGGCACCATTAAAATCGCCGCCACCACCACCACCACCACCACCACCAATATCATCATCATCATCATCGTCATCATCGTCACTATCATCATCATCGTCACTATCATCATCATCATCACTATCGATTCAACATCTGTTTATCATCTGTATACGGTGGATGCAGTATAATAAATAAATAAAAAAAACAATCTCTCACCATTGGTATACGTTTTTATTCCTTGCAGCACGTATTCACACTAGAACAGCAAGAATACCGAAAAGAAGAACTTGAATGGAATGAAATCAGTCACTACGACAACACCCCTTGCATCGATCTGATCGAAAGTCCACACGGAATCCTTGCGTTGCTAGACGATGAATGTAAGGTAAGAGAATATCTAATCGCTCTTTCTAGGCTTCATTAGAATGTTACAGCTGTAGGTATGTGTGGATAGCATTAAAAGTCTAGTGATCTTACTTGTTTGCACATTGAATGTTTTAGATAGCAAGAATATGGGCGAATGAGATGACAAGTGGTAGTGAGAATTTTTCTCTACTGATTTCCTTTCATATTTAACGAATTAGTGGTAACATATATTAAAATCAAAATGAATAATTAGAAACTCACTTATTAAAATACTAGCAGGAAGACCCAACGTTGCCTGGGATCGAATGAAGATCAACAAATATTTCACACTTTCAATACTTTTATTGTTATCGAAATCGGTGAAATCACTCACTTTTAAATCGATTGATTGCCTGCTCTAGTCGGGGACTCACCATAGTGCACTGGGAGGAAACTTCAAATACCTTCTCACATTGACTTATTCCACAATACATTATAGTTTACATTGCACTGTAGAGAACCTGTTGATTTTATAAAATTATTTTTTATATAATTGCTTGAATTAAAGTTTAAAATGCAAAAGTCAACTATCATGGTTCAGTTGTGCTCTGAACAGAAGCATTCATTTCTAAAGTGACCCTGTCTTATCAAATAATGTACTGTTGATTTTATGCACCGGACCATTCTGCTTGTGCAATGATAAAAGTTCTCAAATGCAATTATGATGTTAGGCTGTATAAAGGTGTTTACTTTAGTCAAAATCATACTGTTCCTTCTTTACTCGGATTTTTTTTTATTATCGATTTTCGATACTTATCAGAGGCATTTCAATACAAAACCTACTTAAGAACACTCTAAGACACACAAAATTAATTTGTGTGAAATTTCCAAAAAATCGGCCCAGCCGTTTCAGAGTCCATGGGAAAAAAGTCAAACACACACAAAGTGTTTTATATATATACTAGCAGGTCGCCCGGAGTTGCCTGGTCGTAAAATATGCATAAATATTATATTTTAATTCATTCAGAAACTGAGACATGTGTATGCAAGTATTATGTTTTTTCTAAACAGTTTACTTCTTGTAAGTAAAAACAAAATACTCGAGCTGAGATCGAAATCAAAACCTAAAGACAGTGACTCAAGTATGATAACCATTAGGCCAGCTTGCCAAGATCTTTAAAAAGTGTTTTCAAATCTACTTATTTTTAACATAAGGAATCTGTCATGTGAACCATTCATGCATTCGCATTCGTAGAACAGTTAGCAAGCAGATAAAAATCCAACGACCCCCACATACCAATTTTTCCATTTTGACCTCTTAGCCAGTTTTTCCAGATGAAAACGGATTAAAAAGTTTTCCACATATCTGAATATCCTATATACCACATTTCAAGTCTGTAAATCAAAAATCCGTTGAGAAGTGTCCCCACACACACATTCTCACTTTTATTAATATATTAGAAGATGTACCCGAGATTTCCCGGTATTAAATGAAACATTAAATTCATTTTTAAAAAAAAATGAAGTAAAAAAGGAAGGAAACTGAGACATGTGCATGCGAGTATTATGTGTTTTTCTAAACAGTTCAATTCTTGTAAGTAAAAAAAAAAAAACATACTCGAGATGAGATCAAAACCAAAACCTATATACAGTGAGTCGAGTACAATAGCCATTAGACCAGCTTGCCACAATCTTTAAAAAGTGTTTTCAAACCTTGTGAAACAGTTTACAAGCAGATAAAAATCCGGTGACACCCCACCCCCCAACAAGTACCAATTTTTCAATTTTGACCCCTTTAGCAGCCAGTTTTCCTGGATGAAAAAGGATTAAAACGTTTTTCATATGTCTGAATATCCTATATATCAAATTCCAAGTCTGTAAATCAAATATTCGTTGAGTATATAGGTTGAGAATTGTCCTCACACACACACACACACACACACACACACACACACACACACACACACACACACATTCTCACTTTTATATTTGTACTCGGCAGCCGTGTTAAAAGCATATCTTATTTTTCTTTTAGTATTATTGAAATTTTTCCCCTTTTCCTTGTACATATTTGTGAATTATTCCATGGATTTCGGCCTTTTGGATTATTTTGAACCATCTTCCAATTACGCTATTTCCTTGAATTTTACTTGTGCGAATGGAAAATTAAATTAACTTTCTTGAATTTACATTTTTGGATTTTACCGTCATTGGATACCTTACCTTTCACCTGACTATCCATTCACATGAAATCACCCTTTTCTTCACCATATTCCCTCTGTTTCACTTTTTGTTATCAAGTAAGATCTTTGACTTACTTGCAGTTTCATCAAATACTTTTGTATGCAAAATCCGATCCCGCATTTTGCTAATTCCTACCCTCTGATGAGAAGGAAAGTATTTCTTCGAAACTCCGCAGATTAGGGACTATCCACTTATTAAGTGTTTCCTTTTCAGATTAAATATGTTTTTAACTCTTTTTCAAAGTGTTTTTAACATGTTTGCTCATATATATATATATATATATATATATATATATATATATATATATATATATATATATATATATAAGAGAAGGAAATTAAACTGTAAGTTGAAATTTACAATCAAAATTTATTGTTCGGCTGAATACGCCAAAAAACAATTTACAAAGTCCTTATTCTGCGGAGTTTCAAAGAATGAAGTCCAAAATTAAATCCAGTGTGATGTTAATAGTCATAGTTGGTTGACAATTTTTCAAAGCAGCTGCAAATTCTAGCATTGCTACAAATATAATTTGCTGATTTCTTTCCGTCCTCTGATGAGAAGAATAGCAAGAATAGCATTCTTTGAAACTCCACGGAATAAGGACTTTGTAAATGTTGGAGTATTCAGGCGAACAATAAATTTTGATTGTAAATTTCAACTTACAGTTTTAATTTTCTTTCTCTTATAATAAGCTCTACTCTCTATTGTGTATTGAGCTTTTTTATTCGGTTGGGATTAAATCATCTATATATCTGGTATTTATATTAGATTGAAGTTACCATTGTGTATATCAGGTAAACACTACATCCTTTTGATTTCATTTCTCATATATATATATATATATATATATATATATATATATATATATATATATATATATATATATATATATATAAATGTTGTTTGTTTTGGTTTTAGCAATATGTTTTGAATGAATTCAATTATTTACGAAAGCGCAGTTTTACCTAAATGCGAGCTGGGAATAATTTTCCATTTAACCGATCCGGGACCCCCACATGGGGAGCGGTATATATATATATATATTATTTTTAAAATGTAATTATCCACTGACACCTGTTTCGTCGTCCACGACTCATCATAGTGCTGAATATAGCGAGATTCATTTTAAAAATAATATATATATATATACATATATATATATACATATATATATATACATATATATATATACATATATATATATATATATATATATATATATATATATATATATATATATATATTGGTTATGTGTGGATATTAGAAGTTTAAACCGTGCTATTTATTTCCAGAGTGTTATAAGTTGACTTTCTTTTTCCGAGTATAAATAAAAAATACAAAATACATATTATAAAATGTCTATTTCAAACTTTCACTGCCTGTGTGCTGAGTACTAGTTGTTGACGAGTTGTGGATATTTCCTATACAGCAGTCGTCATCTAGTATACACGACCACCAAAATGATGTACCATGAATCTCCTACCCTTGAACTTGGGGTTTAGAGGTATCTTATCATTCGGGCCACTGTATTGTTTGTGAACCCAAAATTAGGCACAGATTACATTGTGTTGCCAAGTTAGCTGGACGATTAGTATTGTGATTATTATTATATTTGGATATAGAAACAGAAAGAATGCTATCAAAACGAAATAAAAGATAAAATTATTGCTTCAGTTAAAGAACAATGTTTTGAAACCCTCGACATCTGTTACCATTCCCTGTTCTCACTGCAATAGAACTTTTCAAGTAAAGATTGGGCTTATCAGTCATCTCTGCACTCACCGATGATGACTCCCCGCCCCATCCTACAGGATGATCCGAGGGTCCTCGTCGTTCCGACGGAAGGTTTAAAATGCAAAAGTCAAGTACCATGCTGTTAAACATAAACATTCATTTTGAATGCGCCCCTATCATATTAAAGAACCTACTGTTCATTTTGTATGACTGGCCTTACTGCTTGGCTTGAATTTAAGTTTAAAATGAAAAAGTTAACTATATCATGGTGAAATTGTGCTTTAATCAGAAACATTCATTTTGAATACGCTCTTGACATATCATTTTATTTGTCGGGCAATTCGGCTTTTGTGGTAATAAAACTTCTCAAATGCATTTGTGATGTTAGGCTGTGTAAGGTGTTAACTTGGTAAAAATCGCCTGATTCTTTCTTTCATCGGATTATTTCGATTATCGATACTTATCAAAGACATTCTGATACAAAACCTATCTAAGCACACTGCCAAGCACATAAGTAAGATATCTTCTTCTGCCGTTTTCGAATCCATAGGGAACAAACTTACACACGCACACACAAGCACACACAACCCTTTTATATAATACTAGAGATTGATATAATAAATAATTGAAATGTTTGTTTGTAGATGTTGAGTGGGAATTGCATCAATTGGTGTACAACCTTGTATGATAAATTGTCGGAAACAAAGTGCTTTGAGAAACCACGTACTTCACAGACTTCATTCACAGTATGTCATTTTGCCGAGAAGGTTACGTACATATGCCAAGACTTCATGAAGAAGAACCTGGACACGGTTTCTGACTTACAAGTAGAAACATTGAAGAAGAGTTCGGTAAGTATTTATATCACGTTTCCATTTAGTACCTTTTTATTTTTTTTTCAATTTATACTTATTGTTGTAGCCTTGACAAACACATTGGTATAATTTACAAAAAAGTGTATTAGCAAACGTATGTTACAGGAGTACACATAAGGATGATTCTGGAGCTATAACTATTATAAATCGCTACATCAATATTTAGATGTATAGTAGAAACCCAGGATGTGGTGGCACTAGGATACGGTTTTTTTCAATGTGGAATACGATGTTTTTCCCGTCCCTTTTTTTTTTTTTTTTTTTACATAGGCGTCACCACTTATCAAGGCCGATAGGCCACTCAATGATAAGGGTTAAAGAGTGTAGAGTAGTCAAAAGGACAATATAGTAATCGATAGTAATGGAAGTTCGGTAAATTTTTTAACTTAAGTGGAACGGCTCATCAGAAACTTGTTCACGTTGGACTTGAAGACAACCATATTATAGACAGCTGAGATATAGATAGCAGGAAAACGGAAGACAATTCCACAGGCGTGCAGTTCTAAGAAAGAAGCTTTGATCATGGAATCTATGTTTAGGTTTCGGCACAGATAAAGAGTGGGGAAAATTATTGATAATGTTTTCAGCTAGTCTAGTGTTTCTTGTGAAAGTTTGGCGAGGGGGGACCATAGATTGAAGCTCAGTCGAACACTTTCCATGAAAATAACGATAAAGCAGAGACAAACTCGCAACATCTCTTCTGTGAGATAGAGGTTGCAGCGAAAAGAAAAGGACATCTCCCACCAGGCCACAAAGTCTATTTTGAACCCTATCAAGGCAGGACAAGTCTTTTCTAGCAGCTCCTGCCCATATGTGGCAACAGTATTCCATCCTTGGACGTATCTGGCTCTTGTATAGATAGAGAATTGCATCAGCAGTGAGATATCTACTGGATCGATAGAAGAATCCGACCATTTTTCCAGCGGCCTTGGCAACAGATTTGATGTACGTATTCCATTTAAGATCAGGAGTAAAGGTCAAGCCCAGAAGCCTATCAAAACTTCAGGCCTCCCCAAGACGAGAGCCATTCATTTTAATTGATGCCAGATGGGGATCAGAACGTTGATGATGTAAAGATAGAAGCTTGGTTTTAGATGCATTAAAAGTAACCAACCACTCCTTTCCCCATTGTACAACGTGATCAAGATCAGAGGAGAGAGAATCGGAGAGAACTTGGTCGTTTACTGTCTTAGATGTGCTACCATAGATGTTATTTGCCCCGCCCTACGGTGTTATTTATAATGTTATTTGATTATATACATGTGTATTAAATACAAAATAAATGTTACTAAGTTTTTGATGTCGTATCCAGGGCTTCTACTGTAACTATGTTTATAGTATCTGGGTAAGTCTGTTTATTTCTGAAATGGGTAAATCAGCTCATCACATAACACTTACGTACAGGGTATTATAAAAGATAATACTACTACTACTACTACTACATGTACAAGGTAATACTACTGCATGTAGTAAGGTAAGGTAGCTCAAAAGTAATGCTACTATAGGGTGGGCAGGAATAACAGATAACGGGTGTTTTTAAAAAATCATGAAATATAAAATTTCATTGAAAATCAGAAAATTTTTCATCAATTTATTGAAAAAAGTTTTGTTATTTTGTAAAGTAAAGTGTGCAATATATCTTTCATGTGATGTCCATTTTCGGTGATACAAAATTTCAAAAACACCTGTTATTTCTGTCTCGCTCTATATATGTACAAGGTAGCTCCAAAGTAATGCTATTATATGTACTAGACAGCGCAGAAGTAATCTATTATATAAATCTCACCTGTCTGTTAAAATGTATGTATGTATGTATGTATGTATGTATTTATGTCTGCCTAAAAATTTCGACAGAGGCGACGGATTTTCACGAGATTGGTATCGTTTTGAACTTCGACCCTTCGGATGACAAATATCGAAAAATTGGCTAAAAACATTAAATCCTTCACTGGGCAGTTTTTTACAAGGAGGGTCGTTTTCTTTTTTTTTCTTTTTTGTGTCGCCACTTTTGGAAGTGATTGCATCTGTTGAAATGACTTTACTAATTTCCATGTTCCGAACTTCCTGTCACGTTATGGAGTAGGAGTAAGACGTCAGGTTTTCTTTCACTTTCTTTTCCACCTTCGCGTTACAGGTTCGAGCCTGCCTGCCTACTCCCACTTTTTTTTTTTTTTTGGCTCAACACACACCTGCAAACACCTGGGCAACACCGGGCACCCAGGGTAGTATCATTATATATACAGGTGACCCAAGAGTCATATTATAATATTAAAAATAGTACTCATGTATATACAGAGTAAGTTTGTTTTGTTTAATGGCATTTCAACCTCTGTGGGAGGGGGTATTTTATGGCAAGAAAAGGTTTAGTTGTTCTTGTTGTCAATTTCTTTAAAAGTTTACTTACCAAAGTAAAATGTTAATTTCTTGAAAGTTTGTGTTTGTTTTCCAAAGTAAAATGTCAGTTTATTGAAAAATTTGTTTTCAAAATTAAACTGTTTTGATTTCTTAAAAAGTTTAAAGGAAAATATGTCCTGTGCACCAAGTAATACGACTACATGTACATAGTTACCCCAAAATAATACTCCTACCTATAATAGATAATACTATTATGAGGGTCGTTCCAAACGTAAAGCCTACTATCTTGTAACTCAATAACTAATAATATTACTTTTGCGCGGTTTAGTTGAAGAGCTACAAGGACGGAAGTGATACCATTAAAATAAGCCACACTTTGTATTCCAGTATTTATTTTTCTACATAATCTCACCATACTCAATGCAATTTTACTAGAACTGAATGATGCATCTCTGCTTTTGCCACATGCCTATGACAGGGGTTCGTTTGTTAGAATTTCATACCGTCCATATCTGCAACAGAGAGATAAAACTTTTAAGTCATGAATGCATCAGCTTAGTCATCATAACAATGTAAATTGCAATCACTTTTGATTCATTCGAGTGGGATAAAAACAAATAGGAAGCATTACTTTTGGCCCAAATGTAATATTATTATATATACAGCATGACCACAAACTAATATTATTATATATACAGCATGGTCCAAAAGTAATATTATTACATGTATAGCATGGTCCAAAAGTAATATTATTACATGTATAGCATGGTCCAAAAGTAATATTATTACATGTATAGCATGGCCCAAAAGTAATATTATTACATGTAAAGCATGGTCTAAAAGTAATATTATTACATGTATAGCATGGTCCAAAAGTATTGTTATTACATGTATAGCATGGTCTAAAAGTAATATTATCAAATGTATAGCGTGATACAAAAGTAATATTATTACATGTATAGCATGGTCCAAAAGTAATATTATTACATGTATAGCATGGTCTAAAAGTAATATTATTGCATGTATAGCATGGTCCAAAAGTAATATTATTACATGTATAGCATGGTCTTAAAGTAATATTATTACATGTATAGCATGGTCCAAAAGTAATATTATTACATGTATAGCATGGTCTAAAAGTAATATTATTACATGTATAGCATGGTCTAAAAGTAATATTATTACATGTATAGCATGGTCCAAAAGTAATATTATTACATGTATAGCATGGTCCAAAAGTAATATTATTACATGTATAGCATGGCCCAAAAGTAATATTATTACATGTAAAGCATGGTCCAAAAGTAATATTATTACATGTATAGCATGGTCTAAAAGTAATATTATCAAATGTATAGCGTGATACAAAAGTAATATTATTACATGTATAGCATGGTCCAAGAGTAATAATATTACATGTATAGCAGGGTCCAAAAGTAATATTATTACATGTATAGCATGGTCTAAAAGTAATAATATTACATGTATAGCATGGTCTAAAAGTAATATTATTACATGTATAGCATCGTCCAAAAGTAATAATATTACATGTATAGCATGGTCTAAAAGTAATATTATTACATGTATAGCATGGTCCAAAAGTAATAATATTACATGTATAGCATGGTCCAAAAGTAATAATATTACATGTATAGCATGGTCTAAAAGTAATATTATTACATGTATAGCATGGTCCAAAAGTAATAATATTACATGTATAGCAGGGTCCAAAAGTAATAATATTACATGTATAGCATGGTCTAAAAGTAATATTATTACATGTATAGCATGGTCCAAAAGTAATAATATTACATGTATAGCAGGGTCCAAAAGTAATATTATTACATGTATAGCATGGTCTAAAAGTAATATTATTACATGTATAGCATGGTCCAAAAGTAATGTTATTACATGTATAGCATGGTCTAAAAGTAATATTATCAAATGTATAGCGTGATACAAAAGTAATATTATTACATGTATAGCATGGTCCAAAAGTAATATTATTACATGTATAGCATGGTCTAAAAGTAATATTATTACATGTATAGCATGGTCCAAGAGTAATAATATTACATGTATAGCATGGTCCAAAAGTAATATTATTACATGTATAGCATGGTCTAAAAGTAATATTATTACATGTATAGCATGGTCCAAAAGTAATATTATTACATGTATAGCATGGTCCAAAAGTAATATTATTATATGTATAGCAGGGTCCAAAAGTAATATTATTACATGTATAGCATGGTCTAAAAGTAATATTATTACATGTATAGCGTGGTCCAAAAGTAATGTTATTACATGTATAGCATGGTCTAAAAGTAATATTATTACATGTATAGCGTGGTCCAAAAGTAATATTATTACATGTATAGCATGGTCTAAAAGTAATATTATTACATGTATAGCATGGTCCAAAAGTAATATTATTATATGTATAGCAGGGTCCAAAAGTAATATTATTACATGTATAGCATGGTCTAAAAGTAATATTATTACATGTATAGCGTGGTCCAAAAGTAATATTATTACATGTATAGCATGGTCTAAAAGTACTATTATTACATGTATAGCATGGTCCAAAAGTAATATTATTACATGTATAGCATGGTCCAAAAGTAATGTTATTACATGTATAGCATGGTCTAAAAGTAATATTATCAAATGTATAGCGTGATACAAAAGTAATATTATTACATGTATAGCATGGTCCAAAAGTAATATTATTACATGTATAGCATGGTCTAAAAGTAATATTATTGCATGTATAGCATGGTCCAAAAGTAATATTATTACATGTATAGCATGGTCTTAAAGTAATATTATTACATGTATAGCATGGTCTAAACCTAATAGTATTACATGTATAGCATGGTCTAAACCTAATAGTATTACATGTATAGCATGGTCCAAAAGTAATATTATTACATGTATAGCATGGTCCAAAAGTAACATTATTACATGTATAGCATGGTCTAAAAGTAATATTATTACATGTATAGCATGGTCTAAAAGTAATATTATTACATGTATAGCATGGTCCAAAAGTAATGTTATTACATGTATAGCATGGTCTAAAAGTAATATTATCAAATGTATAGCGTGATACAAAAGTAATATTATTACATGTATAGCATGGTCCAAAAGTAATATTATTACATGTATAGCATGGTCCAAAAGTAATATTATTATATGTATAGCATGGTCTAAAAGTAATATTATTACATGTATAGCATGGTCCAAAAGTAATATTATTACATGTATAGCATGGTCTAAAAGTAATATTATTACATGTATAGCATGGTCCAAAAGTAATGTTATTACATGTATAGCATGGTCTAAAAGTAATATTATCAAATGTATAGCGTGATACAAAAGTAATATTATTACATGTATAGCATGGTCCAAAAGTAATATTATTACATGTATAGCATGGTCCAAAAGTAATATTATTATATGTATAGCATGGTCTAAAAGTAATATTATTACATGTATAGCATGGTCCAAAAGTAATATTATTACATGTATAGCATGGTCTAAAAGTAATATTATTACATGTATAGCATGGTCCAAAAGTAATATTATTACATGTATAGCATTGTCCAAAAGTAATATTATTACATGTATAGCATGGTCCAAAAGTAATATTATTACATGTATAGCATGGTCCAAAAGTAATATTATTACATGTATAGCATGGTCCTAAAGTAATATTATTATATGTACCTATTTACTATGCCTCCCCACGGGACAGAGCTAGACACCAGGGTCGTTTTTTAACGTGGAGAAAAGGTACAAAAATAAAAATTGTCTCAGTCGTGAAGGATTTCTCCTCCACCGAAAGAGAACAAGAAATAGAAGTGCAACATCTGAAGAACAGATGGTGTTTATTTGCTCCCCCACCGAGCAAATTAGGCACAAGGCCAATTTTTAATGTGAGGAGTGAAGGGAGGGGGAAGGGGAAAAGGGGACCAGCTCCCGAGAGGTGGGAAATGGGAGCTGGTTAAAGGTCAGGCATGTGGGGTTGCCCCACCATCTGGTCTTTGCTAGTCATAGCTAGTCATAGCTTGCAGTATCTGCCGGAACAGATACTACACTTTGATCTTGTCCCGAAGGCCAAGATGTAAAGCAGGGTCCAAAAGTAATATAATTACATGTATAGCATGGTCTAAAAGTAATATTATTACATGTATAGCATGGTCCAAAAGTAATATTATTACATGTATAGCATGGTCTAAAAGTAATATTGTTACATGTATAGCATGGTCTAAAAGTAATATTATTACATGTATAGCATGGTCCAAAAGTAATATTATGACATGTATAGCATCGTCCAAAAGTAATATTATTGCATGTATAGCATGGTCCAAAAGTAATATTATTACATGTATAGCATGGTCCAAAAGTAATATTATTACATGTATAGCATGGTCCAAAAGTAATATTATTACATGTATAGCATGGTATAAAAGTAATATTATTGCATGTATAGCATGGTCCAAAAGTAATATTATTACATGTATAGCATGGTCTTAAAGTAATATTATTACATGTATAGCATGGTCTAAACCTAATAGTATTACATGTATAGCATGGTCTAAACCTAATAGTATTACATGTATAGCATGGTCTAAAAGTAATATTATTACATGTATAGCATGGTCTAAAAGTAATATTATTACATGTATAGCATGGTCAAAAAGTAATATTATTACATGTATAGCATGGTCTAAAAGTAATATTGTTACATGTATAGCATGGTCTAAAAGTAATATTATTACATGTATAGCATGGTCCAAAAGTAATATTATTACATGTATAGCATGGTCCAAAAGTAATATTATTACATGTATAGCATGGTCCAAAAGTAATATTATTACATGTATAGCATGGTCCAAAAGTAATATTATTACATGTATAGCATGGTCTAAAAGTAATATTATTGCACGTATAGCATGGTCTAAAAGTAATATTATTACATGTATAGCATGGTCTTAAAGTAATATTATTACATGTATAGCATGGTCTAAACCTAATAGTATTACATGTATAGCACGGTCTAAACCTAATAGTATTACATGTATAGCATGGTCCAAAAGTAATATTATTACATGTATAGCATGGTCCAAAAGTAACATTATTACATGTATAGCATGGTCCAAAAGTAATATTATTACATGTATAGCATGGTCCAAAAGTAATAATATTACATGTATAGCATGGTCCAAATTAATATTATTACATGTATAGCATGGTCTAAAAGTAATATTATTACATGTATAGCATGGTCTAAAAGTAATGTTGTTACATGTATAGCATGGTCCAAAAGTAATATTATTACATGTATAGCATGGTCTAAAAGTAATATTATTACATGTATAGCATGGTCTAAAAGTAATATTATTACATGTATAGTATGGTCCAAAAGTAATATTATTACATGTATAGCATGGTCTAAAAGTAATATTATTACATGTATAGCATTGTCTAAAAGTAATATTATTACATGTATAGCATGGTCTAAAAGTAATATTATTACGTGTATAGCATGGTCTAAATGTAATATTATTATATGTATAGCATGGTCTAAAAGTAATATTATTACATGTATAGCATGGTCTAAATGTAATATTATTACATGTATAGCATGGTCTAAAAGTAATATTATTACATGTATAGCAGGGTCCAAAAGTAATATTATTACATGTATAGCATGGTCCAAAAGTAATATTATTACATGTATAGCATGGTCTAAAAGTACTATTATTACATGTATAGCATGGTCTAAAAGTAATATTATTACATGTATAGCATGTTTTAAAAGTAATATTATTACATGTATAGCATGGTCTAAAAGTAATATTATTACATGTATAGCATGTTTTAAAAGTAATATTATTACATGTATAGCATGGGCCAAAAGTAATATTATTACATGTATAGCATGGTCCAAAAGTAATATTATTACATGTATAGCATGGTCCAAAAGTAATATTATTACATGTATAGCATGGTCCAAAAGTAATATTATTACATGTATAGCATGGTCTAAAAGTAATATTATTGCATGTATAGCATGGTCCAAAAGTAATATTATTACATGTATAGCATGGTCTTAAAGTAATATTATTACATGTATAGCATGGTCTAAACCTAATAGTATTACATGTATAGCATGGTCTAAACCTAATAGTATTACATGTATAGCATGGTCCAAAAGTAATATTATTACATGTATAGCATGGTCCAAATGTAATATTATTACATGTATAGCATGGTCCAAAAGTAATATTATTACATGTAAAGCATGGTCCAAAAGTAACATTATTACATGTATAGCATGGTCCAAAAGTAATATTATTACATGTATAGCATGGTCCAAAAGTAATAATATTACATGTATAGCATGGTCCAAATTAATATTATTACATGTATAGCATGGTCTAAAAGTAATATTATTACATGTATAGCATGGTCTAAAAGTAATGTTATTACATGTATAGCATGGTCCAAAAGTAATATTATTACATGTATAGCATGGTCTAAAAGTAATATTATTACATGTATAGCATGGTCTAAAAGTAATATTATTACATGTATAGCATGGTCTAAAAGTAATATTATTACATGTATAGCATGGTCTAAAAGTAATATTATTACATGTATAGCATGGTCTAAATGTAATATTATTACATGTATAGCATGGTCTAAAAGTAATATTATTACATGTATAGCAGGGTCCAAAAGTAATATTATTACATGTATAGCATGGTCCAAAAGTAATATTATTACATGTATAGCATGGTCTAAAAGTACTATTATTACATGTATAGCATGGTCTAAAAGTAATATTATTACATGTATAGCATGTTTTAAAAGTAATATTATTACATGTATAGCATGGTCTAAAAGTAATATTATTACATGTATAGCATGTTTTAAAAGTAATATTATTACATGTATAGCATGGGCCAAAAGTAATATTATTACATGTATAGCATGGTCCAAAAGTAATATTATTACATGTATAGCATGGTCCAAAAGTAATATTATTACATGTACAGCATGTTTTAAAAGTAATATTATTACATGTATAGCATGGTCTAAAAGTAATATTATTACATGTATAGCATGGTCCAAAAGTAATATTATTACATGTATAGCATGGTCTAAAAGTAATATTATTGCATGTATAGCATGGTCCAAAAGTAATATTATTACATGTATAGCATGGTCTTAAAGTAATATTATTACATGTATAGCATGGTCTAAACCTAATAGTATTACATGTATAGCATGGTCTAAACCTAATAGTATTACATGTATAGCATGGTCCAAAAGTAATATTATTACATGTATAGCATGGTCCAAATGTAATATTATTACATGTATAGCATGGTCCAAATGTAATATTATTACATGGATAGCATGGTCCAAAAGTAACATTATTACATGTATAGCATGGTCCAAAAGTAATATTATTACATGTATGGCATGGTCCAAAAGTAATATTATTACATGTATAGCATGGTCCAAATTAATATTATTACATGTATAGCATGGTCTAAAAGTAATATTATTACATGTATAGCATGGTCTAAAAGTAATGTTATTACATGTATAGCATGGTCCAAAAGTAATATTATTACATGTATAGCATGGTCTAAAAGTAATATTATTACACGTATAGCATGGTCCAAAAGTAATATTATTACATGTATAGCATGGTCTAAAAGTAATATTATTACATGTATAGCATTGTCTAAAAGTAATATTATTACATGTATAGCATGGTCTAAAAGTAATATTATTACATGTATAGCATGGTCTAAAAGTAATATTATTACATGTATAGCATTGTCTAAAAGTAATATTATTACATGTATAGCATTGTCTAAAAGTAATATTATTACATGTATAGCATGGTCTAAAAGTAATATTATTACATGTATAGCATTGTCTAAAAGTAATATTATTACATGTATAGCATGGTCTAAAAGTAATATTATTACATGTATAGCATGGTCTAAATGTAATATTATTACATGTATAGCATGGTCTAAAAGTAATATTATTACATGTATAGCAGGGTCCAAAAGTAATATTATTACATGTATAGCATGGTCCAAAAGTAATATTATTACATGTATAGCATGGTCTAAAAGTACTATTATTACATGTATAGCATTGTCTAAAAGTAATATTATTACATGTATAGCATGTTTTAAAAGTAATATTATTACATGTATAGCATGGTCTAAAAGTAATATTATTACATGTATAGCATGGTCTAAAAGTAATATTATTACATGTATAGCATGGTCCAAAAGTAATATTATTACATGTATAGCATGGTCCAAAAGTAATATTATTACATGTACAGGCTGAATCATTTATATCCCTGTCTTTCATAATAAAAAAAAAAGAAAAGAAACAAATAAAATTGGTCAATTGAAAATCTATGATAATTTATAACAAATTTTCTATTTGCTGTTGTGGAACAAGAGTATGCATACAAAAGTTAAGCAACAGAGAGGCTGGTCAGTATCAGATGGGTGTTATATGCGGAAAAACACTGACACCTTCCTTAAAATAAAAACTACAGCTCTGATTATGGTTTATAGCAAGTAGTTCAGTTTAACTTGCTCAATCACACATCTGATGACACACACTAGAACAATAAACTCCAATCAACTCTGGAAAAGTTCTGTTCTCAAGCATGTAGCAAAGCTCTCTGGGGTGTACGCATGGACGAATGGATTATATGAATTTGTGTCATAGATGCAATAACCAAGTCGCAGAATTCATTACAGAAATATTAAACCATATTATTTAGATTTTTGGACTAGTGTCCTCATCTTGAGTGTTATTTTTACAATGTTTCAGCTGCTGAACCTACGACCTTCTTCAGGTATATCTTATCAAACTCTGAAATCTTTTTGTTGAACAGCAATCTGCAAAAAATTTTTGAACGGAACCCTTTATCCATGCTCTCGTGTCGTCAGCTACGATCAGGCAGAAGTTCTAAATAATACACAAGAAGGTTGAATGTTACATTGACCGAAACGTTGTGAAAATAACACTCAAGATGAAAACAGTAGTCCAGAGAATCCAAATAATACAATCTTCATCTAAAAAATTTTGGAAACGTAAACATTAAAGTTCACAAACTATTATCTGCACGTTCTTGCCGATTTTTCTCCTAATACGCATTTCTTTGTGATCCTATCAAACTGATGGCCTGCTGCCCTGTAATTAAAGCTCCTTATTTATACTTTCCAAAAGACAAGTTCAACCGATAGAAAACAAAGAATATTTACTCAACTTGATCTTCATTCCAAATCACTGATCATTGTGGAGGTGGCAGGGGAGGCGACCCAGATTTCGATAATTACTAATTAATCATAACTTTGTTAAACTATTTCATTTACACGTCTGACTGTGCCACATGCTTCCCGAGATTGTCTTTGTTACTGTCACCTCTCTCTCTCTCTCTCTCTCTCTCTCTCTCTCTCTCTCTCTCTCTCTCTCTCTCTCTCTCTCTGAGCCGTGTGATGTAATATCTACTAAATAAGATATTCCTACAGTTTAGCATATTTCACCCCAGCACAGTGGCAGATATGGCAGGCATAATTACGTTGACACACCAGTTCTCATTAGATCGCACAAGTTAAGTGACATTAAGCCTGGCCAGTACTAGATGAGTGACCATTTGGAAATACTAGGCGCTGTATTTATTCAGATAAGCGGGTATGTATAATACCTTATAGAGATAAACGCCCCTGTTTTGCACAGTCCAAGTCACCCTTGGGCAAGGTGTAACATCTGTTAACCTCCTTCTGATATTTGGAAGCTTACCATACAGAGGTTAGATGGAGTTCCTTGGGTGAAAACAATGCATCTAAGAAATGGGGAACTCTGTTGAAAAGCTAAACTGGATAGAGGGAGTCTGTGGGCCCTGTGCTGCAATCTTCTATCGATGGTGCCATAAACAAAACACTCACCTCCAATTTGTCACAAGCTAGCATGAAAGTTGTAACGCTCATAAAGCTGTTATGGGAATGGTCATGTCAGTGCACAATCTGATCACTAATGACACCTAATGACAACAAATGTAGATTCTGCCAAACAGAATTGGAAAGTGTGAGTCATCTAGTATCAAGTTGCATGGTTCTTTTAGGGGATGGCTACTGCACACCGAGACATGATTGAGTATGTAAGTACATCCACTGGATCATCTGTAAAAAATTAAACATCCAATGTAGCAACAACATTAACCTGAAAGAACAGTTGGAAATGACTTATATACCATACATTACGATCATGTAATCCCTATAGCCTTGAAAATACGGCTGTGAAACCTGACATAGTTATATGGAATAAGTCAGAGAGAGTTGCAACCTTGGTTGAAGTGAGTGTCTCTAATGATGGAGGTCTGAACAGAGCTGAAAGGGAAGAAACAGACCAAATATCAAGGTCTTAAGTATGATGTGAAAAGAAACCGAAATCTTGGAGATATCAATCATACCAGTTATTACAGGTGCCACAGGGCTTATGAAGAAGAACCTGAAGTCCTATCTAACTAATATTACCGGTGAACCAAGTGCAAAAGAAATCCAGACAATTGCACTTAAGGGAACAACGAGGATACTAAAAAAAGAGCTCTCGGTTGGTTTCAATAAAAAGCAGGGCAATGTTGGCAGCTGGTTTGGCTGCCCAATACCCAGCGTTCCCATCTTCAAAAGAAGAGAATAAAAAAAATGTCTAACCAGAGATAGTGAAGCATAAAAATACAGAAAGTTTATCTCTGCTGACTTTTCACCTGTTACATTTCCTTTTAATCTCAAAGCGTTTGTTAACTCAGCTTTAATTAAAATATATGGAAGACTAGCCTGGGCACCCAGCTTAGCTCAGGTGTTTGAAGGTGTGTGTTGAGCAAAAAAAAAATGTGGTAGTAAGCAGGCAGGCAGGCTCGAACCTGTACCGCGAAGGAGGAAAAGAATGTGAAAAAAAAACGTGACGACTTTGCTGTTGCTCCCATTGCCAAACCGGAAGTGACGTAGGTTTAAATTAAGGCTAGTCAATTGAAAAGGAGACGATAACTTTCGAAAATATCGGTGAAAAAAGCGACCCTTCCTTGTAGAAGAGTTCCCAGGTGAGCGTGAAGGAATTAATGTTTTTAGCCAATTTTTCAATATTTATCGTCCGAAGGGTCAGGCTTCAAAACAATACCGATCTTGTGAAAATCCGTCGTCTCTGTCGAAAATTTTAGGCAAACATACAAACGTACATGCATACATTTAAACAGACAGGTAAGATTTATATTATAGAAGATGATATACCTGTCCAATATTTAAGAATAATGTTCATTTTTATTTCTTTCTTTTGTTTTGTTTTCAGAATCCTTTTGTTAGAGAATTATTTCAGGAAGAAAAGTCAGAAAGAAAACTGTCAGCGATCTCAGAAGAATCCTACTTCAATCAATCTAAGAAATCCAAAAAACACAAACAAACTGTCGGATCTCAGGTTTGTATTTATTAATATATCACCATGATTTGCTATTCTTTAGACATTACCATTATTATTATTATTATTATTATTATTATTATTATTATTATTATTATTTACTCACTAATAGTCACAAGCCATTATCAAAGATTGCTCTTTGAAAATTATTTTGTGGTATTACCTGGAGTCTAAGTGACAAGTCTCCCCAGATTTCCAGAACTCTCCACCTCTTTCGATAACCTTTGCAAAAGAATTTGGTTTATCACAACAGCCACTTACTATTGATTTCTCGTTGGCAGCGACCTTTGATCTTCACTGGAATTTGAGTGGCAATAAGCCTTCCTAAGGTTTCAGTCTTCTTTGCACTCATCTAATGGAGGTCTGACTAGTGCTTTCTCCCCTCAGTCCTTGATCCTCATTATTTGGCGTGGTGCCCATTTATCGTGACACCCATAGAAGAAGAAAAAAAAGGCGGGGTATTTTTTACAGCTTCAGTTTTCATGATTCCATGTGATGTTTCTTTGTGCTTTTCGGGAATATTTATTAATAATTAATTATTGTTAAAATTTTTACCGAAACTCGGAGAAATTTTAATTTTCACAAAAGGATTCAATTTTCTCTTTTTTCGCTTTGCATAAAACTAAATTAAACTACATACAGACAACATTACGACACCTTACGCCTAGCAGCTATGTTCCAAAATTCATAATGATCTGTTAATTGGTTTAGCAGTAAATCCTATACATTTTTTTTCTTACTCATGTTCACCCGTTACAAAGCATATCACCACTTGGACGTGAGGGGCTACTATTTGGGGCTAAGATTAAAGATTAACAAGATATTTGTTTGTCTAACATTTAAACTTCTGCATATCAGTACAGCTATGGAAGCAGGCAGCAGGAAGGAAATTCCAAAGTCTAGCTGTTCGAGGGAAGAAACTATTAGAATAGAAAGCTTTCTGGTATTTAAGGACATCAACAGTGAAGGGGTGGGATCTTATTGCTAAGCAGGTTTGTCGGGGATATGTACGTCGAGAGAGTACAAGTGAAACGAGTTCATCAGAACACATTCCATTAAAATATTTGTAAAACAGGCGCAGTGATGCAATATTGCGGCGATGGGACAGGGGCTGGAGCTTAGTTGACAAAGTGGGACCGATTAGATTGACAACTCTTTTTTGGACCCTATCTAAGAGGAAGAGACTAGTGGTAGATGCACCAGCCCAGATCAGGCAACAATACTCCATGCATGGGCGAATGGTGGCCTTGTAGAGGTACAGGATACTCTCAGGTGTGAGTAGTCTTCTAGCTCGATAGAGAGAGCCTACCTTTTTTGCAGCAGCCTTTGCAATGTCCTCTATGTATTTGTTCCAGTTCATATTGCCCGCAAATGTTAGGGCGAGGAGTTTCAAGGTAGAATTCTCAGGTAGGGTGCTATTTGTCATGGATATAGACAGTTGGAGAGGTGTCTTGTAATTGTTAAAGGAGAGCAGCTTAGTTTTACTAGCATTAAATATTACCATCCATTTGCGGCCCCATTCCACTATCCATCCATCCATAGACCTTGAGCCCCTGAAGGGGCATAGGCCATCTACAACTTTTGTAGATGTTTTTGTAGCGAGGAGTTCTTTTTACAGGGTGAGGGTGTTGGCACCATGCCCAACCTTCCCAGAAGGTACATACAGCGCCTAGCCTTCCCAAATGGTCATCCATCTGGTATTGGCCAGGCTTAACGTTGCTTAACTTCAGTGATCTGGCGAGAACCGGTGTGTCAACATGATTGAGTCGTACATCCATTCCACTATAGTCAAACAAATATATAAACACATACACATCGTACCTAACTTTTTATGATTAGTGATAGTAACATAGGGCAGTACCCCTCGGGATGCGGTGGCCCTAGGATACGTTTTTCAGGTTACAATGTGCCCCTGGTTAGGTGATTGTCCCGCCTTACGGTGTTATTTATAATGGTATTTGCTTATATACATGTGTATTATATACTGTACTGTATTTTGTTACTAATTTTTAAATGTCGTATCCCGGGGTTTCAGTGTGATAGCGTTCATGTTTATTCGAATTTATTTTTATGTCTTTTTTTAGTTCAAAGAATCCTTGAACAGTTTGATGAAAACGCTTTCGAGCACAAACCCTCACTATGTGCGGTGCATCAAACCAAATGATGACAAGAAACCATTTAAGTATATATTCTTTATAAATTATTTTAGAGATAGAATTAGCCTTCATGGGATGAAGTATATTTCAAAGAAAATTAGTGGGAGTGTGGAAGTTTGAAATTGATTTATATATATATATATATATATATATATATATATATATATATATATATATATATGAGCAAACAGTTAATAAAATATGTTAAAAAACACTTTGAAATGAATTAAAAACATATCTAATCTTAAAAGGAAACACTAGATAAATGGATAGTCCTTAATCCGCGGAGTTTCGAAGAAATACTCTCCTTCTCATCAGAGGGTAGGAATTAGCAAAATGCAGGAACGGATTTTGCATGCAGAAGTATTTGATGAAACAACAAATAAGTCAAAGATCTTACTTGAAAACAAAATAAGTTAAGCAGAGGGAATATTTCTTCGAAACTCCGCGGATTAAGGATTATCCATTTATCTAGTGTTTCCTTTTCAGATTAAATATGTTTTTAACTCATTTCAAAGTGTTTTTTAACATATTTCATTAACTGTTTGCTCATATTATAAGCTCTATTTCCTATTTGGTATTATCGAGCTTTTATATCTGGCTGAGATAATTTTATAAATATTAATTCTTTAATATTTATAATTTACTTTAATTTTACCATCTTGGATCATTTTGGTAAATTCAATTGTAATTTTCATTTTATATGTATATATATATATATATATATATATATATATATATATACATATATATATATATATATACGCATATATATATATACACGCATATATATATACACGCATGTATATATACACGCATATATATATATACACGCATATATATATATACACGCATATATATATATTTATACACGCATATATATATACATGCATATATATATACACGCACATATATATATACACGCATATATATATACACGTATATATATACATGCATATATATACATGCATATATATATATACACGCATATATATATACATGCATATATAAGTAAATTTTTGGTACAGCAAAATGGAAGGAGAAATTTCAGAGGAAACATAATTTAATTTAAATACCAAAAAACAAGAAATGGGCAGGTGAAATTATTAAAATTTCCTTAAGGCCTTATCGTCTGACCCTCTAAGAGGAAACGTCAGAATGATAAATTAAAAACTAAGAAAACGAATGAGGGAAGAAGGGAATTTTGGTTTCAGTTGGAAGAACAGTGGGGAAAAAAAAAAAAAAAAAAAAATATCTCACTGTTCAGGTGGTTTTAAATCAATGAATATCTCCAACTGATGTTTCAGAATCTTTTGTCTACACAGGCTAGGTCGAGAGTTGTTAATAACTAACGCCTCAATAATATTGAGATGATAGTTCGACCTCGCACTGTATAGAACAGAAAACCACCCATCGGAATATTGATCGGCACACCTATTTATACTCAACAGGTGATTACCAATGGCGGACTCATGAGCTTGGGAGTGCCCGGATGTTCTCGAAACCTGGTGTAGTCGAATATCCCGAGGGATATGGGATATTCTCATTTCTAATCTTTGGGATGTTTTGCCAACGTAGTCAGCTCCACACTGACAAACGAATTTATAAACAACAGAGTTCTTTTGAATGGTTGGCAAAACATCTTTACGAAAAGAAGAGAAAAAGGTTCGAGTTGTGTAAACTACTCTAAGCATAGTAGCTGGAAAACAACGTTGAGTAGCAGAAGAAATCCTTTCAACAATATGAAGGCCAACAGGACCCAACCATGGTAATTTTAGATAAATGGGACAACGTGATGGACCAATATGTTTACCACTATTAAATGTAGTAATTTTACGTTCAATAGTAGATTTTATTATATTAATGGGATATCCATTATTAAGAAAAATATTTGTGATTTCCTCAAGTTCCGTATCGAGACGGTTTGGTGAACAAATCATAAGTGCACGATGCGTAAGAGCGCTAATGAGGTTTATTTTTCTAGACTGAGGGGCAAAAGAAAACCAATTAAGATAGAGCCCTGTAAATGTAGGTTTTCTATAAACAGAGGTCTCAAACGTAGTACCAACTTTAGAAACACGAACGTCGAGGAATGGGAGAGAGCTACAGTCTTCAACCTCCATAGTAAATTGTAAAGATGGATGCAGGTTGCAAAGAAGACAAAGAAACTGTTCGGCTTCACTCCAAGAGGGAAAGCATGCAAAAGTATCATCAATGTAGCGTGTGTAGAATGCTGGCTTAGTAATTTTGGAAAATAATTCGTTTTCCAAAAATCCAACGAAAATGTTGGCTAACGAAGGACCAAGAGGGCTACCCATAGATATCCCATCAATTTGACGGTACATAATGTTGTTGAAACTAAAGGAGACTGATTTAGTAGCAAGTTCCATCAGTTCAACGAAAATTCGTTCAGGAAATTGTGGAGATTTTAAAGGGCCACGGTACAGATAGTCAGCACAAATACCAATGGTTTCATCCAAAGGTATATTAGTAAAAAGACTATTAATGTCAAAGGAAGCCAAGAACTCGGTATTTTTAGATAAAGGTAATTTTTGTATCTGAGATACGAATTGAAAAGAATCAGAGATACAATGGACCGAATAAAAAGAAAGCACAGGTTTAAGAAGATCAACCAGCCATTTACCAAGTTC
>NC_136504.1:49038955-49063955 GCF_053919585.1 Euprymna scolopes
TCGAATTTTAGTATTGTTAGTTAAGATATTTCAAATGTCGGACGACTGTAGATTTTCATCGTGAGATGTTAGGTGTTGTTTTATGGCGTTATTGTCAATTAAATGGAAGGTTAATCATCGGTAGAGCTCCTGTCGACAATCGGATGTACCGATAGAAAGCACCTGAGAAGAATATGGCTGAACAACAACTTTTGAGCGCCATAATATACAACATGCCAGCTGAAATAAAAGAATCACTCGGCGAATTGAAAACAAATCGGAAAAAAGAATAACTCTGTCGTGTTCAATCAGACGTGCTTGAATAATGACTTGCTGTCAAAATAGACAAATATATATAAAATAAAAATCTTGATATTGAAAATTTATTCAAATTTTCAAAATAACTTGCAAATAAAACAAGAAAAATAAAACAAGAAAAACCTTATTCATGGAGTTTCAAAGAATGCAATTCTTCTCATCAGAAGGAAGAGGTTGGCAAAATATACAATAAATTTTGCAGGTTAATGAATCACAGGAAACAAACGATATGGAATTTATCATATTTGTACCAAAAAAGTCATTTAACAGTTTGAGACATTTTATAGGGATTCAAAGAGGTTAAGAAAGCAAGAAACGGGGAAAAGGGAGAAAAGGGCTATGATAAAAGTCCAATGGGAAAGACGGTAAACTACAGAACAGGAAAAATTGGAAATGACTTAGTTGAAATTCCATTGGTAATCCATAAGAAAACAGAAATATAAATATAAATGTCCAGGGTAAAATGGAGCTTCAAAAAAAACATCAGGTCAACTTGCTGCTATGATTTCAAATGATCTGAAATAACAACAAGGGAAGACTTGATTCCAAACTTTTTGATTATTTTCAATGCTTGTCTATAGATTTGGTAAAATAAATATATGTTAAATCATTTCTATATTTCAATGATTCAACATATCTTTATTTCACCAAATCTATAGGAAAACATTGAGAATAATCTAAAAAGTTGGAATCAAGCTCCCTTTGCTGTTTTTTTTTTTCAGATCATTTGAAATCATAGCAGCAAGTTTTAGTCTCTACTCCATCAAAGCTAGAGATTTTGCAGGAAAATATCCGATATTTTGTAATTTAAATGCAAAACTTGGATAACAAATAACAATGATGGACGTATTTAACGTGCGACATGAAGGGCAAAATTTACACTTACTATTACATAAATGAAGCTAAAGGCTGTTCAAAAAATCTTAATTTGTAAAAATCTAATACTTGGTTGCTTATTTCTAAAAGGTTAAAATGTGCCAAAAATAGGCTCTGGAAGATAGATGATCCCCTTAATGTTCGACCTTAAGGGAAAATGTCACATAGTGCACTACACAATTCAAGTCATTAGGCCATTACCTTTCCAACGAGCCTTTGTTTGTTAAATTCTGACAAATACTCGCTGAAATTTGGAACTTATAAAACTGATACAAGCGATAAAAGATGTTGTATATCTCTGGATATAACGAATGACAAATGTGCCCTATCTGATTGCACAAATATATGGTTGTTAGCTGGCTGTTTTTGTTTTACGGCATATCAATCCTTTTCAGGTTATTTAATGCCGAATTCAGTGATTTTGAAAAATATTTTAATAGAATATATTTGTTTTTTGTTTTTTTTTCAAGTCAGGTACTACCACTCCAGGTCAGAGTGGACCTGGGAGCAATGGCAATTAAAGGGTGGCTCCACACTGATCAAAGCCCGCAAGATGGGACCTCACCATCGTATATAGTTTAAGGTCATATCCAGGACCACAAAAATATATATATATATATATATATATATATATATATATATATATATATATATATATATATATATATATATATATATATATATATATATATATATAAGGGTTGGACAAAATAAAAGAAACACCTTAAAAATCAACAAAATTAATTTCAATATAGTGTAGGTCCACCTTTTGAAGCAATTGCACCCTCAATTCTCCAAGATATTGATTCATACAAATTGTGAATTGTTTCCAAAGAAATTTTATCCCATTCTTCAACTGAAACATCCTCCAGTTCTTTTAGAGAATATGGCGGTGGAAATCGATTTTTTACTTGTATCTCCAAAATGGACCATAAATATTCAATAATATTGAGATCTGGGGATTGTAGTGGCCAAATCAGATGCTCAACTTTATTGGAATGCTTTTCGTGCCAATATTTAATAATTCTACCTGTATGGATTGGGGCATTATCATCTTGAAAGATGGCATTCCCCACCGGAAACAGTTCTTGAACCATAGGATGAACTTGGTCACCCAAAATTCCTAAATATTCTGGACTGTTAATTCTTCCATGAAGAGTAATCATTGGTCCAGTATGTTTCCAAGAAATAGCACCCCAAATCATCACAGAAGCCCCACCATGCTTTACGGCTGGGAGAAGGCAGAACTGTCTCCAAACATAGACTCAGCCGGTAGTCGGAAATAAAGAAAATGATAATTCGTCAGAGAAAATCACATTTTTCCACTGCTCGAGGGATAAATTTTTAAGGTTTTTACACCACTCTAATCGCTTTGAAACATTTGTCTTTGAAAGCAGAGGTTTTCTAATTGCAGCTCTTCCATACAATCCAGATTTTTGCAGCTCTCGACGAACAGTTTTTGTGGAAACTGGATCCTATAAATTTTTAATGAACTCTACAATGATTTTAGGACCGTGGTCTTGCGATCTTCTCTAATAATCCGCTTAAGAGTCGGACGGGCTCTTTAATACATCTTCATCTTTCGACCAGCTTTTCTGAGAACTATTTTCCTTTTTTTTAAAAGCAGCCATTACTTTAGAGACAGTGCTTCTTGACACGCTAAGCATTTGTGCAGTTTCTGTTACACTAGCACCTGTCATACGAGCTCCAACAGTTTTGCCTCTTTGGAAGTCCGTAAGGTTTGCCATTTTTATAAGAAAAGCTTTTGATATCTTAAAATATCTGGAAAAGAAATTTATTTTGATTAAGCATATCATATGATATAAATAATAAACAAAAAAGCATTAAAATATGTCAAGATTTGATTGTTCAAAACACGTTCAAAGATTGATGCAAAAAATGTTAGGTGTTTCTCTTATTTTGTTCAAGACCTATATATATATATATATATATATATATATATATATATATATATATATATATATATAGAGAGAGAGAGAGAGAGAGAGAGAGAGACAGACAGACAGACAGACAGATAGATAAATAGATAGATAGATAGATAGATAGATAGATAGATAGATATACTTGTAGCTAAACTGAATATTGAAATAGTCATATCTTTGGTTCTGTGAGATAAAACAAAATGATAATTTGAAGACTTTTTTGAAGATTGTAATAAAGATTCTATGGGCAAAATATTATGATATAAATAATAAACAAAAAAGCATTAAAATATGTCAAGATTTGATTGTTCAAAACACGTTCAAAGATTGATGCAAAAAATGTTAGGTGTTTCTCTTATTTTGTTCAAGACCTGTATATATATATATATATATATATATATATATATATATATATAGAGAGAGAGAGAGAGAGAGAGAGACAGACAGACAGACAGACAGACAGACAGATAGATAGATAGATAGATAGATAGATAGATAGATAGATAGATAGATAGATAGATATACTTGTAGCTAAACTGAATATTGAAATAGTCATATCTTTGGTTCTGTGAGATAAAACAAAATGATAATTTGAAGGCTTTTTTGAAGATTGTAATAAAGATTCTATGGGCAAAATATTATGACAATTGGTAAAAAAGAACATATTTTCAAAACAATAAAATATGCCAAAATTTGCCTACATTTGTATTCGTAATGTCATGGCAGGCCACCTTCAGTTTTACTGCTTTGGGTTTTTTCTTTGGGTTTTTTTTTGCTTGTTTATCTCCCTTGTGGCCTTACCAGGCCACTAATATATATAGTCATTCACAGACAGACAGTTTCGCTATATCACAGCTCTTCACTACAGCTAGGCTAGAAAGTACCTCAAGCCAGGATTGAAACTTGACCGCCTAGGTGACAGTTGGTAGTTCTAACAATTACACTATTTTGACTGTTGCTTATGTAACAAAGGGCATTCCAAAAGTAATGTCTCCTATTTATTATCCTGCCTGAATGAAACAGAGGGGATTCCAAATTGCATTGTTATGCTGACTAAACGTATACATTCAAGATCTGAAAGTTTTATCCGTCTGTTGCTGGTGTGAGACTCTAAGAAAGCAACCCCTGTCAGGAACATGCGTCAGAAGCAGATATGCGTCATTGAATTCCTGGCAAAAGTGTACCGAGAATGGTGGTGACTGTGTAGAAAAAATAAATTCTGGAGCAAAAAAGGTTGCTCGTTTTAATGGTACCACTCCCGTCTTCGTAGCTCTTCAACCTTTTTTAGTTAAAAAAAAAAACAGGCTTTAATTTTTGAACGAATCTTGCATGATATCTGTTCGTTTGGATTATATTTTCCATTATTCAAACGAAACACGTGTAAAAAATAAAGAAAAAAGAAAACGAGGGATTCGCCTATATTATAATAAAATAATTACAAATAAAAACTTAAAAACCTAAATCGTGACTGTGGACTGATTCTGTTCTTTGGTCATTGGAATGTAATTGACTATTATAAATATATAATATATATATATTGAAGACATTCTGTTGAAAAACCGATCCAAGAACATTGACAGATACAAAAAGTACATTTGTATGATATTCTATAAAAATTGGCCAAGCTGTTACAGAGATAAGATTTATTAAAATTAAAAAAAGAAAAAAACATACTTTGGGAATATGTATTATTTGGATTTTTCGGACTACTGTTCTCATCCTGAGTGCTATTTTCACAACGTTTCGATCAATGTAACCTCGAACCTTCTTCAGGTGTATCTTGTCGAATTCAGGAATGTTTTGTTGAACTCGGGAATGTGGACAGAATTTCGAGCAGAATCCTTTATTCATTTCACACGGGTAGCATGCTCTCATTCCTTCAGCTATGACTGGATAGAGGTCGTAAGTAATTTGAAATTGTATTCTTTGGTCGCACACAATGAATTTGAATCAATTGTAAAAAGTGATATTCTCCTGAAGGTTGAAACTTCAGGAGAATATCACTTTTTACAGTTGACTTTTTTCCAAGTACTCTAACCACTACGCCACGAGTCCTTGCAGAAAGTTCTAGTACGAATTTTGGGAGTCTTAAACCTATTTTATTTCTAGCATATAAAATAAGAATGTGAAAGTAACACCGCATCCAGATAGATAGATAGATAGATAGATAGATAGATAGATAGATAGATAAATAAATATATATAGAGATAGATAAATATATATATATATATATATATATATATATATACATATATATATATATATATATAGATAGATAGATAGATAGATAGATAGATAAATATAGATAGATAGATAGATACATAAGCGAAAAAAGTGATAGATACATACATTCCAGATGGGTTACTTGATGAATTAATTGCAAATTATTGCTAATTAGACGAATTAAAACGTCAAAAAACGTTAACCCCACTTTAGTGTAATAACAATGTTGTCTGTGTTTTTTCCAGCTGATTTAGGACGAATCTGATGCGCTGAATCCAATCAGGTCAGGTTTTTAAGCTATGGCCACCTGTTGTTTTTTACGTTTTTGCCCACATTTACGCATGTATGAAGCAATTTTAGAAAAAGTTGGTGGGGGTAAAATGCCATGTTAAATAATTGTTTTGATGGGGAATGATTATTTTAATGACAAGAAGTATTCGGGTCAGATAGTTCTGGATGATTATATCGAAAAGGTATCAGTTTGAAGTGAAAAGACCTCAAAATCTTCCAATAATTGGTGCTCAGCACACACGAACAAGGACTGGCCTGTGCATGAGGAATTAGTGCCCTGCAAAGAAAAGAATGTCATCAACGACTGTCTCATGGACAGAGACAGATTACTGTTCCTATTACTGTGCATCAAACTCAGCTTAATCTAGTGGTTCACCAAGGCTGTGGACAAGAATGATGACTGCTTCACTTACTTGTGCCAGGCTTTTCCAGGATTGACCATGGAGAAGTTGAAAGCTGCCGTCGTTGACGGTCTTCAGTTCCAGCAACTCATGAAAGATCCAGAATTCAAAAACTCAATGAACGGAGTGGAACTGGAAACGTAGAAGGCATTTGTTCTCGTAGTGAAGAAGGTTTTTTGACATCAATAAGACCAGAAATTATGCAGAACTTGTCAACAACATGCTGATTGCTTTTAGAAAGCTGGGCTGCAACAGGGACGTCAAGATGCACTGCCTATTTTCATATATGAACCAGTTTCCTGAGAACATGGGTTCAATGAGTGATGAGCATGGGAAAAAATTCCATCGGGGCCTGAAAGAGATGGAGACCAGGTATCAGGGTCACTGAAATGTCGTCCTGATGGCTGCTGTTGGAATCACTGCTGCTGAGCAGTCAAGGAGTTTTAGGAAACGGAAGTTCAAACCCTGAAGTTTGAACAAAAGTGAAGCAACATGTACTTTATTTGTACTTAAAGTTATCTATGCCCACCATTCAGTTTACAGTAATCGATGTTTCTATCAGGTAATCAATACATATTGTTGACAAAATATTTTTTTTTCTTAAAAACATATTTAGGATGATATGCGTTGACAAAAATCAGCTAAACTCCATAAAAATGTAATCGATTTTATCATAAGATCTGATTTTTTTTTTTTTTTTAAATCAACTTAGCACAAAAAAATCTGACCTTGTGGAGAGAAATGGATGCCCTTTCTCTGATGAAGCGGTGTAGAAATGCCGTAAATCAGATGTAGAAATCTAGACAACATGTTAGATAGGTGAAAAGAAACACGGAAAAATATCAGGTATAGGTGCACACACGCAATGAGAACGGTAAATGTTTTAATCTGTGGTGCCCACTTATGCAGGACATGAAGATTATGAAAATTAGTGTGGAGGTTATAGAAAAATATTTGGATGGATTGAAACTATTACAACGTAGAGAAAAGAGATCGGTACTTCCCATAATGGGGAAAGCGTGAAACGTACTTTTTGGGACTATAACAGAGGAGGAATTAGATGCCCTAAAGAAAAGATTGAGGGCTTCTGAAAAGGGTCAGATGAAATTAGCTCAGGTAGAGAAGGATAGTATTACTATTTTAAATATAACCAGGGTAGAACTAGCTGATACCTGTCGCAAAATAAATGAATTAGTGGAGGGGTTTAAGAAAATACAAGTAGAGCTCGGAAATGTCACTGGAGAATTATTAATCCGAGTGATAAAACTTGAAGATTGCATAAGGAAATATCTTCGTTTTTTTAACCATCATCGAACAATTGCAGAAAAAGTTGCAAGCATTGTTGGGCTCCATACGAAATTTGCAAGTCCAGTTTGATATGCTAGCTCTGGGTCATTTGTCTCCAAATATAGTAGAACCTTCCGCATTAAAAGATCATTTACTAGAAGTTCAGGCCAAACTACCCCATCACCTAAGATTACCAGCGGATCCCACAGCTGAGATGTGGTATTATTATAAGTCATTGGGTTGTCTAACTCTCATCGAAGATGGTAGATTGCTGATTGTGGTGTCGCTTCCGTTGTTAGATTCCAGTAGCATATATGAAGTCTTTCAAGTCATTAATTTACCGATTCCCTATCCGTCAACCTACGATTGAAGAGTTAGGATTATTTATACCTAAAAAAAAAAACAATTGGACATCCTACATTTTAACCTGGATTGGAATTGTGTCAGCAACCAATACAATCGAACAGTCGATGTATTATGTGGTGGCCCTTTGGCTATGATCACAGCGTAGTATCTGTGTTATATTGTGATGGGCGGTGCTAAGGATCAAAACGAGTATTACGATTAATTGTTAAATTATTTAGGTTTAAAAGATATTCAGAAAAATGTTTTAAAAGAAAAGAATGTTAGTTAAAATATTTAACTGGCGATTTTTGGTTCAATGAAAAATGTTATGAACAGAGGAAAAGCCTAAACAAAGCTTGTTTGAAATTAACAACAATGCGGCGTATGTGACAAACAAGATTGTCCACTCTGGATGACGTCAGAGACACGTAAGCCAGGAAAAATCAGAATTAGGAGTCAGTCTGTAACGGGAAGGTGAAGAGACGAGTTAGTTGGTTAGGGTATCTCTGTGATCCGATGGAAGCATTACAGACCAACTAAGGAAATGTAAGGGAGAAGATGTGGAACACTTGGAAATAACGATCTTAGAAATGATAACTCAGTGTTTTAGGTGTTCCATTCGGAAGAAAATGCCTTCATTTTTAGGAGCCTGCGCCAGAGGAGAGGAAGATAATGAATAATATTTGTGTCAAGTAGACAAGGGTGTTATTCATTATTGTTAAAGACTGTCCGTTTTTATTGTTCTGTTCGCCATTGTCGTGAATACGTGAAAACACCCACATGCAATATATAAGGCCTATTAAATATATACGTAACAGATCGACACGCACAGACCCACCATATACAAAGAAAAGTAACTCTTATAATTCGAACCACTAGACGATTACAGAAACACGTATATCTTATATACATCTAGATATACATGGACACGGTTATATATGAACCCGATGACATAACATTTGTTCGATTCGAAACAACAGAATTCCAATTTATGTGTCAATGCAAGAGTGAGAGAGAGAAGAGAGAAAGAATCGAAACGACCAATCAGTGAAGACATTTTCTGCACCGCCCCGACTCCGCAGCTCACCAACACCTCCATGCCGACCACTTCGTCACTTTATCGATGGCCTTCGATTTTGTAATTAAAACTAAGTTGTTTATGTTATTCGTCGTTTGTTGTCATATTGAAAAAGCATTAGACAACTGACGATCAAACGAACTGACGAACAAACACTCAAAAATTAAAATATCGTTTCCAAGTGAATAGGTTATTACATATATCTATAAAAGTGAAAGTGTCTGTCTGTCTGTCTGTCTGTGTATCTGTGTGTCTGCGTGTGTACATTTCCCTACGCAATAACTCTGTCAATTTTTAGTCTACAGACTCGAAATTTGATATACAGGGTACTGAGATTTGGGAAAATCGATGTGATTGGTTTTCGGCCAGAAATTTGGCTGTTAAGGGGTCCAAGTTCAACGATTTGACCTTTGAGAACTCTACCAAACTCCTCCGAGAATTTTGGGGCTAAACACTTGAAATTTCAGATATAGGTTCCTTGGACATGGGTCTAACTTAATAACTTGATTTAAGCCCAAAACAATAAAGGTTAAGGGGTCATAATAGGGGCCAAAGCTAAAAAAAATTGACCGTTTGTTTTTTTTGTTTTTTTTTTTTTTGCTTAGCATACACCTATAAAACACCCGGGCAACGCCGGGCCAAAATACTAGTATATATATATATATATATATATATATATATATATATATATATATATATATATATATATATACTAGCAAAAGCACCCGTTGTTGACTGCGTTCAAAAACAGCCTACAGAAAATGGAATCTGATTTATGAAATTATGATAGGTTATGAAAAGGAAGGGTTGTAAAAAGATAGCTTCGAATTTGGAGGTATCAAAACCAAAGCAAAATATCATGAAAGTAAAAATAAAATAGATAAACCCCATAATTTATTATACCATACCTGTTCACACTGAAACACTTATCACAATATTCTGTGGATCTATATTAGAAAACCTTGTTAAACTTTGTGACATATTTCCATTCTATGGAGGTCAGGCGCGAACGAACACCCCATAATTTTATTATACCATATTTCTTCAAATTGAAACATAATTATCAAAGTATACTTATGCAGATAGATATGAAAAGTCTTTATTAAAGTTTGTGCCTATTTCCATTCCATGGAGGCCAGGCGCGAACGCAAACCCCACAATTTTATTATACCATCCCTATTTAAGTTAAAACATACTTATCAAAGTATTATTATGTACATCTATATCAAAAACACTTGTAAACGTTTTTTTTTTTTAATTTTTAAATTTTTTATTTCCATACTTTGTGGACCAGGCACGTACGCAGACCCCACAGTTTTAATGAATCATCATTATGCCAGATCAAACATACCCATTCCTGTGTCTCGATACATCTTCTATCATTATATGTGATCAGCTTTCTATAATAGTCAACCATATTCGTGACCAGACACACACAGACGTTCAGCTTTATACTAATAGATATTTATATTGATTGAGATTGTCGGACTGACTTCCTCATCTTGGTTGTTATTGTCACAACGTTTCGGCCGTTTTGCCCTCCGGCCTTCGTCAGGTGTTTTGTATCGAACTGGGGAACCGTTTGTTAGGAGTCTCGAACCCAACCCTTTATTATTATTACGGGGGTACCATGTTCGGACTCCAGTTAGGCTTTGGGACATAGTTGCTGATTCTCTGTTTTTAATGTTACTTTTTCACTGCCTTCGTTCAGGATTGAACTCAGCACCTTTTGGGTAACTGTAAACTTTGATACAACGTCTAGGACCACTCGGCCATATGTCACTAGATACAAAACACCGGACGAAGGCCGGAGGGCAAAACGGCCGAAACGTTGTGACAATAACAACCAAGATGAGGAAGTCAGTCCGACAATCTCAATCAATGAAAACACCTCATCTCAAAAATACAGACAATTACTAGATATATGTTTGTAAGAAAACTTATAGCTTATTATTTTTAAAAAATCTTCTTTTTTTTTCAGATTCAACTGTAAACGAGTTGTGGAGCAACTAAGGGCATGTGGTGTTTTGGAAACGATCCGTATTAGCGCCGCTGGATTTCCAGCAAGGTAAATATGTTGATGCTTTTTATCTACTTTCGTTAGAAAAACAAAGATCTAATAGTAACAAAATAACATCCGACAAGAAATAAACACCAATTAACTTGCATAGAAATATTGATTATCTTGTCATCAAACAAACAATTTTCTACCTGTATAACGGAGTACTGTTGCCACATCTGGGCAGGAGCTGCCAGAAGTACCTTATCCTGCCTTGATACGGTTCAAAATAGACTTCGTAGCCTAATAGAGGATGCCCCTTTCTCTTCACTGTAATATCATTCCCAAAGAAGAAATGCTGCAAGCCTGGCTCTGCTCTATCGTTATTTTCATGGTAAGTGCTCGTCTGAGCTCCAATCTATGCCCCTCCCCTTGTGAAACTTTCATGAAAAAGTTTCGTCTTGCTGAAACCACTATCAATAATTTCCTTCCCTCTTTATCTGTGCCTAAACCTAAACGTGGATTCCATGAACAAAGCTTCTTTCTTAGAACTCTGTTCCGTTTGCCTGCTTTCCAGCTGACTACAATATGGTTATCTTCAAGTCCAACGTAAACAAGTTCTTGATGAGCTGTCACCTTAAGTAATCCAATTTAACAAATTTCCACTACTAACAAACAATGTTCCACAGGCGGACAGCTCTGAGAAATACATTTTGTTCTTGGAATGTGTGTTGAGATTTAGGCACAGATAGAGAGTGGGTGATATCGTATATAATGGTTGTAGACTTTTGTTGAAGTTTGAAGATAAATTGATTTTTTTTTCTTATTTATTTATTACTCTAGTTAATGATGGTTGTAGCCATGTTATTGTCGTGAATATTTTACGAGGGGGTTCAGGGAGTGGAGATCGCCCATAATTTCTCTTTTTTATTTTTATTAATTTTAAACATAAATTTCATCATAAAGTTGAATAAATGTATCGTTGAATGTTGTCTCATATTTTTTAATGTTGCTTTTCTTCTTCTTCTTCTTCTTCTTCTTCAGAGAAACATACGAAAACATTTTAAATATGTTTCAGCAATTATTGTCTGTGAAGGAACTGGAAAAAACTGATGTAAAATCGAGCTGCAAGAAAATAATGCAGAAATATATTGAAGTAAGTTTTATATAATCCTTTATAATCTGCCGCACAGATTCCTTCAGTTCGACCTACCTTTACTTCTACAATCCAGCCAAATCTTGGTATACTTAAACCGACTTCAACTTGTTAAATATCTGGGCCGAGTGTACCAAAAAGAACATATGTAGGAGTAGACGTACTTGACATCGGCACGCATCTGGCCAGAAAAAAAAAAAAAAAACAACATAACATAATTATTCGTATTATTTTTGAGAATGAAAACCTTACTCTGCTACCATTTGATCTAAGCATAAAAGTATGACTGAAAAAGTGTTAATTTCCTCTTCCCACTGCAGTAAGATATGACACAAGGTCAAGAGAGTGGGGAAAGTAAAGCAAGCACCTCTAAAAGAAAGGTATTCTGGCCATTTAAAAATTGTCTTCCTAGACCTGTCGACATTCCCTGGTTGGGGTGCCCCAGGTAGTAAGCAATAAACTTCCCCCCTCCCCAAAAAATCCTCCTTGGCGGGTGGACCTCCTGGGACTACACAGGACACAGCTATAACCTCAGTAAATATGTAATATTCTCGGGGAGCAATATATAAACAAGTGTGTATAACAATGTGCTTGTATATATTTATTAGTGCGTCTATGATCGTCTAGAGTTCTCATGTTTGTACGTGTTGATATATTCATAGATACAGTCCAACAGACATATAACATTTGCAACAAAAAGGGATGCATAACAGTTTTCTGGAGATCGGCCAATAGGGAAACATACCTTGTCCATCTTTTGCTTTGTTTGACGAAAAGCTGCAAAAAAGAGTCATCTCAATGAATCAACAAATCTCGGGTTGTCTTTTCAGCAACTTTATTTACCGATGTTTCCGCACATTTTATAGGCGTTGAACCCCCTGCTTTTCCGGGTGCTTTGAGCCATTACAACTAATCAGCTTGATTCTCTGTCTGCCTCCTTCAAGCTTTAACCACTAACTGACTAAATTTTACGCATACAAAAAAAATCTCTCTTCTAATGACGTCATCAAAACGTACCACACCGGATCATCGGCTGACGTCTATCTCGTATACTTGTCTATCTAGCTAACATTCCTGTTTGTGATAGTTATGAAGACTAACATTCCTTTTCATTTCTAACATAAATATTTTTTTTAATTACCTTTTGCCTTGATACATTCTTTCTATTATTGAAAATATTTCTAACCTAACATTGATAATCGGCCACTGCTGGATAGCTGGTATTTTCCGGGAGCCAATAACATAACAAATAGGGAAAAAGTCATTTAAAAATGGCTCATAGTCTGTTGGCTTTGGAGCCGAACTAAAAAAAAATTCAAGCTGTGTAAGTGTTAGAGTTCTTTCGGGCTGCAGAAATCTCATTTTAAATAATGTCTAATGGTCGAATCCATCTTGATAGGAGGATAGACAAGCATACTGCTTCTTGAATCAAATTCATTTACTTTGGAAAGGGTAGAATAGCTAATTCTACCACATTGAACTCAATTTTTAAGTAATAAATAAATTTTTAGTCTGGTTTGCTAACAGTTATGTAATACATTGAAAGAGTGGTCAGATTCAGCAGTTTTGTGGCAGACTCGTACATGTGCAAATAGAAATGAAACAATACGAGATTAAGCTTTTAAAACAGGATAAGAACATAAAAGTCACAGAGTACACAAGCTGGGAGAAAACGTCAAGTGAGTACATTCGGATTCATGCATATGGAAAAAAGAGAATAAATGCTGAATCAGATTTTTTTAAACTTTGGTATCAAACATATCGAATGATGACTGCACTCTTGTGCTATCATCTTTGATAAACGTACGGTTTATCTTCTTAACCAGCAGGGTGACCCGACGTTTCCCGGGATTGAATGATGATCAACGAATCAATTGTTCTCTATCAGGAGCACGTTCGAAATGAATGTTTCTTTTTAGAACATAATTGAAGCATGCTAGTTGATTTTTGCATTTTAAACTTTAACTCAAGCCATTATATATATAAAAAATAATTTTAGAAAATCAACAATAGATTCTTTACAGTGCAATGTAGAATACAATGTCTTGTGAACTAAGTCACTGTGAGAGGCATGTGAGCTTCTGTCCGGTGCACTGCAATGTGTACCCAACTAGAGCAGGCAATCAATTTATTTGATTGAAAAATTGTTGATTTCATCGATTTTGCTGACAATAAAAATATAGGAGTGTGAAGCATTCGTTGATCATTATTCCATTCCGGGTAACGTTGGGTCACCCTGCGAGTTAAGAAAATAAACCGATTTCTTTTTTATGGTGCTCTTAAGTATATCGTTGTTCTGTAACTTTATCTAGGATGATACCCCAAAAGTGCAGAACGCCATTCTATATTTCTGATACCAAAATAAACAAAAGAAGCCGATTCAACGTTTATTCTCTTTTTTATTATGCATGTGCTCACTTGACTCAGATTCCAAGAGAGATGTTTCTGACAAAGAGAGAAGAATTGCTGTTTTCTAAGTCAGAATCTATTCCATCTAACACTTATTGTTGTCGAGTTTTTTTTTTTTGTTTGTTTGTTTGCTTTTTTTTTTACCTTAAAGTGCTATTTTTTAACTCCTTACATTAAGTGGCTTCATGTCTTGTTTGGAGCGATTTCCATAAAAAAAAAAATGTAAACTAGCTACCCGTGTCTCAGTGGTGCCTGGGAAAGGAAATTAAGTACAGAATAATTAACATGGTAATAATGGCTTTCTATGTGTATTATTCGTATTCTTCAGACCACCGTTCTCATCTTTAGTGTGAGTTTCACAACGTTTCGGTTGCTGTAACCTCCGATCTTCTTCAGGTGTATCTTGTCGAACTTGGGAATGTTTCTGTCAAATTTATGAATTTTGACGGAATTTCGAATTTACGTCACAGAAGTAGCATGTTCTCGTTCTGTCAGCCATGACTATGTAATTCACAATTGTATTTTTCAGTTGCCCACACTAAGAATTGAACCTTCGATCTTCAAGAGAATATCACTTTTACAATTGGTTTTTCCAAGTATCCTAATCACTGCGTCATTGGTTCTTGCGGGAAATGACATTCAAGATGAGAACAGTAGTCTGAATAATTCAAGTAGTACTAATAACAAATCCTCATCTCAAAAATTCACAGACGTAATGACTTTTTAAATCATCACATCTCAGTGGTGAGAGTGAAAGATTTGTTTTTGGACTTTTTCTTTATAATTTCTTATCGAGACAGTAAAAGGGAAACATTGGGATTATTTTACACGTAAGAAGATGACACGTGAGTATTAACAATTTCATGTTAATGAAGTCTCACACATTTTCGATTCAGTTCAGCTAAATTCTTTACATTTTTTTAAATAACTGTTTCCCTAATTGCATTACTTTAGTTACATCTTCCTCCGAGGTCTTCAGATCTAAGCATATCTTTAAGACACAAATTACACATCCATCGTATCATTCTCATATCATTTCTCTCCATGCAATGCATGTCCACAACTCACATTCGCCAGTCTCCACTTTTCTACGTCACCACACCGCATAGACATACCTTATAGAGTCTCCCCTTTGTTATGTAATCACTGTGTCCGGTTGTTCAAAATGCCTTTGTCCAGTCTATATAACGTTTACATGTACTTTTGTCGATGGTACTAAATATATACACACCCTGACAGCAAAGTAAAAATCACAACACAGTTGATCTACAAAAATATATTATTGATTTTATTTCACTCCGACAATCAGCTTTTCTGCAGCAAATTATTCTTGTTTTGACGTTTACTGAAAGTGGGGAGGGAGCTAGTGAAGAAGAAATGGTGACACAGCTCTCTCTCTCTCTCTCTCTCTCTCTCTCTCTCTCTCTCTCTCTCTCTCTCTCTCTCTCTCTCTCTCTCTGACAGACTCTTCCTCTGTGACAATTTTATTTATAATCGCATTCTTTCCTTTTGAAATTTCTAATGTTTCCTTTGTCTATTATTTCAACCTTTGACCAATATCTGATCACGTATTTCTGGGCCAAATTATGCATTCTGTTAGACGATGGTGGAAATACCGACTTCTAAAATTTGACTCCATTTGTGTGTGTGCAACACATTGAATGTTTTTCTTCCTGGCGTTGCCTGCCAATATCTAACACCTTGTTTGATAGTAGTAATGCTCTACTGGGTAGTAATGGCAGAATTGTTACATACGGGTGCATATTTATTCGATACCGCTGTTGTTCCTTTTAATGAATTCTTAACGACATCAAATCGTGTGTTTTACAAATAAATTGACAAATTCTTTGTTTATAAAAACAGTTGCTTTTATTTGACAGGTGGTGCTGCGGCGAGAGAGAGGATGTCGGGGGTGATGATCTTTGACAACGATGGTAAAATTTGGTCAGTGCGCGTCCTCTCTCGGGTAGTGACTGACTTTCTTGTTCAAACTGATTTGCTGTTGTTTAGTCTGCATTCTTCATAATCCCGTGTTTCATTATTTATTGTTCTACTCAATTTGTCTAGTTCGTTTTGCTTTTGCGTCAGCAGTCAAAATATGGGATGCCTTTTGTTCTCATTTCGTTTATAATTGTCTGGTGGTGCCTGGAAGTTTTGTGACTGAATCCTCATTTTTTTTTTTTTTTTTTTTGCTTGTTTCAAGTGCCCCTGACCCTCATTATCTAACAAAAGTTCCCTGAACTTACTCGATATTTATCTTCCTGCCATGGCGAGATAATATGACACAAGGGTCAGAAAGTGGGATTGAAGAACTCTAGAAGAGCACTCTGGCCTTCACAAATGTCTGAGCAGCACCCTGAACTTAGTCTATCTACTCCTAACTCTTGCAGTAACACTAGCACTGTTATATATTAGCACTTTACCTGAGCAAGAAGATGATCATCATTATCGTGTAGCTGAATTAGATTTGTTTTAAAGAGAAAAATGCAACCCAAAGACTAATATGGTTAAATGACGTTTTAGGAATTTAACTTGACTAGATTCTATAAACAATACCAAGAAGGAATTTTAGATAAATAAAAACAAATACGTTTTCAGAAAAAGGAATTTTAGTTTTCATAACTAGCGCAAACAATAATTTAAAAATAGGTTTGACCTCTAGAGTCTAGCGTAGTCTGATGTAGAGGTCACTTAAGATGACGTGAATCTTAGGAGAGCTTGAAAAGACATATATCAGTTAGTTAAGAGTTTGAAGGAGTCAAAGAAGTCAGTCGAGGAAGGAACTCGAGAAATCAGTCGGGGGAAGTCAGATTAGAAGCTGGGGAAGCCGGTAAAGTCAATATTAAAATGTGAAGTCAAAACGTTGTAATCTCCGAAATTTTGACACGGTGTCTGAATAAATGTTCTGTGAAATATAATTTTGTGTGGTGTCATCTTTTGAAGAAATAGGTATGTGGATTCGTCTCGGTTGTTACTGTCATATTAAATGTTTATCGAACCCTTATATCTTTACAGACGCTGTCTATTACATAGACTGTTGCTAATATATACACTCACCTTCTTCTTTACCAAAAAAACATTTCTCTAACTCTTCATCCATGAAACATTGTCTCCTCTCGTCGTTTATTATCCCCTCCAAATAACATGTCGATATGTTCACGTCATCGTTTCATTCCAACAAGTAAAACATTGTTAATCATAAAAGTTATATACACCCTGTCTGTCGGTTTACATACACCAACATTTATTCATCGATAATTTGATGCCCCACTATCACACAGCACCTGTTTATCCCTGTGTTCTAATGGTACCACCAAGGTAATAAAACTTCTGAACAACCGCAATAGCTGTGTCATACAATTATACTTTATTCACACCGAAGTGTTGGTTCAATGTTTTAGATTTCTTGCACTCAAACTGATTATCCTTTCTCAAACTATCAATAAGTTCACTGCATTTCTTATCGATATTGGCTTCCTGAGACGAAATGCACCTAACATTGATGCTTTTTGTTTTTCTACTTCCTTTTGCAAAACTTAATTATGTTCTGCAAAACCAAAACCAAAAACAACAACCCACTTTTCCCCCCTTTTCCTTCTTCCCATTTCCCCTTTCTCTTTCTATCTCCCCCAACTTCCTGACTGGTTTTCTAGCTTAAAATGTACAAAATATTAATACTGTAACTCTTTTCCCTCTGCCATTGCAAAACTCATTCATGTTCTGCAGGGCAAGGAACAAAAACGATAAAATCTACTGTAAAATTACCAAACCAAACACAACAAACTCGCAATTGAAGATACAAAGAACTTGAAGAATAAAAACCTACAAAATAACTGAATGCAACATGAATACTATTTCCAAAATAATTGGATTCGGCATCAAATAACCCGAAAAGGGTTGATATGCCGTAAAACAAAACAACCAAGGATTTCTAATGTATTCAATGCTACCAACAACCACAAAAAAAATTTTTTTAATGGTAAAATTCTTCTGATTCTCGTTTTTCTTCAGAGTTCTACCTTTGTTATTTTCCTTTTCTTCTGCAGGACACTGATAAGTACAGATTTGGTAAAACGAAAATTTTCTTCCGAGCTGGTCAGGTGGCGTTGCTGGATAAATTGCTGAGTGACCGCCGCATTAGTTGGACAGTCATCGTACAGAAACAAGTGAGAGGATTGCTGTGTAAGAGACGCTTCAACAGGATTCGCCGCAGCATCTTCTTCTTGCAAGTATTCGGACGAGGCTATCTTGCACGTTTGTAAGTTTGATGCTTTCATCTTGGTTTTTGGAACTTAAAAAAATTTTTTTTCTTTTGACAAACGTTTGGATGTCGTTCTGGGTTTCCATGAAGCATTTTGCTTTCTTGCCATGGGATAAACTTTTGTTGTTGTTGCTCTTGAGCATCATGCAAGATGATTTTGTTGTCATTCGTTTCCCTGATATCTTTCTTTTAAGAATTCTTTCTAGACAGATATCGGTACTTACAGAAGGGACAACGTAGAGGGTAGCCAACGTTCTTATGTGAAAGTGTTTTAGTGGAACAAACTGGATTCGAACTTTGCACATCCAGCTTGTCAGTTCGTGTCGTTAACCACTTAGCCACTGTCACCATTTTTCAGAACATTTGTTTAAATCTCCATCAATGGAGCATTGTCTCCTCTCCTCGTTTGAAGACTCCTAATATACAAGTCTTTATTATCCCCTCCAAATAACATGTCGATATGTCCACGTCATCGTTTCAGTCCAGCTAAAGTAAAACATTGTTAATCATAAAAGTTATGTACACCCTGTTTGTCGGTTTATATACACCTACATTTATTCATTGATAATTTGATACCCCACACATTTCTAGACGGATAGCGGGTACTTACAGGAGGGACAACGTAGAGGGTAACCAACATTTCTAAGTGAAAGTGTTTTAGTGGAATGAACTGGATTCGAACTTTGCCCACTCAGCCTGTCAGTGTGTGTCGTTAACCACTTAGTCATAGTCATCTAGTTGTTGTTGTTGTTGCTGTTCTTCTTCTTCTTCTTCTTCTTCTTCTCTTTCTTCTTCTTCTTCTTCTTCTTTTTCTTCAACAACATTTTTCAAAGATTTTGTGTTGTTTGGCACAGTGATTCCAGGATCTGACAATAGCAGAAGAATAGGAATAGCAACTTCTGCCTTTTGGACGTCTAAAAGAAATAAAGTGAGTTGGCAAGTGAATGGTTCAGTTGCCGCTTGTTGAAGTTGTAAAAATGCTGAAAAAAAAGGACGTACAGAAAACAAACCAGACGGAGATAAAGGATAATATGTATATTAAATTAAACAGTAATAAAAAAAATATATATATTTGCAAAAACTAATTATATTTGCAGATTTTAAAAGTCCTATTATAATAATAACAAAAATGTTCATTAACGACTAAGAAAATAGCCATCTGACAAATCCAAGGGTAAATCAGAGTAAAACATCGCCAGAATATGCCAAATGGGCGATCAAAATCGTTAAATACAAAAGTCTAATGCAGAGGAAACGGTCAAATAATAATGTTTAAAATATTGCTAAAGGAATAAATTAAAGAAAGCAGAAAGTGGATCTTGCGTTCACTTTTGGCAGCCGTGTAACTCTTGCTTCCTTTATTTTGTCCTTTGTTTCTAATATTTCATAAGCGATGTTTTTGACAAAGGGGTAGGAATTGCTGTTTTCTGGGTCAAAATCTATCCATCTAACATTATCGTTGGTTAGTTTTTTTTGGGTTTTTTTTACCTTGAAGAAATATTCTTTTAGCTCTTTATATTAAGTGCCTTCATGTCTTGTCTGGAGCGATTTCCAGAAAAAAAAAAAAAAAAGAACAGGATTTCAAAAATTCGGAAATTAAAGAAAAAGAATGTCGACATTGAAATGCCAAGACTTCGTTTCCATTACAATAAATAACTTTATATATATATATATATATATATATATATATATATATATATATATATATATATATATATATATATATATATATGTTTCTTTGGCTCTTATTGAAATCATCATCATCATCATCATCATCGTTAACGTTTGCTTTACATGCTGGCATGTGTTGGATGACTTTTAGAAATTGACTTCCAAACGAACCTATCTCCGCACAGGTCTTTATTCATTCCTCTTTCTTTAAAATCCATCCTTATTACTTGCATGTTTTCCTCGGTCCTTTCCCTTATCAATCAGAGAAATATGAATTTCCAATTGTTGCTTATTTCCAGGGCATTCACAGATAGACAGAGGAAATATGCTGCTACCAGTATCCAAGCATATTTCCGTGGCTACCAGTGCCGCAAGATATACCAGCAGAAAAAATCGGCTGTCATTATTGTGCAGGTAACCTCTTATGTGCTTTGGGTTCGGGTTTTGTTTAGTTTTACAAGCAGTTTTGGTTCAAAAGCAAATTAGCTTTGATTTTAGTAGAACATTTTTAAGAAATTGTCTTCCAAACTAACCTATCTCAGGCCAGGCAGGTCTTTATTTCTCTTTTTTTTCTTTTTTTTTTGTTGTTCATTTCTACATGCAACTAATGTTAAATAACAGTTTGAATCTGCTAAAAGAAATTGTTAGATATTTCTTTTTTAGTTTATATATATATATATATATATATATATATATATATATATATATATATATATAACTACTTCATTTGCTCACATAAAATTATTATACGACAGTATAGATTTAGGCGTAAACTTTAAGTATTTACTTCAAGAGTGCTCAATACCTAGGTAGAGCTAGTTAGTAATTTATAAAATATATATGGCGATTAAGCTACACTGAATATTCGGCGTTTCATCCACTCTAGGATTCGTCAGGCTTATGCGCGAATTCTGTGGTTATTTCTCGTTTTTATATATGTTGAGGATTTTAGTTAGCCAATCAGCTTTCTAGTATCCACAGCGCCCCTTCGTATCAGCCAATGGGCATGCATTTTATCGAACAAAGGATCTGTTTTAGAACCAGGTTAATGGTTTAAGGCAGACGTTTTCCTCCTTTTTGTTTTTGTTTTTTTTTTATATATATAAATATACATATGTGTACATACATACATGCACACATATATACATATGTCATGTAAACTATAAGTACGCCGATATAATTCGTAAGCTGTTTTTAGAAAAACTTCTTCTCCAAAATACATCATTTTTCCTTATTTTCAACGTCGATGCCCGGGGGAAGGGGGGTATAGGGTTAGAGAAAAATAATTAAAACTAATGTCCTCATTTACTTGCATCCCCACGAGGGCAGAGTTAGTCAGACACAGGGCCAATTTTCCATGTGAGTAAAATCCATCACCCCATACATTATCTGGTTCTTTTTGTTTGTTTATAAAATTTAATCGGTGTTGCCCAGGATTTATTATAATAATTATACCATAGCAAGTGTGTTTAATTGCCTGCGAAACAGATTTTCTTTATAATTTATTTAATATCTAAATTAAAAATAGTTCCTTTTACGACGTGACTCAGCGTCGTTTAACCCCTAAAAATAATTAAGACCTACTTTTTGGAGGCTTAAAACGTTTAAACAGTCTTTATAGATAATATGAAAGAAGAAATTTTGAAAAAAAAAGAAAATTAACATTTTAGAGTGGGGATCACTTTTCTATGTAAATTTACCGTAAAATGAGAACCCACTTTTTGGCTACAAAGCGTTTTTCAAGTTTGGCGATCGGAGAGGGGTGCAGAACATGACAAATACAATTTTTTTTTTTTTTTTTGTGGTGGGGCGGGGATTACATTTGAGACATAAAATAACGATAAATTTAATTATTTTATATGAGACCATTCTGTACTTTAACCTAACAATTTTATAAACAAAACAAACCCCAAAATATGACAAATTCAATTTTTTGTGGGGGGGAGGGGGCGGGATTACATTAGAAATATAAAATAACGAAATATTTCATTTGTTTTTGGAATTAATTTTCGGTAGATTTTTTTTTATCGCACTGCATACGCAGCTATTTTTATTGAAACAAAAGTTGTAATTATTTATTTTTTTAATATTTTTGTTGTTGGTGGGGAGGGGGTTCTTTCCAGTGCTCAATATCCGGAGAATAGTTTCTTATCTTTGTAGCATTTCTGCCGAAATATATTTTTGGGGGCGATTACATCTGCATGTTTTCATCCGTCCTTTTATTTTTTTTTGTGGGAGTATCCACGTTGCCCATGATGAAAATGATTAGTATACAGGTGTGCTTCAAAGGGAACTTCATGTCAACCCAGGCAACGCCTGGTACCCATGCTACTATATATATATATATATATATATATATATATATATATATATATATATATGTGTGTGTGTGTGTGTGCATATATATGTGTGTGTGTGCATATATATATATATGTGTGTGTGTGTGTGCATATATATATGTGTGTATGTGTGTGCATATATATATGTATGCATGTGTATGTGTGTGTGCATATATATGTATGCATATGTATATATATATATATGTATGCATATGTGTGTATGTATGCATATATATATGTATGCATATGTGTATGCATATATATATGTGTATGCATATGTGTGTATGCATATATATATGTATGCATATGTGCATGTATGCATATGTGTGTATATGCATATATATATGTATGCATATGTGTGTGTATGCATATATATATGTGTACGCATATGTGTGTGCATGCATACATATATATATGTATGCATATGTGTGTGTATGCATATATATATGTATGCATATGTGTGTGTATGCATATATATATATGTATGCATATGTATATATATGTATGCATATGTGTGTATGCACATATATGTATGCATATGTGTGTATGCATATATATATGTATGCATATGTGTGTGTATGCATATATATTTATGCATATGTGTGTGTATGCATATATATATATGTATGCATGTGTGTATGCATATATATATGTATGCAAATGTGCGTGTGTATATATATATGTATGCATATGTGTGTGTATGCATATGTGTGTGTATGCATATATATATGTATATGTGTGTATGCATATATATTTGTATGCATATGTGTGTGTATGCATATATATGTGTATGCATATGTGTGTATGCATATGTGTGTATGCATATATATATGCATGCATATGTGTCTATGCATATATATATGTATGCATATGTGTGTGTATGCAAATATATATGTATGCAAATGTGTGTGTATGCATATATATGTATTCATATACGTGTGTATGCATATATATATGTATGCATATGTGTGTGTATGCATATATATGTGTATGCATATGTGTGTGTATGCATATATATATATGTATTCATATGTGTGTGTGTGTATATATATATGTATGCATGTGTGTGTATGCATATGTGTGTATGCATATATATATGTATGCATATGTGTCTGTATGCATATATATATGTATGCATATGTGTGTATGCATGCGTATATATGTATGCATATGTGTGTGTATGAATGCGTATATATGTATGCATATATGTGTGTGTGTATATACGTATGCATTTATATATATATATACGCGCATACATATATATATGTATGCATGTATATATATATACATATATATGTATAGATAGATAGATAGATAGACATATAGATAGATGTATAGATTGATAGATAGGTTGTTGATAGTGCTCAATCAAAGAGAGCAAATTTATAAAAAAAATTATTTTCTTTATGTAAATATATTCATATCTTGCTAAGATATGCAGACCGTATTCTTCATTATTTATCTCATCAGGTAAGATTACAAAATTGAAAATTAAAAAGTTTAAGAACTTTTTTGCTGAAGAGCTGTGATACAGCGAAACAGTCTTTCTGTAAACCCCTATATATATATATATATATATATATATATATATATATATATATTTCATTAAATAAAATAGACGTTTTCCAACTTCCGAATAACACTCTTCACTTCTAGCAGGAACTGCTTGATGTGAATCACCATATTTATCGTAAGTCCGAACACTCTCGAGTAATACTAGATTCATCATCAGGGTAGATTAATCTAACTGGTTTTGATCAATATATATATATATATATATATATATATATATATATATATATATATATATATATATATATATATATATTAAGTTATATTAATCTATCTCTGACAATTTTATTTTAATGAAATATGCCTAATTGAAAAATGCTGCCTAAATATGCATACTATATATATATATATATATATATATATATATATATAATACTAATAGGTCGTCCGGAGCTGGCCGGTCATAACATATATTTAAATATGATATTTTAATTCATGCAGATTAAGTATATTAAGCATTTATTATTAGAGACAAGTCTCTATCGGTTCAATATAATATTGAACCTAATATATGACAGTGAGCTCAAAATTAAAAGAATATATGTATGATTTGGGTGACATCAGATAGAATCGAAACTAAAACCCACAACTCTTTACCCTCATTCCTTAGCCTCTGAGCCACGCCAATATACATACATATATATATATATATATATATATATATATATATATATATATATATATATATACATACATATATATATATATATATATATATATATATATATATATATATAAGCAGAGCAGCAAAATATATAGAGAAAAGAGTAGGGGCAGGAATATCACCTTGTTTGACACCATTGTCAACAGGGATTTCATCAGACAATTTTGCGTTAAATGAGACTCGAGCTT
>NC_136504.1:49071455-49098955 GCF_053919585.1 Euprymna scolopes
GTAAAGCGAGCTATATTTGGTTTAATTTAGTTTTATGTAATGCGGGAGGGGTAAAAAGAGCCAAAATTCACATGCTTCCGATTTTTGTGAAATCTTAAATCATATCAATTCATACATATTCTCAAACTTTCGGTTTCTTTTGAATATGTTAAAGGCTTTTAGGGGGGGGGCATAATTTGAAAGAAAACTCCTATTTGAAAATTCAGATATTTTAGAGTTGTATTAAATTTGATCCATAGTCATCCATTTAAACAAGATTCCTTGAATTTCAATTTCATTTTTAAGTTTCCTTATGCCATAGCTTAGACATTTTCAAGAATGAAAATCATGTAATGGATTGTGATCCAAATCGGTATAAGAATTCTACACATAAGGTTTAGTAAGATTGTATCTTGATTTTAATCTTCATAAATGGAGGAGGGCATAAATTGGTGCTAAACTCTTATGTTCAGAGAATTATTTTTATCTGTCCTGGGACGGGTATTCTTCTAGTTGTACTTTTTTTCTCAAACTGAATTAAAATAAAAAGAAAATTATTAATGTTGAAGTAACTCCAATTTATATTCAACTAGCTGTACTTACTTGGGGGTTGCCCAAAATGCAACAAAGTAATTTTATTTATTTTATTTGTTTGCACATTTAAAAAATTATACAGTAAAAGAAATAAACTTTTAGTTGTAGGGTGGATGACTCTTATTATATTTGTCAATTAAAAAAAACGAGTTATTTCTTTTGCTAATTTTGATTTTTCAGGGGTTATCTTAAAATGTTGCATATTATTAGACGCTTGAGATGGACTCAGTACTTTTGTTTAAATAAATTCTAGTGAAGTGTGTTGTTATATTGTCAATAACATGGTGCAATAATAACAAATGAAAATTGGCTAGTTAGAAGCAAAGTTTGAGGCGCTTCTACACTATCAGAACGAAATTTCGGAAATCGTAATATTGAATTTCAAATGAAAACAATGGTATCTACGTATTCTTCGTATTTTTAAGATGATTATATCCAAAAATTACGAAAATAGGGTAGAAAATTATTTATTAAAGAAAATAAAAAAGAATTAAAAAAAAAACGATCGTATTTGCTTATGTAAGGCATAGGAGAGTTCAAAAAGGAGGTAATTTTCCGTTTAGATTAATTTTTATAAAAACAAGATGGCCGCAATTTTTCACCTGCTAACCCGATTAAAGTTGCTTTTTATGTTTTTATTTGTTTTTTTATTTTGCATGATTCAGTAATATTCAGGTAATTTCGACTGCATAATTTGGAAACTACTATTGTAATTTATTAGAATTGACAAAAAATCAGTAGAAACCATTGTTCTTTTTTTTCTGAAAACTCAATTTATCGACTACAAAATTTCTTTCTGATAGTGTAGAAGCGCCAATTTTGATTTTTTTTTCAACTTACAGCATATTTGGGTTTGTCTTTGAAAATCTGACAAGCTCATTTCATATTGTTATGTATTAACTTCGCAGAAGACGCTAGGGTGGGCTTGCTAATAGTTGATTTTAAGATCGACTATTATTATTAAAAGTTAGATATTTATTTAAAGAAATTATTCTTATGAAAGAACAGTATTATGATTATGCATAATTTGTTACAACCATTATATACATACAGAATATATACACACGTACACAACACACGTACACAACACACGTGTTACGTACATACACCCTGTTATGTAACAATATGTTAGACTAGTTGTGCTACCCAATATTGCCCGGAGCATGAATAAGAAAACAGTAAAATTAAAAACACATATCATTTGGTTGGTTGGTTGGTTGGTTGGTTGTTTTTGTTTTACGGCATATCAACCTTTTTCATGTTATTTAATGCCGAATCTAGTTATTTTGAGGAACGATTTTTAATGGAGTATATATTTCTTTTAAGTCAGATTCTATTTAACCCATAGTTGGGACCCTAACAGGTACTACCACTCCGGGTCAGAGTGGACCTGGGAGCAATGGCAATTAAAGGGTGGCTCCACACTCCCCAAGGCCCGCAAGGTGGGGCCTCACCATCGGATATAGTTTTAGGTCATATCCAGGACCACATATCATTTGGAATATTTGAACTACTCTTTTCATTTTGAGTGTTATTTTCACAACGTTTTCGCCGACGTGACCTCTATTTTATTTTCAGATGCATCTTGTTGAACTCGGGAATCTTTCTGTCAAATCGGGAATGCACGGAATTTCAAACCGAACGCTTTATTTAGTTCAAAGGGATCACTTGTTCTTGTTCCGTCAGCCATGACCAAGTAAAAAATTTTGAGTAATTTGTAATTGTATTCTTAGTATCGCCCACACTGAAGATTGAAACTTCAACCTCCAAAAGAGTGTCACTTGGAATTGAATTTTACTTAGGTCCTTGCGTATACGTTACATGTGTAACATCTTCTTTTTGAGTCTTTTTTTTTTGTTTGTTTGTCCATCCGTCTGTCTATCGGTTTGTCAGCCAAAACCTTTTAAAAGCAATAAATACATTGCGTAATACTGTCACATTTAGTTGATGGTATCCAAGTCATTTTTTTAACTTTTGAAATGACTATTATATATTTGGTACAATAAAATATTCAATGGGGAATTGGCCCTGTAATAATAAATACGCAATCTGTATGAAGTAAAATATATTTAAAATATATTTTAATGTATTTTACAACCCAGCAAAGCTGAACGTTTGTATATAATAAGAAAGTGTAAATAAAAATTCGAGTTGAAAAACTCCTGAGAAAAATATCCAGCTAAATTTACAGTAGTTGCTAGCATAGTAGCCCATTTGCTTGTGCATTATAGCAAACCTTTTGCATGAGCTAGAAGTTGGTCCAGGTACATTAATTATAGTTTAAACAAAAATTAAAATTTGGAATTTAAGAAAACCAAAAACGATATGTGCTATTTTTTTCAAGTGTGTTTTTTTGCTTTTGTTTTGTTTGTTTTTCTTAAGCATTTTTTATTTTATTTTTTGGAGACATAACTTTTTTTTTCTGGATAGTAGTCCGTTGGAATGTTTAAACGGGCATCTTGTAAGTCTCTTCAAATGCAAGCACGCAACTCACGTGACAATATTATAAGAAATAGGATGGCACTTTTTTGCGCTGGAAGAGACATACAAACTGTCCATTTCAACGGAATACTATCTGGAGAGGTTTTTATACCGCCAAAAGGAAAAATAATTATTAACAAAAAAAAAAAAATTGTTGACTAGAGACAGAGTTGAAAGCTAGTTTCATATCTATTAAGGTAAATAAGGGTACTTCTACATTTTATCTCTGAAATTGGAAACGTCATTTTATTTCACGCATTTGCTGTCCAAATCCACGGGAGAAATTAGTATTTTAAACTATGGCCGAAGTTAGAAATAAATAACAAAAAAATTAAAGTTCCGGAAAGAACTCTGAAAAAACGTAAATAAAGAAAGTGAAAGAGTGTGACATGATGCAGACCGAACGATGCCGAGTGACCTTGCTAGTCGACACGAATTCAGAGGAATTCGCACGGCCGAATTCTAATGATGATGATGATGATTTGATGTTGTTTTAAACAGAAATGTCTATGGGATTTTATTAGAAAGAAAAAAAAACAAATAATTGTTCTTATCTTATTGTTATTGTAAATCCGTTAACAACGAAAAGGTTGTTTTTAGACCCTCTGTTGAGCGATATGAAGAAATCCAGAGATTCTTAAGCTGACAGCTTGGGATGGGAATCGGGGGGTGACTAATAGCTCCTAATTACATAATAAGTGAACACCTCAGTGCAATGAGGGTTAAAAATGGGGATAGATAAAGCCGAAAGGAGGAGTAGAAATTAGGGAAACAGAGAAAGGGAGGAAATTCAAAAGAAGAAAAAGGGAGTACAAATTAATAGGTTAAAAAAAGAGAGGGAGAGGAAGGGAAGAAAGAGAAAGAATAACTCCAAAAAGGGGGAAGGAGGAATTACTGATTTGATAAAAACAAGACACTTGGCTAATTGGGGTCTTTTTTCCGCTGATCCCTTTCCGTGGACTGACGGTAGATGAAGAACGGAGAACTTGGTAAAAGAAACAAAACTGCCAGCCCCCTAAGTTGCATGACTAGGCTAGTGTGGAACTATTATTTGTAAAGTCAAAGACAATAATCAATTCTATGTTAAGAAAAACCAATTAAGTTTTGACTTTCTTTTCTTTGATTGGAACGCCGTTGTGAATGCAATATATTTCTCTGATAGCCCAGGTGACGGTTGGAAGCTGATTTGAAAGCAGAACCGGAGAGCGACCGACGACAACGGCGAAGACGAATTCGGTCACTAGACGAAACCACGGGTAACACCACAGGTATCGGCTACAGATGCATTTCAATCACGAGCCTATGCACCCGAGCTGAGCTGAACTGGAGGGGTTACAAGAGAACATATATCCATAATTGTTTAATTGAAAATGTTTCGATTTAATTAATGAAAACGAGAAAGTTTTTCATGAAACATATTTTTTTTTATTAAAGACAGAAAATGAGATGACATATTCATAATTGTTTAAACTGAGCGAGCGCCATTTGAAAAGCAAAACATTTACTGTAAAAACATTTATTGAAAAGTTTGCATAAGAAAATATAATTTTAATAAAACAATTTTGTGATGAAAGCAACATTGGATTTTTTAAAAATAGTTTTGTTTTCTTTTTGTTGTTGTTTTTTTTTTTTTGTTTTTTTGTTTTTTCGAACAAATAAATAATTCTAAACATTAAATAAAGCAATAAATGTTAATTTTAGGTTAATTTATTCTTTCCGGAAGCAATCGTTCTCCAGCTTAATTTTTTTGTTATTTATTTCATGCTTCGGTCATAGTTTAAAATAATGATTTCTCCCTTGCATTTAAGCTGCAGGTGGGTGAAATAAAATGGCGTCTCCAGTTTCAGCGATAAAGTGTAGAAGTACCTAAATAAGTAGTTCTTTTAAAGAGGTAAAAAGCATAGATCGTTTTTTGGTTTTACTTGCGGACTGTTATCCTCATCAACATGTTGTTGTTGTTGTTGTTGTTGTTGTTGTTGTTTCACCACGTTTGAGCCAACTAAACGTTTGGCCTGCTTTGGCTAGGATTGAAACCGTTATCTTCAGACAATGCTCATCTAGAACCACTGCACCATGGGTCCCGAACAGTAGATAGAGGCGTTGTATCGTTACGGTTCCAGGTGAGTATTGTCTGAAGATAGCGGTTTCAATCCTACCCAAAGCAGGCCAGGGGTTTAGTTGATCAAAATCTGAGACGACAACAACAACAACTATACAAATAAGGATAACAGTCCGCAAATAAATAAATAAACAAATAAATAAACAAATAAATAAACAAATAAATAAATAAACAATTAAATAAATAAACAACTAAATAAATAAACAACTAAATAAATAAACAAATAAATAAATAAACAAATAAATAAATAAACAAATAAATAAACAACTAAAGAAATAAACAACTAAAGAAATAAACAAATAAATAAACAAATAAATAAACAAATAAATAAACAAATAAATAAATAAACAAACAAATAAATAAACAAATAAATAAATAAATAAACAACTAAATAAATAAACAAATAAATAAATAAACAAATAAATAAATAAACAAACAAATAAATAAACATATAAATAAACATATAAATAAATACACAAATAAATAAATACACAAATAAATAAATACACAAATAAATAAATAAACAAATAAATAAACAAACAAATAAATAAACAAACAAATAAATAAACAAATAAATAAACAAATAAATAAATAAACAAATTCAAATTGTCGTATGAAAATTCAGTATGTTATTGCTAGATCTTATGAGATGACTGACCAATTTTTATAGGTTCAGGTTCAGTTGAACAGTTACAGCAGGAATTGGAATACGCCCTACTAAAGCCTGATTATCACAGCTGGTAAATTTCAAAAATGCTATCTGGACGTGAGGACACTTTAGAAGAACGATATGCAATAAAATTGTTTTAAACTTGGAAAAAATGTCGCAGAAACGTATGGAATGCTTCAGACTGCTTTTGGGCCATCTTTCATGAATTGAGCATTAATTTTTGAGTGGCATAAGAGATTCAAGGAAGGCAGAGAGTCTGTGAGGGATGATGAAAGGTGTGAGAAGAGTAAAGAAGTCAAAACACTAGAGTTGATTGGCCAAATAAAGAATTTCATGGATTAGGACCGTCGTGTGTCTATAGAGACAGTAAGTTTGATGTCAGTCTGGGAACTGTACACTCAATTATTCATGAGGAACCGAAGATGTGGAAGATTTATATGAAGTTTGTCCCAAAGGTGCAGTCCACGACTCCATCCTTGTCACAGATTATTTGACCAAGATTGGCATCACGGCAGTTCCTCACTCTCCCTATAGTCCAGGCCTTGCTCCCTGTGACTTTTGGTTATTCCTTAAGCTCAAGAAAAACCTTGGAGGCTATTGTTATGAGACAATTGAAGGGATGGAAGAGACTGTGACGAGGATCAGTGACACGCTCACACAAGAGGACTTTCATGGGACCTTCTAGAAGTTGTAGAAACAGTACAACAAGTGCATTGCATCCGTAGGGGATTATTTTGAAAGGGACTAGAGTTTTATGTGTGTAAAAGTGCGCATACGAAAAAAGTCTGAACACTTATTGAATGCACCTGGTATATAACCATAAGAGTTGTTTCATGTCAGTAATGCGCAAGTGCCTTATTTATTATTTATTTATTTATTTTTTTACTTACAGAGGAAAGCAAAAGACACAGATGAGTTGAAATTATCCAATCAGAGACTGTGTAACAAAATCATAAAATTATCAAACACTCTTAAAGAAAGGGTAACTTTTACAATTACTTTTTTTATTTACATTTTTTTACTTTTTGAAAATTTTGGAATTAAGGCATCATAATTTGTGTATTGATTTTTTTTTTTTTTTTTGCGCACTGTTATCCTGATTTTCATAGTTGTTTTTTTACCACGTTTCAGCCAACTATTCATCTGGCCTTCCTCAGGTGGTTAAATGCAGCAGCCCGTGGGATAGCGGATATAGGTGTTGAAATGACTAAGTTCAACAATTGCCCCCTCCACCCACCCATTTAGCCACAAAAGTCCCCAGGGGGCGTTAAATCCTGGTAAAAATGAACAAACGGTGCAGTTTTAGGCCTTAACATATGTAAATTTGAGTTCTGCATCATGCAAAAAAAAGAAATGACTAAGTCCGTCATTTGCCCTCCCACCCCACCCCATTTAGCCACAAAGTCCCCAAGGTCTTAACATATCAAAATTTGAGTTCAGCACCATACAAAATTATTAAATGGACATACAGAAAATTTTGGACAAATATGGTAAAATAGTCCCAAAAATGGAGTGTTTTTATTAACCTTAAAAGAGCCCCTGGGACAGTTATCATGAAGTATAGGCATACAAAATTATATAGAAATCAGTTAGTTACAACTTTTCAGAAAGTTTTATAAAAATCCAAGGCATCAATTTTTTTATTAAGCACAAAAGTGTCAATTTTATCTATTTTAACCCATGGGATGGGGATGGGAGGTCAACTGGAGTTTTCTCAGAAAATCCGTTCTTTTACTTTTTTACTCATACCATGTTTAATGTTTGTGCAAAATTTCAAAAAATTCCAAGGCATAGTTATTGAGAAAAATGCATACGAACATACGAATATGCGAAAATTAATTTACAAGTCCACTCTCATTTTGTTGCGGAACCAATAATATATATATATATATATATATATATATATATATATATATATATATACTCGTGCTGGTCAAAAAAATAGAGCATCATGTTTTTTAGCACTAAATTCTTATTGAGAACGATCTGTGAGATGTACCTATTTACTATGCCTCCCCACGGGACAGAGTTAGACACCAGGGTCGTTTTTTAACGTGGAGAAAAGGTACAAAAATAAAAATTGTCTCAGTCGTGAAGGATTTCTCCTCCACCGGAAGAGAACAAGAAAAAGAAGTGCAGCATCTGAAGAACAGATACTACACTTTGATCTTGAATTGGTGCTAAAATATCTCTATCATTCTAAACTAACTGAAATAGTTGTTTTACGACAGAATTTTTTTCATATCAATTGCAATGTCGGTTTTTGAATATTTGGTGTTTCAAAATAATAGAACAAGGCAGGTAAGTAAACAAAATAGTTTTTTTTTTATTAACACAAATACAAATAAAATTAATTAATATTTAGTAGCAGCACCTTTTGCCTTGATAATAGCATAAATTCACCGGGGCATGGAATCAACAAGTTTTCTCGTAATACTGTGTAGACACTGAATCCCATGTGTTCTGGATTGCAATCTTCATGGCTGCAAGGGTAGTAGGTTTTTTTTCTTTGTGGAGCTTCCTCTTCATCTGGTCCCACAAGGCTTCAATAACGTTCAAATCTGACGAGTTCGCCGGCCATTAAGAAGAGGGATCGATCGTTCTCGGAGCCAGGAAGAGGTGATCTTGGCAGAGGGTACTGGTGCCAGGTTATGTTGAAAAAGGATGTCTGTAGCCTCCCTATCAAACTAGTTATCCAACACTGGCAGTAAATTAGCTTCCAGGATATCTTTGTACACTTTTGTGTTTACACTTCCTTTGATGAAACATAAATTACCAACACCTTTAGCACTCATACAACCCCCAAACCATGCAAGACTACGGGAACTTCACAGACTTCTTAATGCATTCTTGGTTATACCGTTCCGTGGTTCTTCACTAAACACATGGCCCTTGGTCGCCGAAGGAGATACAAAATCGGGACTCATCTGAAAAAATCATACGCTGCCATTCGTCTGTAGTCCAGGTTTGATGAGCAGTTGCCCATCGCAGCCTCTTCAACATCTGCTTCTTGTTAAGAAGTGGTTTGGTGGCAGCTATACGATTTTGGTATCCCAGTTGCGGGAGATTTCGGTAGGTAGTGCTTCTCAAAATGTCGGCACCAGAAGCCTGTTTCCATGCTTCAGTGATGTGACTTGTTGATTGGAATCGACTTTCATTTTTGATGCTTTTCTTTCGTCCGCATTTCTTGCAATTGCTGTTGGAAACACCATCAGCACCTTTCTGGAGCACTTTGGTTACCACCGATCTTGAACACCCGACCTTGATTGCGATTTCCATGTGCGTCTTTTCTTCTGCCCGCAAATGAAAGATACGCTGCTTCTCAGGCAAAGATATGACTTTAGAACCACCTATACTTATACAGTATTATTAAATCGCTTTCAAAATTTTTTTAAACAATATTTGCAAAATATTTTGAGTTTAAGATTAATCAACGACAAAATGTTCCATTACATTGAAACGTTGACTTTTCTAATGTGACAATAAAGTACTCATTGCCTGCCATATGCACCTCCTTAAATGAGTAAAAATAGTTGCAATTGTTATTAAATATAAGATATCTCGCCTGTACAATTTACAAGCCGGAAATTATCCAAAGCGGGATGAATTTACATACATTCTATAATTTTGACCAGCATGAGTATATATATATATACATATATATATATATATATATATATATACATATATATATATATATATATATATATATATATAACTCAAATGACCTTGTAACGAGTGATGTAACCCACTTTCCGGTCTACGACATCCGATTGCGCATGCGTGCATAAACATTAACCCATAACAATGCAAACAAATAAACGCAAATCGCTTCTTTTGCAGATTTTGACCTGTGCACTGAAATATTAATGTTATCATTTCGAAATTATTATTTAACATGGGAAGAGTGGGGGTGTTTTGCAACTATTCTTTATTACAACTATACTGTCGCTATTTTCTTACAACTAAACAACTTTAACCCGTTAACAAACATAAGAACAATTGTAGTAAAGCCAAGACTACTACTACTACTACTACTACTACTCCTCTCTGTCCATCCCTTTTCCTTCTTTTTTATTTTTTGTTTACATTTCTAGATACAAAATAGTTGTGTGAGAACGGTGAATTTGTTGACACATTTACTAATCTGTTTCAATATTAGTTTTATTTTATTTTATTTATTTAGGTTTTATTTTTTGCTTCAGGTTTTATTAAATATTTTTTTTTTAGATTTTAAGTTTCTATAACTTGGTTGAAGGATTCCAATATGAGTTTTTCATTCTTATATTTCTCATCGATAGGTTCATGTGCGTTTTTGCTGCTAAACGACTTTTGTCAGCGTTCGATTCATAGGAAAATCATGTTTAATTTTCGATTTTTGAGTGATTATTCGGAAAAATAGGTAACTTTACACGAATAGGGAGGATTTTTTTTTCATGTTTTAGTGATCCGTCCATGATTTTTCATTTTAATATACTTCCATAGAAATGTTTCTGTTATGACAAAAAAATAACTATTTTCTTTACGTCACAAGTGTCACGCTCATACATGAATTCCATAGCTAATATAACATACTGACCTAACGGGTCGGGTAGTCTAGTATATATATATATATATATATATATATATATATATATATATATATATATATATATATAGTAAGTTATGAAAATATACCTGGCAATTAAGCTATACAGAATATTCTACATTTCGTCCTCATGAGAATTCGTCAGGTTTATGCCTTATTGAAGGAATATATATATATATATATATATATATATATATATATATGCATGTGTGTGTGTGTATATATATATATATATATATATATATATTTCTACTTTATCGTCCACTTGATTCTAATTTCTCTTTAATTATTATTATATATAATCAAGATCAAACATGAACAATGGAAATTTATGAAATGTTGATATCAATTCACTGTTTTGATATCTCATTGTAATACAGCTTCCTATTTCAGCAGCTTCTTTCCAAGAACTGCAATCTTGTGGAACTCTCTTCTTGCTGACTGCTTTCCTCCTAACTAGAATCTTTGTCTTTTCAAGATTAAGGCCATTAAGTATATTCTGTCTTTGCGATAGTCATCTTTTGTTCTTGTTAGCACCTAACGTTAAGTGGCTTTGTGCCTTGTCTGGAGCGATTTCCATAAAAAATATAAATACAGTGTAACCCTGATATAAGAGACTTTTTAGGGGGCTGCGGCTCTCTTATAATTGGGTTATACTGTTCATTAATACCGGCTATAGTTTGGGACCAGACAAAACCTCTCTTATATCCGGGGTTTCTTATATTCAGGGTCTCTTATATCGATTTTCACTGTATTTTATTTGTTTTTATTTTCGGTCTTGTTCTAAATAATGTTTTTGTAAATCCGTATTTATTTGGTATTATGTTTCCGAATTTTGGGGATGAGGATTGATGATTTGTATTATTTTGCTTCTCCTGTTCTCATCTTGAGTGCTATTTTTACAGCGTTTTGGCAGACGTAATCCCCGACCTTCTTCAAGTTTATCATGTCGAACTCAAGAATCTTTTTTGTCAAACTTGTGAATCTGCGCAGAACTTTGAACGAAACCTTTTATTTAATTTACAGGATAGCTTAGTCTTGTTCCGTCAGCCATGACTGGTAAAAAGACTTAAGTAATTCATAATTGTCTTTGTTTTGAGTATTGAACTTCAACCTCCAGAAGATTGTCACTTAAAACTGATTATTAACTCAGCGCTTTGTCTGCTATGATGCTGGTCTTGAAGAAAGTCGGGGATTACATGAGTCAAAAGAATAATATCCAAGATGAGGACAGAAGTCTGAAAAATCCAAATAATCCAAACTATTTTGTATCTTTTCCTTTCTAGAACCTCTCGTCCCAAAGTGGTGAGGAAATCAATGTTACTGTGGGACAAGACATCATCCTGGTAAGTTATTTTCTCATGTTTTTTTTTGTTGTTTTTTTTGTTGCGATTTTACTTGCATAGAAACGAAGTCTGTTGTCTTGACAAAAGGTTTTTAATGATTTATCAAAAGTTTTAGTCAATTTCCTAGACAAGCGGTAAAATATTAATTGGAAACGTTCTGTGGTTCTTCAATTAGCAAAAAAGTATTTGTAAGAACAGATGAAAAGCTAATGAAAAAGAAAGACTAGAGAGTTCCTTATCAATCTTATACATGTCAGCCATGATTGTTTCGAAGAAATACAAGTTTGGTTGTTGATGTTAAGAGAGTAAACCTTACGTTAAATTTGAACTCAACTCCCAAATCCAACTCCCAAATCCAACTCCCAAATCCAACTCCCAAATCCAACTCCCAAATCCAACTGTTCTCTTCTCACTGCACTTTCCACCTGACACCCAAAATAAAGACGGCTCTTTTATAGAGAGACCCAACCACATCTCATTTGCATACCCCTCCCCCCTCTCCTCACATCATGTGATCATCAGTCCATAAATACCAGGGGGCGGCCATTTTTCTTTTTTTTTTTTCTTTCCTAACACTGGCCGCACGATGCATGAGGTAAGGTTCTTTACTTTTAACCACAATTATGTCCATTCTTAGTTATGTCCCTTTGGTTTGAGAACTCTCTGCTTAAGGTGTCATGTTTCTTTTTTTCTGGTGTTAACCTTCTTAAGATAAAGACGTTGATAACCCGTCTCCGAGTGTGGACCTTCCTTTTTACTAATTTCGACCGCCACATACATTTAACATGTCTAATTTAACAGTTGGTGGAGTTTTCCATGTTTAAATCTCCAATTTTCTCATAAAGAAGTTTTGTAGATGATATTAAGTGTTAGACCAACTCTGATAATAATCTCTAACAAAACGGTGGTCAAATGAAAGGGAAACAAAGCCCTTTTATAAACAATGTATATTTATTTAAGTGACCTACATCGTTCGGTGATGCCAGAAGTTTAAAACAGCAAAGAAAGAGAGAGAAAAGCAATAAATGTAGACTGCCGAAAGTTTTTTTCTTCGAAGCAGTATATCTTCAATGAAACATATTCCTTGCTCAGTATCTAACCGAGAGAGAGAGCGTATATGCCTATCTTTATGGGTGCCTGAAAGCTCTCTGCTGCCTAAAGGTCTAGATGTAGTCCTTTAAAAGTCCGGCCGAAATTTATACACTCAAGAGTATAGTGTGCGGATTCCTGAAGAAAGAAATAAAACTCCTAACCGGATGTTTACTCGTCGGCTGTCATAGACAATGTGAGTAAAAGCATCATTACCCATAGGCTTAACCTACCCATCCTGTCCAAAAGAGAAAAATAATAAAAATTAATTAGCCAATGGGAATGCGGCGCGATAAAAAATATGATTTAATAACTAACATGTCTGTGGAAGCCGGCAAGGAGAAATATAAAGCCAGGATTCTTGTAAACGAAAACAAGACATTTAAATGCTGCGATAAGTCCTTTCAATATTTTTTTACTACAAAATATACGAAATCTATAGTTTCATCTGAAAAAAAAAAACAAAAAAAACCTTGCCTAACTCCAAAATAAAAACATTGGATTGAGGATTGTTTTTTCATTTCTTTTTTTGTTGAATTTTAAAATTCAACAAAAAAAGAAACGAAAAAACAATCCTCACTAAAAAAAACGTTTTGCCTACAAGAACCTACTGTCATGCGCTCAGGAGCCGGTAAGGAGAAATATAAACCCAGGATTTTTGTAAACGAAAAAGAAGAAAGGAAGACACCAAGGAAATAAGACATAGGTGCAGTCAAGCAAGAAGTTACTTTCGCTGTTAAAGCTGGAAAACAGTCCCCTCTTTGACCGCTACTTAACCAACAAAAAGAAACAAGGAATAAGCACTCTTTATGAACATTCTCTCTTTTTTTTCCGTTTATTCCGACACCTTACTTTGTATCATTTTGAAAGGTTATGACACATGAAAATTAACCTTTTTGAACAGGGATATTTAGTTTAGTCTTTTGTTGTCGATAAAAGTTATTCAGAACTTTAAATATTCATAGTTTGTCTTGTGTTAAATGGAGTTTCTATTTCATGCTTTATATGTTGTAATGCATGAAACGAAGCTATGATAGTCTTAGTGTGATTAAACCATTTTACTGGGACTGTCCTCCGACAAAAGAAAGACATGTCAGTGTTTATTACTGTTACAAAGTATAACTTTAACATATAGACAGAGAGGAGGGGGGTGATCTCTTTAAACTAAAATAATATTATTATTAATAATAATAATAATAATAATAATAATAATAATAATAATCTATCTGTTATATAAAAGGAACTGTGTGTGTGTGTTTCTTATAGACTCAACAAATGTACTTTATGTATATGGAAGTGTTCTTAGATATGTTTTGTATCAGAATGTTTTTGATAAGTATTGATGATTGAAATAATCCGATGGAGGAAGGAACAGGCGATTTTGATCAAAGTTAACACCTTATACAGCCTAATATCACAAGTGCATTTGAAAATTTTTATTACCACACCACTAGAAAAGCTTTACATATAAAATCAACAGCAGATTCTTTGATATGACAGGGGTGCGTTTGAAATTGAACCATAATACTGGACTTTTGCATTTTAAACTTTAATTCGAGCCGTTAAATATAAAAATAATTTTAAAAATAGAAATTTAGAGTTAAATTATGTAAAAACTTGCAAAAAGATTTATAGTTTGACAAAGGAGTACAGATAATTATTAAAGTCTTTTCCTTAATCCATGGATTTTCAATAAATGGCTCATCTCATCAGAGGAAATGTTGTTAGCAAAATAGACATGAGTAATCATGAATTGTCCTTATTAGCACATAGATTAAAAATTAAAATTGAGGTGATAGTGTAAAAAAAATGATACCCAAAATTGAAATAATGAATATATAGGCACCATTATAAAATCCAATGAATAGTAGTATATTCCAGAATGAATTGCTGGTTTTCTTATTAGCATATTCCAGTCTGGGGGGGGGGGGTAAGAGAGTTGGTCACACTATGACTAATCAGACTCTTGAGTTCATAAATTTCCCCCGGACCTTTGAAAATAATTTTATCAAATCAACATAAGGTTCTCTACAGTGCAATGTAGACTACAATATTTTTTGGACTAAGTCATTGCGGGGAGGCATGTGAAGCTTCCTCCCCATGCACTACAAAGAATCCAAAACTAAAGCAGGAAATCAATTGATTTGATTGAAAAATGGTCGATTTCACCAATTTCGATGACAATGAAAATATGGTAGAGTGAAACATCCGTTGGTTATCCTTCAATCCCGAGCAACGTCGGGTCTCCCTGCTAGTATAATAATAAAATAAATGAATGAATAATTTAAAAAAGGTATCAGTCTCAACTGATGCAATGCAATGATTGTTAAAGAGTCAAGGAGAATGGAAAACCCAAAGAGAGAGAGCACTAACCAGACCTCCACTGGAAAAGCGCAAAAAGGACTGGGACATTGGAAAACTTATTACCATTAAAATTCCAGTAAAGACTAATAGTCAGTGCCAGTAAGAAATCAATGGTAAGTGTCTGTTGCGATAAGGCAAAGTTATTTAAAAGGTTATCGAAAGAGGTTGAAAGTACAGGAAATCTCGGTAAGCTTGTCACCCAGACTCCAAGAAACACCACTGGTTATTATTTCTGAGTAATTTCTGATGATGGTCTGTGCGAACACTCCTAGTGAATACAAATAATAATAATAATAATAATAATAATAATAATAATTATAATTATAATTATTATTATTATTATTATTTTAATAAAACCCAACAAATGTATTTTTTAATGAGCTGCACTGTTTGGTGTAGGTTACCAAAAGTCAAAACAGTGTGCCAGTGAAGGAAGTAATGATAAAGTAAGAAAGATTCATCTCAAAAAATCTTGGAGCAGTAAATAGCATTCCTCAGACATTAAGTTGACCAGGGCAAGGGAAGAGATACCTGTCTTGGAAGCCTTCATGTAACGTTACCCATAACACAGGAGTTTGGTAGACAAAAATTTTTTAACAAAAATATATACGCATACATGATATATATAGAAAGAGGTTTGTGTTTACTATAAACTTTTTACGCAAATATTACACAAGTATAAATCATGTAGAATATCTGTACGAATATAATTACACGTAATAGTTAACTAAAGATGATCATCTCATAAGATAACCGAAAAACTAATAGAGAATTGCCTTCCAACTCGCCACACGTAAATGAATGTTTAAAAGAATATGCAAATTAGCTAGATCTTTTGCAGATAAATGCGATTCCACGACCTATATATATAACAAAGTTGTATTTTCTTTTTAAATAAATAGAAAAAAGGGTTTTTAATATGAATATCAATACACATAAACCCCACATTTATAGGTGTATATATATACATATATACACATATGTTGATTTGGGGAAAAAGAGAAAGATTTGATTTGTCATTCACCACGTCATAGTAGCGACTTCCTGTCTTTGACGTAACTCTCACTTGCTGTTTTTGCTGGCTTAATAAAAAGTGAAAGATCTCTGCCCATTTGCTGTGTCAGACTTGTAGTCTTCTGACATAACTATCGTGCACAGATATTTCACTCAACTTGTAACTGGAAAATTCCAGTCTATTTAATGTTTTACCTTACGTGAACGTTTACGATTCTAACCTTATTTTTACACACCTTTATATCCGGAAAGGATTAAGGCTGTTCATGCCTATCGTTTGTTTTCTTTTATGTATCTTTACAAATTACTCTTTCCTGCCAGGAACTTCGTGAAACCGTTAGAAAACAAGCAGAACAAATCAGAAAACTCAGGAAGGCACTCAAAACTTATGCTCATAAACTAAACGATCGTGACGGTCTGTACTATGAATTTGTCATCGTTTCTTTTTCATTAACATTTTTCTTCTTTTTTTTTCTTCAATGAATCTTCTTATTATTCTTTTCCACATACTGTCGAAATGGACTACCACACATCCCCAACCCCACACTCTTTACCTGCTTTCCAGCTGACTACGATATGATCATCTTCAAGTCCAACGTAAACAAGCTCTTGATGAGCCGTTCCCCTTAAGTAATCCAATTTACCAATTTTACATTTCTAACGATTACTATGATATTGTCCTTTTAACCACTGTACACTCTTTAACCCTTATCCTCGAGTGGCCTCGTGGCCTTGATAAGTGGTGATTCCTTTAAAAAAAAAAAAGAAAAACACAAAAGACAAACAATACCATCAAATATCAAGCAAGGTAACACTTTAGCGTTACTGCTATGTAAAATTTCCCTCTTAAAGCGGTAGTTTGAGTTGCTCCTTTCTTTAACTCTTTAAACTGGACCGTAGAGGTGATCAAACTCCAATTTTTGAAGAGGTAAAAATTCAAAAATTAATAAATCGAAAAGAAAAAATGACAGCATTTTTAATTTTACACCCTGTTTTTTTGTGTGTGTGTGTGTGTGTGTGTGTGTGTGTGATATTTTTTTCTTAACCAAATGTTTGTTGTTTACTTTTTTTTTTTCCTTCATAGGCTGTTAATGGTCAGGATGCTTTGGCAAAACATATTCACGCACAGGTCTTTGCTTGGATCGATTACTACGATATTGTCCCATTGATTACCATACACTCATTAATCCTTATCCTCGAGTGGCATCCGACCCTTGATAAGTGGTGACTCCTTTGTAAAAAACAAACAATGAACCAAACTCCAACCTTTGTCTCATCACCACAATGTTGCATACCTCTGTTGTTTTACAAATACTTTAATGGAATGTGCTCTGATGAACTCACACCACTTGTGCCCCCTCTGCATACATACTCCTGACTAACTTGACAAGCAGCAAAATTTCGGCTTTTCACTGTTGAGGTCACTAGATGCTGGAAAACCTATTCTAATGATTTTTCTCTTGGACTGCGAGACTCACCTGTTTCCTGCTTCCTTGACTATAATATCAACTAAGCTCTAACTCCTGTCCCATCGCCGTAATGTTGCATCCCTGTGCCTATTTTACAAGTATTTTAATGGAATGTGCTCTGATGAATTCGTTGTACTTGTGCCCTCTTGACGTACATATCCACAACAAACCCACTTAACAATATCTCATCCCTTGACTGTTGCTAAACTATGGAATTCCCTTTCTGCTACCGGCTCCCTGACTGAAGTTCAAATGTAACATAAATCAACATCTTGTTAATCTTTCCTAGGCCTGGTCCCAAATGGTAACCCCTTAACAGGTGATATGCTTTGTTAGGGGTGAACATGAGTAGAAAAAAAATATATCATTTTTTTTTTTTTTTTTTTTTTTTTTACAAAGGAGTCACCATCGACCACTCGAGGATAAAGGTTAATGAGTGTACATTAGTCAATATGACGTTATCGTAGCAGTCGTTAGTAGTGGAAATTTGTTAAATTGGATTATTTAAGAGGATGGCTCATCAAGAACTTGTTTACATTGGACTTGAAAAAGTTTAAATGTAATACAAACAAATATCCTGCTGATCATCTCCTCACATAGTACCCTGTAGACATGATCCCTGTTGATTTTTATTATTTCTCCACCACCCCCATTCCAAACAAGAACTTGCATTACTCTTTTTACTACAACTGAAAAAAAAAAAAAAACTTTTTTTCTTCTCTCGTGTGCCTAATATAAAAATGGATTTTTCCATGGACAGAGTTTCTTTCTAAGAACTTCCAATTCATAGAACATATTGACACAAGATTACTATATCACTCGTTGAAAATTTTATTTTAAAAAATGACAATAATAATAATGATCGTTGCTCTGTCTTCTTTCAGCTGCTGAAATCGCTGCAGAGCTGGCTCGTGACGAACAAGAAAGCTCTGGTGTGATGGCTACCTTCAAGCACCAAGAGAGGGAGTACCTTGGGATGCTGGAGTACAACACGGTAGATAAGAATGCACTCATTAAGAACCTCATACATGGTGAGTAGTACGTGATGCGACGTCAGGAAATTAACAACAAACTAGACTTTAATGTCTTTAGCAAGAACAGACTAGCCTTAAATGAGACTAACTGCACTGCAGAAGACTAAGGATCGTAAAGCTGCAGATGTCTGGAAGACAGGTGGCTTCAATGACATCCTTCTTGATTCATGCAATGCTTTATATAATCAAGAGATTATTCATGTGTGGAGAGAAGGATGCATACTTCCTTTCCTTGGTCTGTGCACATGTTCTTCTTTTCATATTTTTTCTTTTCTCCCTCGCTGTGACGTCACTTTGCACATGGCTCAGCATTTGCATGCAGCCGCCATGTGCACGTCTGTGCTCTGTTGCACATACTTGGCACCTGGTGCAGTATTCTGCCTTGATAGATTTGTTGCATATACGTCTCCCCTCGTGTACCTTTTTTCTTTTTTCTTTTTTTTTTTTACATGGAAGTCACCATTATCAAGGCCTGGAAGCCACTCAGAGATAAGGGTTATTGCGTGTACAGTAATCAATGGTATAGTATCGTAGTAATCGTTAGTATTAGTGTCTTACTTAAGGGGCAGTCCATCAGGAATTTGTTTATGTTGTAAATTGTTGATAGTGATTGTAGCTAGTTGAGTGGTTTTGTAAAAGTTTAGCAACGGAGGACTACAAATTAGAGCTCAGGCGAGCACTTGAAGACATCCAAGTTGTAGTCAGGTGGGAAACAAGCAAACCGAAGAGAGTTCCACTGGCGTGCACTTCTAAGAAAAAAGCTTTGTTCAGGAATCTATGTTTTGGTTTTGGCACAGTTAAAGAGCAGGGAAAATTACTGACAGTGGTTTCAGCTACACGGGTGTTTATCATGAAAGATTGGCGAGGGGAGGACCAGGGGTTGGAGCTCAGACGAGCACTTGCCATGGAAGTAACGATAAAACAGACTCGCAACGTCTCTTCTGTGGGAGAGAGGTTGCAGGGAAGAGAAAAGGGCATCCCCCCACTAAGCCACAATGTCTATTTTGTACTCTGTCAAGGCAGGATAGACTGTTTTTAACAGCTCCTGCCCAGATGTGGCAGCAGTACTCCATCCTTGGACGAACTTGACTTTTATATAGATAGAGAATTGCATCAGCAGTGAGCTATCTTCTGGAGTGGTAGAAGGATCCTACCATTTTTCCAGTGGTGTTGGCAACAGACTTGATGTATGTGTTCCATTTCAGGTCAAGAGTAAAGGTCAATCCCAGAAGCTTATCAAAACATGGAGCTTCCCCTAAACGAGAGCCATCCATTTCAATTGATGCCAGATGAGGATCAGAGCGTTGATGATGTAAAGATAGGAGCTTGGTTTTAGATGATATTCTTCTTGCAACAATCTATCATCCACAATCTACATGGTTTGCATTTTTGGTGAAATTATACCTTCACACCAACACAAGCAAAGAAGAATATTGCAAATAAAAAAAGAACCATTTATTAAGCTGTTGACGTTGTCTTCATTTCTGCTAGTAGCAAAGAGTGGGATATTTCATATCTATGGAGATCTGGGGCCTTGGTCCTCATAGTTTAAAATCGATTCTTAACTCAGTTCTTTAAATGTGTTGTCGCTTCAAAGCTTCTAACAAACTAACGACTTCTCTCACTCACTCTCTTTTTTAGCCGTTTCTAGCATACAGCAGGTCATCTGAGTGCATAAATTAATCTCTGATCCTGATTTCCTGTTTATGCGTTTATGTCCTCCTGTGAATTTAAATGTACTAGCGAACGTACCCTTAATATTTAACAGATTGAGCCAACTTCCTCCAAAGGCAGAAGTTTCTAGGAAATATTAAATTTGCAAGTGGTTTCCAGGCGCACGTTTATCTCGCTCAGAGGAGATGATGATGCTAGTTTTTTTTTTTTTTTTTTTTTTTTTTTGCAAAGAGATGTCACCATTCTCCCCTATACGACACCTGGTATTCCCAAATGGTCACCTATCTGATACTGGCCAGATTTAACGTTGGTTAACTTTAACAGTGTGTCAACGTTAGTCTGCAGTATATCGTTATTTTCATGGCAAGTGCTCGTCTGAGCTCCAATCTGTAGTCCTCCATTGCTAAACTTTCGCAGAAAACACTCAACTAGCTACAATCACTATCAACAATTTCCCCTACTCTCTATCTGTGCCTAAATCTACATACAGATTCCAAAAACACAGCTTCTTTCCTAAAACCGCCCGTTTCATTGGTCTGCCTCCCCATGGACTACAGTATGCTAGCCTTCAAGTCTAATGTAAGCAAATTCTTTGTGAACTGTCCACTTAAATTATCAAATTGTGTCAAACTTACACTATTAACGATTACTACACTACCACCTTTCATTCATTAACCCTTATCCTCAAGTGGCCTTCGGACCTTGATAAGTGGTAATTCCCTTGTAAAACCCATATAAGGTTAAAAGCATTTTAATTCAGACATTAATCTAATTTGAAATTCATATCACAATCACGGCTTCTTTGACTGTTATCTTAACGCAGCTTTCTTGCATTTTAAATATCCCTTTTAAAAATATGTTATTCTTCTAACTCCCCCCTCTCTCTCTCTCTCTCTCTCTCTCTCTCTCTCTCTCTCTCTCCAGATCTCCAACCGTATGTGGCCGAGTCCATGTTACCCGGTCTACCAGCTTATATCATCTTTATGTGCATCCGCCATACAGATCACATTAATGATGACCAGAAGGTGTGCGCACTACTCACAGCAGTTGTGTACGGAATCAAGCGAGTGGTTATGGTAAGTGTTGTTGCTTTCATTCATCTATATATACGATAGCGTGTGTGTTATTTTCTGTGTCACGCTTACATCCGGGTCGTTTAATTGTTATGTCTTTCAAGCTCTTGTCATAGATAATTTTACCAAGAATTTTTCATAAGTTTTGGTTTTGGTTTTAATGATAACTGATGGCACTCCAGTAATCTATTTTTTTTATAAATAATTTTATCAAGAATTCTTTCATAGGTTTAGGTTTCGGTTTCGATTATGGCTGAAGGAACTCAAGTTATATATATATATATATATATATATATATATATATATATATATATATATATATATATATAAAGCTGAATGTCTGCGTGTATGTGTGTGTCTGGTAACAAATCGGCTCCTATATGGTTGACTATTTTAAAAAAGCTGATTATATATAATGATAGAAGATGTATCGAGACACAGGAATGAGAATGTTTGATCTGGCAGAACGGTGGTTCATTAAAATTGTGGGGTCTGCGTTCGCACCTGGTCCACAAATATCCACAATGGAAATAAAAAATTTTAAAATGAAACAAAAAAACGTTCACAAAAAGTGTTTTTGATATAGATGTACATAATAATACTTTGATAAGTATGTTTTAACTTAAATCGGGATGATATAATAAAATTGTGGGGTCTGCGTTCGCACATAGCCTTCATGGAATGGAAATAGGAACAAACTTTAATAAAGACTTTTCATATCTATCTGCGTAAGTATATTTTGATAATTATGTTTCAGTTTGAAGAAATATGGTATTATAAAATTATGGGGTGTTCGTTCGCACCTGACCTCCATAGAATGGAAATATGTCAAAAAGTTTAACAAGGTTGTTTTAATATAGATCCATAGAATATTGTGATAAGTGTTTCAGTGTGAAACGGGTATGGTATAATAAATTATGGGGTTTATCTATTTTATTTTTACTTTCATGATATTTTGCTTTGGTTTTGATACCCCCAAATTCGAAGCTATCTCTTTACAACCCTTCCTTTTCATAACCTATCATACTTTCATAAATTAGAGTCCATTTTCTGTAGGCTGTTTTTGAACGTAGTCAACGACGGGTACTTTTGCTAGTATATATATATATATATATATATATATATATATATATATATATATATATATATATATATATAAGTTTTTATTTCGGTTTCGATTCAAGCTAATGCACCCAAGTCTTATCGATATATATTTTTTTAATTTTTGAAATCACAACTTTATAACATATAAAAATGATAGAACATTAACTCTATAATAATATATACGAAATCTGCAAAAATTAAAATATCATATTTAAGCGTACTTTACAACCGGACTTTGCCGGCCGTTCTAGCTTAGATAAATAGTTTTGCAGTTTTAACGAAAAAGCTACAATAATATAAGAGCATCTCCATTTACACTGAACATCTACAGAATGCCAACATATTACATACTAGCGGGGACTACCCGGCGTTGCCTGGGTGTTTGGAGGTGTGTATGTAGGAGGGGGGCCCTGTTTTGATATTATAAAAAAAACACGATGTTATAAAAAATTGGAAAAAACAAAACAAAGCAAAACCGCGAACAAATGTAAAAAAAAAAAAAAGGAAAAAAAAGGTGTAAAAGAAGAAAAAAGGTTTAGGTAAGAAGATAGGTTCGAACCCGAAGTATCGAGGCTAAGGCGGAAAAAAAATGCCTGACACATTACCTCTACGCCAGAAGACACGCAATTGAGAACGGATAAAATTAACCCTTTAAAAACACTTGCAGGTGGTTGAAACTAACGTCAACGTTTTCTAGGTCAAACATTGTCGCAGTAGCAGGAGGAAGCTGAGTTTAGGATGAAGGAACACCGATACACCCCCCCCACACACACATTTTAGCTTTTATATTTATAGATGCCCCCCCCCGCCCTGGTTAAGCTAATATATGACGCGTAAAATTGAAAGGAATAAAAAACAAAACGAACGTGAAAGAATATCAAAGGAAAAAAGGAAAAAAAAGAAAAACTCACAAAAAGTTACCACGCAAAATGCAAATATGTTTATTTAAATCTAATTTTTTTGTTAATTTTTTAATGGAAAAACAAAATTGAAAAAAATAAAACCTAACGTGTATAATGAAAATATGTTTATTAGATTTTATTTATTTATTTTTCTTTGTTTCAAAAATGAATAAATAAAACCAGAAAACTGACCGTGTTTTTTATTTTTTTAATGTTGGTCGCTGTTAACCAATTTGAATGTCGTCTGATTCCAATATCGATAGCGTAGTAGTAATTGTGCAAATGAAACTTTCAGAAATGCAATGTATAGAAATAAATAATGAATAAGTAACTAATCTGAAAATAGGAAGTCAGCAGCAAATAAAATATTAAAGCGACTAATCGGTGCAAGATTTGAAGAACGCTGGCGGCTGACTGCCAAAGTTTCTTTTAAAAACTGGAATCCAATGTTAGTTCGTTTCGTTTAATTATTCCTTCAACTCGCAAACACCTCACACACCTACAAAAAGAGAAAAATATAAATGGAGGAAAAAAGTGAAAAAAAGAAAAAGAAATTTATAAAATGGCACAAGTAACCCACAGAATAACTGGAATGTAAAGTCGCGTTTCACCCGACGGAAAAATGTCAATCCATATTTTTTAAGCAAGTAAGAACTCAAACCAGTGTTCCTCCTATATTCCCCTGTGGACGTATCAGTAGTGGCGTTAAGTGGTCGTGGGCAGAGTATGAATCGAATAGAGAAAAAAGATTTTACAACTTCCATTGATTCTAACCGATTGTTGCAGTGAACTGTCACCGGAAAAATATAAAAATGTACGAATATCAAGGGTAGTAGGCCTATAGCACACATCAGATCCAGTGCTGAAGTGTGGGGATATTACATTTGAATGTAACGTGATTTTTAATCCTATTAAGGTCAAACTCACACGGGAAAAAAATGAGTTCATTTTATTTATATAGAGAAGAGATAGAGAAGAGAAGAGATAGAAAATAGAGAAGATGAATGAGTCCCCTGTGGAATTTCCACAGGTCTCCCTAGTATATATATATATATATATATAAGTAGATTGTAGTTTGCTTGAAGCATTGTTGAAGAAAATTATAAGGAAAATTAAAAGCCAAGAACAATGCGAGATTTTTTTTTATATAGAGTAAAATTAAATGAAAACAAAAAGAAATAAATTTCTTTTTTTTTTTGTTGTTTGTTTTTTCTTTTTCACACACATTTTAACTCTAAACAACAGTAATTTTTTTTTCCTGTTGTATTCAATGGTGTTATAAATCTCAATATATTTCAGACCTATTAGTCCTTTTTCAAGAGAAGATAGCGGAAGAGTGTTCAAAATTGGAAAAGCAGCTACAGAGTTTGCCACGTGATACCGCGAAATATAGAACAATAAATGACGTTAGGAGAACGTTAAAATAAATCAGTTGGTGTTTAAAATACTTGTTGCGTTTGTGAATCAAGGGAGATGACTATTCAAGCAAGGGTTGAAGGGAAGCAACTCTGTGAGATTTTATTAATCTTTTAATTATTTTAAAACAATAATTTTTTTTTATTATTATTATTTACTTGCATCTTTAAAAATAATATCCCAAAATTAGCGTCCATAGATCAGACGTTAGTTATTTTTAAATATAGTAAAACATTGTATTTATCCAGCATCTTAATTTTAAAAATAAACTGAAAATAATTAATTCAATCAACATGCCTATATATATATATATATATATATATATACATATATATATACATATATATATATAGGCGTGGCTTATATATATATATATATATATATATATATATATATATATATATATATATATATATATATATGTATGTATATATATATATTGACAAACGTAAAAACAATTAGTTACATCCCCTACACCATAAAGATTCTTCTATCATACTTATTACAAAAATGCTTATGTTGGTGTTTTACCCTATGCCCATCCCATTTATGTTGATGAGGAGACCATATTAATAAAAACATTCATTGTAAATTATTGCCAATATTATTTGACAATATTAATAAAATGAAAATCGTTTTTGAAACGATCGTACACTCAATTGATTTTGTTTTGTTTCTCCTTTTGAAACTGATTCATAATTTAGAATTGTTAATTTTTATCCGCAATATATATATATATATATATATATATATATATATATATATATATATATATATATATATATATAATATATTCAGAATGTGGGAGATTATATATAATTATTTCAACAGCCAAATACTGTCGCAGCCCACAAGAACCATGACAGCCAACAAACCGGAAGTCCAAGACAGTTTGATTGCATTGCAGTTTGCTGGATCTGTGTTGGTTAATAGAATTTCTTGTGTGCAAGGCGTTTGCTCAGTTGGCAAAGTGTTTGCCTCGCATGCAAGAGGCTCGGGTTTCAAATCCCGGGTGTGGATATGTCTGACTGATGAGCCCAAATGAGGGCAAATTCGAATCTTGGACTTCCGGTTCATTTGCTGTTATGACTCTTGTAGGCTACGACGTTGTTTGGCTGTGGAAATAATAATAATAATAATAATAATAATAATATATATATATATATATATATATATATATATATATATTAGCATGGGTGCTAGATATATGTTGAGCAAAAAAAAAAAAAGTGGTCAATTTTTGTAACTTTGACCCCTATTATGAACCCTTAAAATTTATTGTTTGAGGCTCAAATTAAGTTATTAAGTTAGATCTATGTCCACGGAATCTATATCTAAAATTTCAAGTCTTTAGATCGAAAATTGTCGGAGGAGTTTGGTAGAGTTCTCAAAGGTCGAATCGTTGAACTTTGTCTCCTTAATCCCCAAATTTCTGTCCGAAAACCAATCACATCGATTTTTCCAAATCTCAGTACCCTGTATATCAAATTTCGAGTCTGTAGACTAAAAATTGACAGAGTTATTGTAGGGAAATGTACACACACAGACACACAGACAGACAGGCAGACACTTTCACTTTTATATATATATTCAAAGGGAAAATGAACCCCTTTTCGGGGTCAACGGCCAACTAGCATCATGTGTGTTTGTGTATGTGTATACTTATATATATATATATATATATATATATATATATATATATATATATATATATATATATATATATATATATATATATATATTAGTGCCAGTACAAGGAAATTCCCAGGTTGGTGTCTGGGGGCGCGGTTATACCACTAAGATATATATATATATATTCATCCACATACAGTACTGTTTCGTTGTATCACAACTCATCAGTGCAGCTAGACTAGTACTTTTCCCTAGCCGTGAATCGAACATATAACCATTGCATTGACAATCAGCAGCTCTAGCCACAGGACCAGGTGCTCGTAAATGATTCATCAAATGTCTATTAAGTAAACATTTGCCCATCGCTTAACAGTGCTCGAACTACTAGTTTGTTTACAAACAAAGAGACGGCGAGCTTCGCTTAATCACTAAGAAAGCAGTGGCTGAAATGCATTTGCGACAGTTCTCAACATTTAAAAACTAGTGTCCACAGGTAAAAATAAATAATTATTATTCAATTATAATTATCAAGCCCCTTTAAGAATATTTAAGGATAGGCACTGTCTGTGGAGTTATAGCTAAAGCAATCAACTTGCGTCTATGCAATGTTCACAACTTCCGTTCGTGTGAACATTCTTGATTACCTAATATACTCGCCTGAATTCGATGTTTAATATTTTTTAATTACCTTCATTCCTGTGGCAATTGTTTGGTGTCCTGAGGTAGAGGCTCGGCAAATGGAGCAAAAAGGTGGCTTCGTGACTGGGTTTGACTCTCATGACTGGGAGCAATTGTTATCCTACACTGATGATTGCATAAGCATGAAACACTAGTGTCTGTAGGTAAAAATGAATAAATATTATATATATATACTATCAATAAAGCGGAAAAAAAATGTTTGCTTGATATAATTAGAGGTCAGGTACGTCCAAGGATGGAATACTGTTGCCAC
>NC_136504.1:49106455-49108955 GCF_053919585.1 Euprymna scolopes
GAGAAAAAAAAGAAAATTTATTTCTGTTTTTTCCTTTTTCCCTCTTTCAATTTTTTTTTCCTTTTTTTTGTTCCTTCCTCTCTTCCTTTCTCTTTCTTTTTTCTTTAATCACGTTCTTCCCTTTTCCTTTCGTTCTTCTCTTTTCCCCTGATTTTAATGCCCTTTTTCTTTTTTTCTCTCTCGCTTTCTATCTCTTTTTTCTTTACAAATTAATTTGTCGTACATAAATTGTAAAACCTGTCTTTTTCTCTCTTTTTTTATAATCATTTTTTGTTGCTAATTTAAAAAAAAAATCATTTTAGTCCGTTGGCCCAAGGCGAAATTTATTACTTTTAATGGAATATAAATGGGGTAGGGATTATTTTTGCATATAATATGTATAAAATCATAAGAAACCTTGGAAAATTTGTGATGGGATTTACTTGAATTAATGAAATCTCGGTGCAAGTCTATAAATGGGCCACTAGTAATCTTTTTTACTATACAAATCTGAAAAAAATCTTTATAATGTACGTACTTGTCACTGCATGAAAATGTCATATTCCAAAAATCACGTAAATCGATCAAGTAGTTTTTTTTTTATTTAAGAAAATCAAATATTATGAGAAATTTTATCGAAGAAAAACTTCCCACCATCTTGTTTTTGAATGATACACTGCTAGCGACACCTGTTGGGAATATAAGATCGGTAAGGGGGCAGACAATCAACTTTCCACACTATAGATAAAAAAACTTGGAAAATTAAGACATTTATAAGTTTTTGAGGATGTTGAAAACGAAAATAACGTTTAAAATTCCAGCAAACGAGTAGTTTCCAAGATATGAAGAATTTTACGTAAATTGAGCACCCACACGTTGACGCTCCTCCAACAAAAATTCGGCAAATGTGTATTTCAGCTCCGTAAATTCAAGTTTTACACGTGTGGTGGCCGATCATTATACGTTAAATTATTATAGAAAAGTGAAACTAACATTTCTTCATATCTTGGAAACTACTCGTTTGCTGGAATTTTAAACGTTATTTTCGTTTTCAACATCCTCAAGAACTTATAAATGTCTTAATTTTCCAAGTTTTTTTTTCTATAGTGTGGAAAGTCGATTGTCTGCCCCCTTGCCGATCTTATATTCCCAATAGGTGTCGCTAGCAGTGTATCATTCAAAAACAAGATGGTCGGAAGTTTTTCTTCGATAAAATTTCTCATAATATTTGATTTTCTTAAATTTAAAAAAAAAAACTACTTGATCGATTTACGTGATTTTTGGAATATGAAATTTTCATGCAATGACAAGTACGTACATTATAAAGATTTTTTTCAGATTTGTATAGTAAAAAGAGATTACTAGTGGCCCATTTATAGACTTGCACCGAAATCTCTTCTTCTCCTATTTTCAGCAATACCAAACCTCAAATACTCCAAAACAAAATAAACACTGTTTGCGTAATTTTGATTTATCAGAATATCGTCCAGTGTTTAACGACTTATGTGTCTACAATTATCGACAGCTGATCAAAACTATGAGAGAAAACATTGACAACCTCATTGGTAAACGACTCATACCTTTTTTTTCTTTATAGTAAAAAAATATGTAACCTTAAGCCAATTGAATTGTCTCCCTTGTTTTAAATCATCTCATTAGATTGGTCAAGGCATTTACAAATTGGCCAACCACCTGAATTGTCACTAAAAGATGATCACTCTATGCACACCTCTTTCGGCACTTATTGGGATTTGGTCTTCATCCAAGGCAGATAGCTAGCATTTACTAAGAAAATAATGTTATTTTGTTGTAGATAATTTAGGACGATTTAGGATGCTAACATGATCAGTAGGACAACGAAACAAATTTCTTAAAACTTTCATTTTGTCAGGATGCTGAAAAGGAAAATTTTGGCGCTGTTTTACATTTTGGCATTGTGCTGAGGGTGACTACTGTGCGAGCCCTTTCTAGTCTCACACAAAACACGCGTTCACATTTCAAGCCACTTTTTCTTGTCATACACGTATGCGCACACAAACATACGTGCGCACGTACACACACATACATATATTCACGTTCGCATGCATACACTCACATGCTAATGTACACACATGTACGCACACATACGCGCACACATACGCGCACACATACTCACACATGGGCAACGTCACTTCCCTTTAAAGGAAATCCACACATGCGCAAAAGACCACCGGAAACAACTACAAAAGCAAGAGACATGAGCTGTTTCCTCCCTTTTCGATTCAGCTCCTGACCTGGGCGGTCGACGGACCAACCGTTCCCTGTGGGGTGCACACACGCGCACCTCACGTCACCTGCTACTATGTGTGGGGCAAGAGCCAACAGACAGTATGTACACCTTACACACTTTCTATCTCCATGGCCAGGATTGACTTTCTCACTCTTTCTCTCTCTCTCTCTTTCTCTTTCTCTCTCTCTCTCTCTTCAACAGTAGACTTTCCCTCTCACCAGTTAACAGCGAGAGACGCACGCCAAACTAAAC
>NC_136504.1:49113955-49288955 GCF_053919585.1 Euprymna scolopes
TACAGTGCGCAGGTCAAATTCTGCAAAAGTAGCGATTCGTGTTTATTTGTTTATGTACACATGCGCAACCGGAAGTCATAAACCGGAAAGTGGGTTACATCACTCGTTACAAGGCCATTTGAGTTTTATAATTATATATATTATAGTGGAGCCAATATATAGTAATGATCTAAAAAGTTTTTAAAAAATGACTTTTGTGCTACCAATCAGAATCGAAACCAAAACGTTTAGCTTACAATTTACTTTTTCCTTTGACGTTAATGCCTATGCTATGAAGACATACTTTCTGCAAGTCTAAAAATTAAAAAATGAACCAATAGCTATTAAACATGCATATTCGTAATGCCGTCGGTCGACCTTCACCTGACAAATTTCATTTTTTTTTTTTTTCACACGTTTGCACGGATTTTCCCGGGCTAAAACCCAAATATAAAGTTTTGCATGGGTTAGAATACCCTATATATGAAGTTTCATGTCCGTAGACCAAAAACCGACAGAGGAGTTTAGTAGGCAAATATTTTTAAACAAATATATATACGCATACATAAATATATATATATAGAAAGAGGTTTGTGTTTACTATATCCTTTTTACACAAATATTACTCAAGTATAAATCATGTAGAATAGCTGCATGAATATAATTAAACGTAATAATTAACTAAAGATGATCATCCTATAAGAAAACAAAAAAAACTAAATAGAGAATTAATTAAAATGAATGTTTAAAAGAATATGCAAATTAGCTAGATCTCTTGCAGTTCATTATATAGTACATACTAGGTAGTTTTACTACATCTTGGCCTTTTGGTCAAGATCAAAGTGTAGTATCTGTTCCGACAGATATTGCAAGCTATGACTAGCTATGACTAGCAAAGACCAGATGTGGGGGCAACCCCACATGCCTGACCTTTAACCAGCTCCCATTTCCCACCTCTCGGGAGCTGGTCCCCTTTTTCCCTTCCCCTTCCCTTCACTCCTCACATTAAAAATCGGCCTTGTGCCTAATTTGCTCGGTGGGGGAGCAAATAAATACAATCTGTTCCGACAGATGCTGCACTTAAGATAATTTGTACCAGTCAATGGAGGGGAAACCCTCTATACTGGGACAATTATTATTTTTGGTAACCAGAGTGCCCCCTTTTTGCCTACTTTTAGGGGAGCTGGTTTTAACCTCACATTAAAAACGGCCTTGTGCCTAATTTGCTCAGTGGGGGAGCAAATAAATACCATCTGTTCCGGCAGATACTGCATGCTATGACTAGCAAAGACCAGCTGTGGGGGCAACCCTACATGCCTGACCTTTAACCAGCTCCTATTTCCCACCTCTCGGGAGCTGGTCCCCTTTTCCCCTTCCCCCTCCCTTCACTCCTCACATTAAAAATCGGCCTTGTGCCTAATTTGCTCGGTGGGGGAGCAAATAAATACCATCTGTTCCGTTCCGGCAGATACTGCACTTAACATAATTTGTACCAGTCAATGGAGGGGAAACCCTCTATGCTGGGACAATTATTATTTTTGGTAACCAGAGTGCCCCCTTTTTGCCTACTTTAAGGGGAGCTGGTTTTTACCTCACATTAAAAACGGCCTTGTGCCTAATTTGCTCTGTGGGGGAGCAAATAAACACCATCTGTTCCGGCAGATGCTGCAAGCTATGACTAGCTAGGACTAGCTATGACTAGCAAAGACCAGATATGGGGGCAACCCCACATGCCTGACCTTTAATCAGCTCCCATTTCCCACCTCTCAGGAGCTGATCCCCCCTTTCCCTTCCCCCTCCCTTCACTCCTCACATTAAAAATTGGCCTTGTGCCTAATTTGCTCGGTGGGGGAGCAAATAAATACCATCTGTTCCGGCAGATACTGCAAGCTATGACTGGCTATGACTAGCTATGACTAGCAAAGACCGGATGTGGGGGCAACCCCACATGCCTGACCATTAACCAGCTCCCATTTCCCACCTCTCGGAAGCTGGTCCCCTTTTTCCCTTCCCCCTCCCTTCACTCCTCACATTAAAAATTGGCCTTGTGCCTAATTTGCTCGGTGGGGGAGCAAATAAACACCATCTGTTCCGGCAGATGCTGCAAGCTATGACTAGCTAAGACCAGATGTGGGGGCAACCCCACATGCCTGACCTTTAACCAGCTCCCATTTCCCACCTCTCGGGAGCTGTTCCCCTTTTTCCCTTCCCCCTCCCTTCACTCCTCACATTAAAAATCGGCCTTGTGCCTAATTTGCTCGGTGGGGGAGCAAATAAATACCATCTGTTCCGGCAGATGCTGCAAACTATGACTAGTCATGACTAGCAAAGACCAGATGTGGGGGCAACCCCGCATGCCTGACCATTAACCAGCTCCCATTTCCCACCTCTCGGGAGCTGGTCCCCTTTTTCCCTTCCCCCTCCCTTCACTCCTCACATTAAAAATCGGCCTTGTGCCTAATTTGCTCGGTGGGGGAGCAAATAAATACCATCTGTTCCGGCAGATACTGCAAGCTATGACTAGCTATGACTAGCAAAGACCGGATGTGGGGGCAACCCCACATGCCTGACCTTTAACCAGCTCCCATTTCCCACCTCTCGGGAGCTGGTCCCCTTTTTCCTTTCCCTCTCCCTTCACTCCTCACATTAAAAATCGGCCTTGTGCCTTATTTGCTCAGTGGGGGAGCAAATAAATACCATCTGTTCCGGCAGATACTGCAAGCTATGACTAGCTATGACTAGCTATGACTAGCAAAGACCGGATGTGGGGGCAACCCCACATGCCTGACCTTTATCCAGCTCCCATTTCCCACCTCTCGGGAGCTGGTCCCCTTTTTCCCTTCCCCCTCCCTTCACTCCTCACATTAAAAATTGGCCTTGTGCCTAATTTGCTCGGTGGGGGAGCAAATAAATACCATCTGTTCCGGCAGATACTGCAAGCTATGACTAGCTATGACTAGCAAAGACCAGATGTGGGGGCAACCCCACATGTCTGACCTTTAACCAGCTTCCATTTCCCACCTCTAGGGAGCTGGTCCCCTTTTTCCTTCACCCTCCCTTCACTCCTCACATTAAAAATCGGCCTTGTGCCTTATTTGCTCGGTGGGGGAGCAAATAAATACCATCTGTTCCGGCAGATACTGCAAGCTATGACTAGCTATGACTAGCAAAGACCAGATGTGGGGGCAACCCCACATGTCTGACCTTTAACCAGCTCCCATTTCCCACCTCTCGGGAGCTGATCCCCTTTTTCCCTTCCCCCTCCCTTCACTCCTCACATTAAAAATTGGCCTTGTGCCTAATTTGCTCGGTGGGGGAGCAAATAAATACCATCTGTTTCGGCAGATACTGCAAGCTATGACTAGCTATGACTAGCAAAGACCAGATGTGGGGGCAACCCCACATGTCTGACCTTTAACCAGCTCCCATTTCCCACCTCTCGGGAGCTGGTCCCCTTTTTCCCTTCCCCCTCCCTTCACTCCTCACATTAAAAATTGGCCTTGTGCCTAATTTGCTCACTGGGGGAGCAAATAAATACCATCTGTTCCGGCAGATACTGCAAGCTATGACTAGCTATGACTAGCAAAGACCAGATGTGGGGGCAACCCCGCATGCCTGACCATTAACCAGCTCCCATTTCCCACCTCTCGGGAGCTGGTCCCCTTTTTCCCTTCCCCCTCCCTTCACTCCTCACATTAAAAATCGGCCTTGTGCCTAATTTGCTCGGTGGGGGAGCAAATAAATACCATCTGTTCCGGCAGATACTGCAAGCTATGACTAGCTATGACTAGCAAAGACCAGATGTGGGGGCAACCCCACATGCCTGACCTTTAACCAGCTCCCATTTCCCACCTCTCCGAAGCTGGTCCCCTTTTTCCCTTTCCCCTCCCTTCACTCCTCACATTAAAAATTGGCCTTGTGCCTAATTTGCTCAGTGGGGGAGCAAATAAATACCATCTGTTCCGGCAGATACTGCAAGCTATGACTAGCTATGACTAGCTATGACTAGCAAAGACCGGATGTGGGGGCAACCCCACATGCCTGACCTTTAACCAGCTCCCATTTCCCACCTCTCGGGAGCTGGTCCCCTTTTTCCTTTCCCCCTCCCTTCACTCCTCACATTAAAAATCGGCCTTGTGCCTAATTTGCTCAGTGGGGGAGCAAATAAATACCATCTGTTCCGGCAGATACTGCAAGCTATGACTAGCTATGACTAGCTATGACTAGCAAAGACCGGATGTGGGGGCAACCCCACATGCCTGACCTTTATCCAGCTCCCATTTCCCACCTCTCGGGAGCTGGTCCCCTTTTTCCCTTCCCCCTCCCTTCACTCCTCACATTAAAAATTGGCCTTGTGCCTAATTTGCTCGGTGGGGGAGCAAATAAATACCATCTGTTCCGGCAGATACTGCAAGCTATGACTAGCTATGACTAGCAAAGACCAGATGTGGGGGCAACCCCACATGTCTGACCTTTAACCAGCTTCCATTTCCCACCTCTAGGGAGCTGGTCCCCTTTTTCCTTCACCCTCCCTTAACTCCTCACATTAAAAATCGGCCTTGTGCCTAATTTGCTCGGTGGGGGAGCAAATAAATACCATCTGTTCCGGCAGATACTGCAAGCTATGACTAGCTATGACTAGCAAAGACCAGATGTGGGGGCAACCCCACATGTCTGACCTTTAACCAGCTCCCATTTCCCACCTCTCGGGAGCTGATCCCCTTTTTCCCTTCCCCCTCCCTTCACTCCTCACATTAAAAATTGGCCTTGTGCCTAATTTGCTCACTGGGGGAGCAAATAAATACCATCTGTTCCGGCAGATACTGCAAGCTATGACTAGCTATGACTAGCAAAGACCAGATGTGGGGGCAACCCCGCATGCCTGACCATTAACCAGCTCCCATTTCCCACCTCTCGGGAGCTGGTCCCCTTTTTCCCTTCCCCCTCCCTTCACTCCTCACATTAAAAATCGGCCTTGTGCCTAATTTGCTCGGTGGGGGAGCAAATAAATACCATCTGTTCCGGCAGATACTGCAAGCTATGACTAGCTATGACTAGCAAAGACCAGATGTGGGGGCAACCCCACATGCCTGACCTTTAACCAGCTCCCATTTCCCACCTCTCCGAAGCTGGTCCCCTTTTTCCCTTTCCCCTCCCTTCACTCCTCACATTAAAAATTGGCCTTGTGCCTAATTTGCTCAGTGGGGGAGCAAATAAATACCATCTGTTCCGGCAGATACTGCAAGCTATGACTAGCTATGACTAGCTATGACTAGCAAAGACCGGATGTGGGGGCAACCCCACATGCCTGACCTTTAACCAGCTCCCATTTCCCACCTCTCGGGAGCTGGTCCCCTTTTTCCTTTCCCCCTCCCTTCACTCCTCACATTAAAAATCGGCCTTGTGCCTAATTTGCTCAGTGGGGGAGCAAATAAATACCATCTGTTCCGGCAGATACTGCAAGCTATGACTAGCTATGACTAGCTATGACTAGCAAAGACCGGATGTGGGGGCAACCCCACATGCCTGACCTTTAACCAGCTCCCATTTCCCACCTCTCCGAAGCTGGTCCCCTTTTTCCCTTCCCCCTCCCTTCACTCCTCACATTAAAAATTGGCCTTGTGCCTAATTTGCTCGGTGGGGGAGCAAATAAATACCATCTGTTCCGGCAGATACTGCAAGCTATGACTAGCTATGACTAGCAAAGACCAGATGTGGGGGCAACCCCACATGTCTGACCTTTAACCAGCTTCCATTTCCCACCTCTAGGGAGCTGGTCCCCTTTTTCCTTCACCCTCCCTTCACTCCTCACATTAAAAATCGGCCTTGTGCCTTATTTGCTCGGTGGGGGAGCAAATAAATACCATCTGTTCCGGCAGATACTGCAAGCTATGACTAGCTATGACTAGCAAAGACCAGATGTGGGGGCAACCCCACATGCCTGGACTTTTAACCAACTCCCATTTCCCACCTCTCGGGAGCTGGTCCCCTTTTCCCCTTCTCCCTCCCTTCACTCCTCACATTAAAAATCGGCCTTGTATCTAATTTGCTCGGTGGGGGAGCAAATAAATACCATCTGTTCTTCAGATGCTGCACTTCCATTTTTTGTTCTCTTTCGGTGGAGGAGAAATCCTTCACGACTGAGACAATTTTTATTTTTGTACCTTTTCTCCACGTTAAAAAACGACACTGGTGTCTAACTCTGTCCCGTGGGGAGGCATAGTAAATAGGTACAGTCATTCCAAAAGTAAAACCTATTTTTTAACTTAAAGTTGAAGAGCTACGAACACAAGAGTGGTACCATTAACACGAGCAGCCTTTTGGGCTTCAGAATGTATTTTTTCTACATAGTCACCACCATTTTCAATGCACATTTTCTGCTTCTGACGCACGTCCATGACAGGGGTTGATTTCTTAGTGTCTCACACCGTCAATATCTGCAACAGAGAGATGAAACTTTCAGAACATAAATTCAATCAAGAAGCTGGTAACGTTACGACTGTACCAACATGAATCACATATGACCTGATTAAAAAAAAATTAAGAATGTATGACGATTTTTTTCAATTTTGACCCCCTTTTTGACCCCTTAAAAACTATTTTAAGAACCATAAAAGGACGGCCGGTAAAAAACATTTAATCATTTGAGGTCCCTAGCGCCGCTCTGAAACTTTTAGTTTCGGAGAAGATAGAGTTTTAAAATATGGAGCAGACAGGGTGAGCCAGCTAACCCAATGAAGATGTTGTGCTGAATGGATGCGATAATTGACAGAGTGTAGTTCCTGGCAGAAGTCTAGAACAGTAAAAACCCCTGAATGCCAGAGCAGCTGGCATTTGTAGAGTGGCACCTGCCCCTCCTGGCATGTTTAGCCAATCAGGCGCCTCAAAATAGAACAATCCACCATCCCTGACTAATTGTAGGCTGGTCCAATGGCAATTAGCATACCACTAATTGCTACTGAATAAATATGTTGAAATTAGTTAAATGGTCCATAATGGTGGAGAGGGAAGGTAAGCGCATTCTTGATTCTACATCTCCCCTCCCCGATCACATGGGGGTAACAGCCTCCGAGGAGGAATGAGCTCCTCACGGCCAGGTTGATTATGTGGGAATAGCCTCGCAAGTACCCGCGCCAACTTGGCTGGCATTGGTCTAGGAGGTTCAGATACTTCTTCTGGAGTGATGTTCCCGCCGGGTTGCTGTGTCCGAAGGTCAAATTGAGGGTCTGGTACGACAGGACTGTTTGTCTCTGTCACTTGGGGTATGTGAGGTGGGGCCCCTGGTAGCGTGCTTTGGAAGGGTTTTGGAGATATGGGAGTCTCAAGTTTCCTGAGGAACCACCAATTCCGCAAGGTGATTCTACCAGAGCCATCAACTCTGATACGGTACTGTCGATTGGGGAGGGCTTCAATCACCCGACCAGTGATGTCCCAGAGTAGTATGACCAAATCCCCACTTTGTAGTGGGCGGAGAGAATGGGCCGTACGGTTATACATCTCTATGAGCCGCGTGTTGCGCCGAGACAGGGTTATCTCGCACTTTCGAGCCGTGGCGATCCATTCCGGATGTGGCTTGTAAAGGGTCGGGTGAGAGGGGAGGTAGTCTCAAAGTCGCCTGTGGAGCAGAAGCTGTACTGGGGATAGGCCGATACCCTGTATAGGGGTATTTCTGTATTGTAGGATGGCCCTGGCAGCCTTGTCGTTATCTAAGGACCTTTGTGGTCCTGTGTTGCCATCTACAACCCTCTGGGCTGCTTTGACAGCTAGCTCCACTCGACCATTGGATTGTGGATAGGCCACAGATTATAACCTGTGCTTTACAGACAATTTCTCTAGAAACTGCTTGAATGGGAGGGATGTGAACGGCGGGCCACCATCACTGCTGAGTTCTTCTGGGGAACTATATGCTTGAAATCTCCCGACAGATTGAGATGAACCGAGAGGCGGTTGCCTGCCCTTGGCTTAGGTAGTACAAGATGAGCCAGCCAGTTAATCTGTCAGCACAAGCAAGGTATCTGTAGTCACCAACGTGGAACAGATCCATGATAATCTGCTGGAACGGCCACTCTGGGGACTGTGTCAATGTAATTGGTTCCCAGGGCTGGCTCGGTGCGATCCTTGTACAAGTCATGCAGTTCTCCCTGGTATTGCGGATGGAGGCATTCATTCCAGGCCAATATATGGATTCGTTTGCTCGGGCTTTCATTCCAGTTGTGCCCTGATGTGCTGAATGCAGGCAGCGCAGTATATTTCCTCGTTGACCTTTTGGAACGACTATTCTTCTGTCTAAGAGCACCAGGTCATCATGGGTGCTGAGTTTAATTATCTCCCTTACATTTGTAATTCAGAGTTATTTCCCTTGGATCAGCATTCAAATATTGCGTTCATAAAAATGAGAAACCAAAACAAACAAACAAAAAAAAAGATAACCATAAAATATCGTGTGTTTTATGTTTATAAAGTAAAACTAAGAATTGTGCGTTTTATTTTTATTAGGATATTAGCAAACCACGGTCGTAAAATACGCATAAGTATTATATTTTAATTCATGCAGATTTCTTATTTATTAGAACCATCTCTATTGATTATTATCGAATATGTGGTAATGATTTCAAAAGTTATAAAATATAATATGATTTGGGTACCATCTGCTAGAATCGAAACCAAAACGTTTAACACCCCAGCCTCGTTACCGCCTGAGATACCAACAGATGGATATGAAAGTTAAAAAAATTAAGAGACTTTGAGCTATGAATGTTTCATTTTGAGCATGCGTAAAAGTAACAGTTTTATTCGACTTATCCCGCCAAGGTCATCTGTTTTATTTTTATTTTTGACCCTTTAAGAGCAATTTTTACCGGCTAAAACTAAGTCGAAAGTGTGCTAAATACCCTATTTATGAAATGTTAACTCCTTAGACCAAAAAGAAGAGTTTAGTAGAAACTTTTCACAAACATACCGACAATGTCACGTATACATACATACATATATATTTCATGATTTTTTTTTTTTTAGGGGGGGGGGTAAAAATTTAAATATTGCAATCGTGACGGGAAGACTTATTATTCATGATTAAAAGTAAAATACACAAAACACGTTTTTAAAAAAAGGAGGGGGGAATCAGCTAACCCGGTTTTCCTTCGTTTTTTTTTTTTTTTTCAAAGCTGTATCGAGGGATTTACGATTTAAAAAAAAAATAAAATAAAAAAATATGTACATTATTAAAATCAAGTTACGTTGCATTTTGTTCATGAGTGAAAAAAAAGGAGGGGAGCGATCAAAATAAAGCAACGTCATGATGTTATTTTCAAAGATTCTAGAGGTTAACCATGCTCAAATTTAAGAGACATCCCTCTGTTTACAGAGAGGCGGCCTCCTCAACCGAACGTGAATAGTTTCCAAAATCTTTAGATGGAATGTTGAGTGAGCACGACTCAGGCTTGAAAATGAGTTTGTGCTGGAGTTCGTTGCAGATGACGGGTTTTTAATGAGATGTCAGTTATTGAAGACCCCATGTGTTGGCAAGTATGTCTGTTGCTTATTACATTACATTTCTGATTTTGCTAGGTACGTACTGTTGGACTCTTCCATCCAATTTCAATGTTGCTCAATCCACATAGCTGGCACCACAACTACTCTTAAAATTGTAAATTACATTATTATTATGATGGGGGATAGAACATCTTTTCGAACGGATGCCATTAACGTTTTCGTAGAGAACACAACATGCACATTTGAAGCAAAATAAGACTTTTGAACCGTTGAGCTGATTTGTTTGTGGAATTTCTCACTTACTGTCTCCAACCACGATAAACAAAGATATATTGGATATTTAAACACTGTTTGACCTTTAGTTTCAGAAAACTTAGTTATTTTCCTTTGCATAACTGACCTAATCACATCAAGAGGGTACCTATTCTTGGATAAGGTATTTCCTCATCCAATTTTGATTTTGAACAAATCATCAGAGCACGATGTGTTAAGATCCCAATTAAATTGATCTTACATTTGAGGGGAGGGCAAAATGAATCCAAGTGTGTATATAATCCCATAAATGTGGATTTGCGGTATATTGGTCTAGGAGGTTCAGATACTTTTATGTTTATAAAGTAAAACTAAGAATTGTGCGTTTTATTTTTATTAGGATATTAGCAAACCACGGTCGTAAAATACGCATAAGTATTATATTTTAATTCATGCAGATTTCTTATTTATTAGAACCATCTCTATTGATTATTATCGAATATGTGGTAATGATTTCAAAAGTTATAAAATATAATATGATTTGGGTCGCTGTTTTTGGTGTTTTTGTTACTATCAAGGAAAGCTATATGGACGAGTAACACTCTCCTTCATAAGTATACTTTAATATTCAATGCATTTTATTGAGTAGGGAGAAAAAATTATTTGCCTTCGTTTGGTTATTGAAGAGACAAAATGTGTCATCCACATATCGGAAATAGACTAATGGTTTCATAGATCCAGAAAGTAATTGTTCTTCATGAAAACCCACAAAAATATTTGCCATTATCAGTCCTTAATCAGTCATGCAAAGAAAAGTAACTAAGTTTTCTGAAAGTAAAGTTCAAACAGTGTTTAAATATCCAATATATCTTTATTTACCGTGGTTGGGGACAGTAAGTGAGAAATTCCGCAAACAAATCAGCTCAACGGTTCAAAAGTCTTATTTTGTTTCAAATGTGCATGTTGTGTTCTCTACGAAAACGTTAATGGCATCCGTTCGAAAAGATGTTCTACCCCCACCCATCATAATAATAATGTAATTTACAATTTTAAGTGTAGTTGCGGTGCCAGCTACGTGGGTCGAACAACATTGAAATCGGATGGAAGAATCCAACAGCACATTCCTAGCAAAATCAGAAATGTAATATAATAAGCAACAAATATATTTGCCAATACATACGGGTCTTCAATGACTGACCATCTCATTAAAAAAAAACATCATGTGCAGCGAACTTCAGCACAAACTCATTTTCAATTCTGAATCGTGCTCACTCCACATTCCATTTTAAGATCTTGGAGACTATTCCCGTTCGGTTGAAGAAGGCTTCTCATGCAAACATAGGGAATGTCTCTTGGGTTTGAGCGTGATTAACCTCTGGGATCTTCGAAAAATATCACAATGTTACTTTATTTTAATCGCTTCCTTTTTTTTTTTTCACTCATAAACAGAACGCAAGATACCTAGTTTAATAATGTACATATTTTTTTATTTTTCCTTTTTAATCGTTAATCCTCAATACAGCTTTGAAAGAACGAGGGCGAAACCAGTCAGCTGATTCCTCCTTTTATTTTTCTTTCCTCTTCTTCTTCCCCCTCCTTTTTTTTTTAAACATGTTTGATACAAGTTGCAAATACCTTATAGTTTGTTTACTTTGATTCAAAATGGCGTAATATGAGCAAACCATAAGGTATTTGCAGCTTCTCTTCCAATTTTCGGATTTTTTTATCATGTCCAACAACGCATTTTATTTCCTTTTGGTGGATTCATTGTTGCTATTTCTTCTGATGAGTTAAGGGCAAAATAGATTCACTGATTAATATAATAATTAAGTGATTGATTTTGTTCTATGAAACAGATACTGTCAAGAATTGTAAGTGTCAATTGAATTAAAGGAATAAATTGTAAGATGGTCAACATAATGAAATTTGAAATATAGACTTTTGTTATTCATTCAGTGTATGCTCTGTAATGACATTGAGTTTCTTAAATAAGGATTGGTATATATAAAATGTTAAATATAAGTGAATAAAGAATATTCCCAAATATATATATATATATATATATATATACTAGCATGGATACCCAGCGTTGCTAGGGTCGACATGAAGTTTTGTTTGGCCACACCTGCTATACAAAGAATATTGAGCAGTTTTTCATTATCATATGTCAACTCCATCGTTACCCCAACAAAAATTTCAAAAATAAAAGAACGGATGAAAACACGAAAATGTAATCCCCCCCCCAAAAAAAATAAAAGAAGTACGTGACAAACTCTCCACCAGATATTTTGGCAGAAGGGATATGAAGAGAAGCTATTCTCCGGATATTGAGCACCTTTTTATGACTATGTACCATTTTAAGTGAATTTCTTTAATGCTGCCTCAGTCTAGAAAGATTAGAGTTTAAGGTCCATTGCAACAAAAACAAACTGTAAATAATTCAGTTTCAAAAATACCAAAGTAAAATTTGTGTTAACCGAAATACATGTTTTTATGTTATAAAAATGATGAGTTATGACTTATTGCGTTATTAAAAGAAAAAAAAATTAGCAGTTATGATGTCAAAAATGTGAACAAAAAAAAACTGGTAAAAAATGTAAATGAAAGTTTTTTTTTTTGTTTGTTTTTTGTTTTAAATAAAGAATCGCAGTTGAATTGGATTGTTTGTTTATTTAAAATGAAAATTCACTGGACTACAATATTAACTGCGACATCACGTTGGAAATTATTTTATTTAAACTAATTCCAAAAATTATGCTTGTAAGTTTGTGTGAATTGTTTCAATATCCGCCGAAAAAAAGGAAAGAAGAAAACAAAAGTAAATAAAGAAAAAAGGACAAAATTGGCGCCCAGAGGAAATAACTCAAACCGATTTCTAAAAAAATCCATGTTCATAAAAATAAATTAAATTAAATATGTTATCAATATAAATCAAATTTAAATAACAAACTTAAATAGAACAAGTAAAACAATTTACTATAAACAATAACTAACATACCGCTATTAAATAAAATCGATTTTCCTTAATATGATATGCAAAGAAGATCATACTGACTGTTTGATGGTTTGCAACCGGTCTCATCCATTACAGGTTTTTGAATGCAGGCGAAACTATTACGGCAGAAAAGTACTGTCAACAAGTGGATGAAATGCATCAGAAACTTCAACAACAACACCCAGCATTAGTCAACAGAAAAGGCCCAATTCTCCTCCGTGACAATGCCCAACCGCACATTGGAGAAATTGAATGAATTGGGCTACAAAACTCTGCCTCATCTGCAATACTCTCCGGACCTCTCACCTTACAACTATCACTTTTCAAGCATCTCATCAACTTTCTGCCTGAGAAATTCTTCAAAAACCTAAGCGATATCTAAAACATCTTCAGCGACTTCATCGCCATCAGAAAGCTAGATTTGAAACCAATTTAATTTAAAAATCTATTTTTTTATATATATAAAAATTCAAACCAAACGATTAAAAACATAAAATTTCATTTAGTTATATCGAATTACGTTTAAAAATTTCGAAATACGTTTAAAAATTTATTTTTAAATTTCAACTCTTTCAAGTTTTGGGGAATTGAGTATTTATCTAGCCTAATGGATTTTCCTAGTATATTAACACTATTATATTTTTCCTATAGTTTTAAAATTGAGACAGATTGTAAATTACATTTATGAAGTACTATATAAAATTTTTAGAAATCATACTTTATAAATGTAATTTACAATCTGTTTCAATTTGGTTTCAAATTAAAATCGGTTTATGTATTAAAAATTTGATATAAAAAAAAATTTTCAATCGAAATTAGATTTTAAAATTAAAATAATTCAAATTTTAAAGTTAATGAAATCATCATCCGAAAAAATAAACTGGGTGGGGGCGAATTTAACAAAACGTGAACTCGTGAGGTATATATATTTTCCACTTCCGGTTATAAAATAGATGAGTATTGGCTGAAGAGAGCTTGATATGGATATCTAAAACGGTCCTAATTATCCGGCTTGAAAACCGACGGTACCAATGACTTGTCTCATCTAACAACTTTCTGTACACAATATATATATATATATATATATATATATATATATATATATATATATATATATATATGAGAGCAAATAGTTAATAAAACATGTTAAAAAACACTTTGAAAAAGAATTACAAACATATTTAATTTGAAAAGGAAACACTAAATAAGTGGATAGTCCTATATACATAGTCTGCTAATTATACAAACAATATTGGTTACATATGTGCACACATGTTTCAGTGATATCTCCATTCAAACAGACTCCCTCTCTGATTTTGTCTGATGAGGTAGTCTCTTTGAATTAGGATTCTACTGAAACATGTATGCACATATGTAACCAATAATGTTTGTATAATAAACAAACTATATACCAGCTCTGTCCTGCATTGAGCACTCTTTAATAATCACATGAGTTCCATTGGATTTACATCTAGGAAACCAATCTATACATCCATTATGTATGTGTGTGTGTGTGTGTGAGAGAGAGAGAGAGAGAGAGAGAGAGAGAAAGAGAGAGAGAGAGAGAGAGAGAGTTAGTTAGTTAGTTAGTTTCGTTGCCCGGGGTCATAAACAACAAAATAAAAGAGTTAAAATGTATATGACATTTTTTCTTTTAAAACTTCTCAATTTCAGTCTCTATCTCCCCGCCCCTTATCCACATCTCTCCACCCGCGACCCTAAACTCCTTTCTTACTCCATCTCTCTCTTTCAAAATAATTCATATCCTTTAAAATCTGAATCTAAAATCTGCGCCCTTTTTTTTTTTTTTCTGCATTTGATGCTAATTAAGCAGAATCAGCACATGAGCATTTTCCATGCAAATTTGTTTGATTCTAACAATTATATTCTGACCGATAAGTCGCATCATCTGTCGTCATGTGCATGTCATTTTTACTTTCAGCTCTTCTGTTACATGAATGGGAAAGCCCTGAATAACTTGTTGCTCCGGAGAGACATGTGTAACTGGAATAAAGGCGCCCAAATCCGGTAAATAGAACATATTTTTGTAAACTGAACGACATTGATGATGAAAATTGAATTTTATTTGTTCACTAAAAACAAAGGTCATTGTTAGTTCTAAAATAGGTTTAAAATAGTTATATGTTGTGATTAAAAATTTGTACAAGCTTGTTTTTATGCAGCTTGTGGAGTTCGGCTCAGACAAAAAATAGAAGCAAAGAAAAAACAATGACTGCATCTTTTTATATGTGCGCGACATTGTGACCTGATATGCAAATGAAATGCTTCTATGGTAAATAAAAAGCGATATTAATCAGTTTTCAGTTGGACATTGGAGCAGCAAATATTGGATTTGGATGTTGGAGTATAAAGTATTAGATTGATATTTGGATGTTGGAGTAGCAAGTATTGGCTTTTAATTTGGATGTTGGAGTAGCAATTATTGGATTTGAATATTGGAATAGGAAGTATTGATATTGGATTTGGATTTAGATGTTGGAATAGAAAGTATTGGATTTGGATTTGGACGTTGAAGCAGTAGGTATTGGATTTAGAGTTGGATGTTTAACAGCAGAGTGTCGAATTTGAGCAGTCGAATTTAACAACATACGTATTGATGAGAGCGATATTTTATTTACTCTCCAGGAGGTTAGGCACAAGGTCAGGTGTGAGTCTGATAAAAGTGTTTTTGTTTTTTTTAATACTTTTTTTCATTTCCAAATAAGGCATATTGCTACTTAAACGTAAAGAACTACTATTTGTGACCATGTTAACAGGAGACTATATAAGAAGATGAGCAAGATTGACTGTTAACATTATATTTAAACTTTTGCGTCTTAGTACAGTAAGAGAAGCAGGAAACAGGGAGAGAATACCAAAGTTTAGAAGTCCAAGGGAGGAAATTATTAGAGTAGAAGGTGTGGCAGCAGCGACAATTCGGGGTTTGAGGTTTTGAATATCTTCAGTTTGTAAACTCCCTGCTGATTGATGCTAGCAGTCAACTTCTCTTCCGGCTTGAGTTCATAAAAAGTTTCTCTCTCTCTCTCTCTCTCTCTCTCTCTCTCTCTCTCTCTCTCTCTCTCTCTCTCTCTCTCTCTCTCTCACACACTCACACACACACACACACAATCCTAATCTTTTGTGATTACATTCAAGGGGACTAACTGTCAGCAACAAAAACGAAAGTGTGAATAGAGTTATCTCCCTTACTTAAAAAACCTGGAAATTTCTAACAATTAAACTTCGATTCCCATTGTGCAAAAATACAAATTAAACTTCGTCTTAAAAAAAAAATTGATAAAAAAAAAAAAAAAAAAAACTTCTTGCCCAGTTCAACTCAGGTCTTGTTGACTTTCATGTTTAGTTCACTATCTGGAATTTTCTTAAACTGTGTTGAATTTTTTAGCTTTTGGCTCGTAAAAGAATCTAATTCACACATAGTCCTTGTACCACTTGCTCTAGTGCTCTAGGTGTATCAGAATTTAGAGGGAATTTTTGACACCCTTAACACAAACGGCGAATAAAATATTGACAAAAAACTCGTAATTTCTCTTTTAAAAGTGGGTTTTATTTTCTTTATGGAATATACTTCCAAAATAAACTATTAAATTTGTTTAAAAAATAATAGAAATATTATTTTTTTATTTTTTAAAAAACAGTGTTTACAAAGTGCCGGCGCGCCTTCATGCAGCCATTTTTTTTTTTTTTTTTTTTTTTACGTAATGAAATCAATTGAATTTTACGAGTTAATTTTTTTTTTCAATTTTTAAACTTTAAAAATCTATCAAAAATTTTTTTCTTGGTTACATTTTTATGCTATTTTCAGGGTTAATGTGAAATTTTATGCTCTTTCCAATAAACTGAGTATAATATTTTAGACAAACGTTCTTTTTTTTTTAAATCAACCCTATTTTGAAATGTTTATTAACATTTTAATAATTAATTTACCACCAAAGTTTTATATATCACAAATTTAAGATAAAAGATTAATAAATAATATATTGTAAATTAAAACAAAAAAAAAAGTGTTTTTTGAAAATTTACCTGTAAAGTCCAAAGTTTTTTTTTTTTAAACCACGTTGATTTTTTTTTTAATTGGAAGCCTATGTTCTGCTTATATTGCCCAGTAAGTAATGGACGATGACAACAATTTTTTTTATTTCATTCAATGTTTTCTCTTTTAGATATTTAAAAAAAATTTCACTCGATAAAGAAGAATGAAAATATAATAAATTAAAAAGTTGTGTATTTCTTTGAGAAAAGAAAAAAAAATTCCTCAAGTGTTTTTTTTTTAAAGGCAAAATCTTATAAGTAAAATTTGACTATTTTTAAACTATGGGAACACATATTTCTTCAGGCACAAAGTTACATGGCTAAAGTGAACGTGTGGTTTTTACTGCCTTCTGTCCATCCGTAGTCCTAAAAAGCACAAACGGCGACTTCCAGTTTTTTATAAAGACATAAAAATGCTTGCGTCAGTGTGCTTTTTTTTCAAACAGTCGTTTAAAAAATTCTTTTAATTAAAAAATAAATGGATTTTAAAATATAAATATGGATAAATTCTGAACAATAAAGAATGGAACTAAACATTCAATAGTATTTTTTATAGGTAAGTGATTTTTTCGAATTTATATCGATATTTTATAACCGAAGTAAGTACAATTTCGTTGATTTTCTTCAAATCTTTTTTAAAGAAAACCGATTTTAAAAAAAACAAATATTGCATAATTTGCTATTAAAACTGTTATTTTTTTAAATTTTTGTCTTTGCTCCTTTAATTGAAAAAAACATTAGTTTGAATTACATTTTTCAAGTAGTTATAAGCTTGTAAAAATAGGAGGTCGAATTATTCAATTTTTTTTCACGCATTCTTAAGATCGGTTTCTGACACTGCTACCACTCCTCTTCCTACCCGGTGTAAAGTATCCAATATTGACTCTTTCAATCAAGTGGACCATATGATGTGGCGACTTTGACATATTAAGTTAAATATTGGGAATATTCATAGCTAAATACCCTTTTAAGGCGAAACCGACTTTTTTCTTTTTTTTTTTTTTTTTTGATTAATGCATTTAAGCCCTATAATAAGGGCAACACAAACTGATAAAAAGGGTAAATTCTTATGTTATATGCCGAAAGAAATAAGTAAAATAATATGTAACGACCAGATCCTATAAATAGACAAAAAATGCAGACACACTTACGAGGTTCCTTCAATAAGTTTCCAGACTTTTTTGTACAGACATTTAAAATTGCTGTAGACTCTTGAAAATTCATTGTTATTGCTTTACATCTTATGAGATGACAGACCAACTTTTATGATTTCAGGTCCAAATCAACAGCTATAGTAGGAATTGGAATGCATCCTACTAAAGCCTGATTGTCACAGCTGGTGAATTTCAAAAAATGCATTCTGGACATGAGGACCCTTTAAAAGAACAATATGACATAAAATTCTGATTTAAACTTGGAACAAATGCCACAGAAACCTATGGAATGCTTTAAAGTGCTTTCAGACTATTTTGCATGAATCGAGCATCAGTTTTTGAGTGACATATGAGATTCAAGGAAGGCAGGCAGTCTGTGAGGGATGCAGAGAGGTGTAGGAGAAGTAAAGAAAGTCAGATTACCAGAGTTGATTGGCCAAATAAAGAATTTTATATATAAGGACCGTTGTGTGTCTATAGAAACAATTCGTGCACAGTTTGATGTCAGTGTGGGAACTGTACACACAGGGGGAACTGAATATTCATAAGATTTGCACAAATGCATCAGTCCACAACTCCATTCTTGTCACAGACTATTTGACCAAGATGGACATCAAGACAGTTCTTCACCCTCCCCCTAGTCCAAACCTTACTCCTTGTAACTTTTGGTTATTCGCTAAGCTCAAGGAAAACCTTAGAGGCTGTCATTATGAGATAATTGAGAAGATGAAAGAGGCGATCATGAGAGTCATTGACACGCTCACACAAGAGGACTTTCATGGGACCTTCCAAAAGTTATTGTAATGGCACAACGAGTACATTGCAGTTGTATGAGATTGCTTCGAAGGGGACTAGAGTTTCATGTGTGTAATATCAATAAAAGCGTCCATATGAAAAAAAAGTTTGGAAATTTATCGAAGGCACCTCGTATATAGTATACTTATTAATAAACTTCCCTACAATCTCAAAGACGACACAAAGTTTGATCTAATTTATGAGGAAGATATACTGAGACCAAAAATAGAATAATAGTACATTTAAAATAAATGAACTAAAAGTAAGTAGTAATAGTAGTAGTAGTAGTAGTAGTAGTAGTAGTAGCAGCAGATAAAATGTAAAGCCGAACCCTAATGTCAAATTATGAAAGTCCCCAGTTATTAGTGGAAAATAAAACAACCTTATAAACATTTTTTTAAAACAAATCCCATTTAGAGTAGAAATATGTAGTAGTCACAAGTAAAATGAGTATCTATTTTTTTTTTTTCACAAATTAATGCCCCCCCCTCCTCCACTAAGCGATTCGGCCACACACTGACCAATCAACTGGCAGCGTGCATTAATTCCATCTGTTCCCTAAAGGACTTTTTTTAGCCCCTTTGGGTGACAACCTTGATCAGTCAGTAGACAGACCCGACACGCAACAAAGCCAGACACTTCTTTTCTCTCATCCCTGTCCACTGGACACTCCAGCATCGACGATTTTCACTGAAGATAACTGCTAGCTAACATGGGACTCCACAAAGAAATGCTGCTTAATCGACACCCAAAAAACTTTATACTTTTTCCTTTTGGCACTCAGTTTGACTTTACTTTTTGTTGTACAAATAAACTTTTTGTTTATTTTGTTTTAAAAGAGGTTTTGTTGTTTAATCCACGCTTCGTGTTTAACAACTATCAATGAATTATTTATATTAGAGTGCAAACTCGCATTTCCCTAAAGATATTTCATGTTGAATCAAGAGATTATGTTCTATATTGTTTGTGCTAATGAATCGTTTTCCACCGAAGGAGGAAGTTTCAAGGGAATATTAAATTCATTAGTGGTTTTCAGTCATATGTATATCCCGGTCAGAGGATATGACAATGTTAGGTTTTTACGGTTCTTGCAAAATGGTGTTGAGGTCCTTTTATGTACAGCGCTTGGTATTCCCAGATAGTTACCCACTAGCAGTAGGGAGGCAAGCGTCTGGTTTTGTCCAGTCATAAAAATACGCTTAAATATAATATTTTTATTTGTCCAGATTTCGTATATATTTCTAAAGTTAAAAAAAAGTATTTGAGTGCCATCAGCTAGAATTGAAACCGAAGTAAAATTGTAGCATTGAAAGCTGGTGATGTTACCACCTGACATGCATATGAACTGCATATGAACTGATTAAAAATTAAAATTAAAAATAAACTAAGACGAATACATAAAATGTATAATAATGTTTTTCAATTTTGACCCTTTAAAAGCTATTTTAACCGGCTAAAGATCCATAAAAGAACAGTCCATAAAAAATCCAATCATTTGAGGCCCCTAGCGCTGCTCTGCGACTTTTAGTTTCAGAGGAGATAGAGTTTGAAAATATGGAAACAGACAGACAGACATATAGCCTTTTATATATTAGATTTGGTACTGACCAGGCTCAATATTACTTAATTTTATGATCCAATGAGAACTGATGTATTAATGTAATTATGCCGTACTTACGTGATTATGTTACTGCTTCTTTGAGATATTGTTGTAGATCTTCTGCTTATTTTGTTATGTCATAACAAAAATCGTAACATCATCAGTGTAGCCTACATCAGTCATTTTCTCTGCAGGATACCTCCTGCATCTTGCAGGTACAGAAAAATTACAAATAAATAAATAAAATGAAATAAAGCTTTAGTCTCAATGTAACAGTGTAGACGCGTGTATACAAATGCAGGCGAAATGACGTCAATGGTAGGGAAAAAGTAAAGACTTTAAAGAGGAGATCACTTTAGAGATATAGAAGAAGAACGTTCGAGATTATGTTACAGGCATGAATGACGTTCGAGGAGATGATCACGTGATGGACGTCACAGAACTAATGAGAGAATGAGGAAATAAATGTCTCCTCTGATCTTGAGCACGTGGTACAATGCATCTAAAACCAAGCTTCTATCTTTATATTATTGATGTTCTGATCCTCATCTGCGATCAATTGAAATAAATGGCTCTCGTCTTGGGGAGGCTCCATGTTTTCACAAGCTTCTGGGCTTGACCTCTACTGCTGATCTTAAATGGAACACATACATCAAATCTGTTGCTAAGGCTGCAGGAAAAATGTTGGGATCCTTCTACCGCTCCATTAAATATCTCAATGCTGATGCAGTTCTCTACCTATATAAAAGCCAAGTACATCCAAGGATGGAGTACTGTTGCCACATCTGGGCAGGAGCTGATAGAAAGATCTTATCCTGCCTTGACAGAGTTCAAAATAGACTTCGTAGTCTAATGGGGGATGCCCTTTTCTCTTCTCTGCAACCTGTTTCCCACAGAAGAGACGTTGCGAGCCTGTCTCTGCTTTATCGTTATTTTCATGACAAGTGCTCAAATCTATGGTACCCCCTCACCAAACTGTCATGAGAAACACTCGTCTAGCTGAAACCACTATCAATAATTTCCCCCACTTTTTATCTGTGCCTAAATCTAAACGTAGATTCCATGAACAAAGCTTCTTTCTTAGAACTGCACGCCTATGGAACTCTCTTCTGTTTGCCTGTTTTCCAGCTTACTACAATTTGGTAGTCTTCAAGTCCAACACAAACAAATTCTTGGTGAACCATCCCTTTAAGTAATCCAATTTCCCATGCAACGTTACAGCAATAAAAATTTCAAATATCCTGTATTTGTATATTTTTAAAATTTTTTTCCAGCTACAACATTTCTCACCTGGAACAATGGCTAAGGGAATACCAGCTAAAGGATTCTGAAGCACTTAGTATGATGGAGCCACTCATCCAGGCATCTCAACTGCTGCAGGCTCGCAAGACAGATGCTGATGTCGACAGCATTTGTCAGATGTGCCCGAAACTAAAGACTGCACAGGTTTTTACTTTTATTACTGCAAAAGAAAGGGGGGGTATTGAAATTAGTTTTATTTCTTCTTTTTTTAATTAAATTTGAATTTTTTTTTATATGAAGTCAAAGCTATCTTCTTGATAATCAGTCTGACAAAGCCTCGGCCATTTGTAACGTGGCCATTTGTAACGTGGCCATTTGTAATGTGGCCATTTGTAACGTGGCCATTACACTCGACCCCTGTTCATTACAGTTCAAACCTCTTGGACTCACATGCTGTCTGGTACCGATGCAAAGGAACAAACAAATAAAAAGGAAACGAAACAACAATTCAAGTCGGCTCTTTTTTCTGATTTGACAAAAAGCATTTATTCCCGTTACTTTCCAAACAATGCCGACTTCTTGTTTTATTTTTACTGTTCATTCCATTCACGTTGTAGCAGAGGTGTTGGAGCTGAAGTCGAAAGTTAACAATGTTAGTCTCTTTTCAGGCTGTGAATCATGAGCCCAGATTATAAAAAGTGTAATAGAAAGACGATGATGATATGATTGACAAAACCCTGCCGTCTCGACACCAGCTTAAAAGTCTCTCACCACTACCATGGGGCCTCACGTCCATCTTCCCTTTCCCTGATGACACACTTTACCTCTTTTGACGACCACGTGCTGTCCTTTTTTTTCTTCTTTTTCTTGTCTGTGCACACTTGCTAATTTGCATACATGCTCAAATGAGTGCTGCTGCTAATACCTTCGTTAGCCATGTATTCTTTGCCTGCTGCTGATATTTTCACACGTGCTCAAACGTACTGTTACACATTTTGAAGTCATGTGACCTTATTTCTGTTGGGCAGAGTTATGGTTCTGTGGTGTTCTATGAGGTCCACCCTCCTAGACTTAGATAGATGTAAATAATAACATAACTGACTAAAAAGTCCATTTAGTGACCATTACACTCGTTTTTCTGCCAATACTGCAAAGATCTGTTTCTTTCTCTGTATATTTTTCAAGTACACAGAAAAAAACAGTTGTTTGTAATGTTTCTTTTATTGGCATAAAAAAGTAAGTACTAAAAAAAAGATAAAAAATAAATCTGACTTTATTTCTATAAAAAACAGCAACTTTGTTCTAAGCTTATGAGTCGTTTATAATTAACTAATCATATTGAGGGGGTACAGGTACTTTGAGTTCGTCAGAGCACATTCCATTAAAATACTTGTAAAACAGATACAGAGGCGCCACATTTCATTGATGGGACCGAGGTTAGAGTTTGATTTCTAGTGCAGGATCTATTAGGTTGGCAACTCGTTTTTTAACCCTGTGCTAGACTAGCAGCAGATGCACCAGCCTAGATGTGGCAACAATACTCTATGCATGGGCGAATAGTGGTTTTGTAGAGGTACAGTATACTCTCAGGTGGGAGTAACCTTCTATTTGGTTTTCTGCAGGATTACTAAACCTATAGCTGGGAATAGATGATGTTATTTGAAAGGTGTCTTTTCTCCTAGATGAGTTGCCCAACCAAGGTTTGAGAGTCTAGTCTACCCTACTATTTCACTCAGAGTGAAATAGCAACAGATTAATAACTTTCTCAAGTTCATTAGTGAAACTGATACAATAGCCTTGAAGGAGGACAAACACTTCATGCTGATAGCATAGTCTGCTTCACCACCATTCTGGATGTTATACTCCTAAAAGTAACGTGCAAAGTGTAGTATCTGTTCTAACACAATGATTAATCTTTTTTGTCCTTGCTCAGGAAAAAAGAAATTCTTTTAGGCTGGGATAATTTGTTTTATTTTTGTCCAAATTACAAGTAACACTTTTTTGGAGAGCTGGATTTTCCTCGCATTAAAAACTGAACTTTTATCTAACGTTGCCCTTTTATGGAGGCGTGTAAATAGGGACCGCGGAATTATGTAGGGAACTGGTTTTACACTACCATTACAAAATTTACTGATAAACTAAAAGAACTTTGTCTTAGCAGAAGAAAAATGTGCTGAGTTCATATTATTCATAATCACTGTATTCAAAAGAACTGACATGTTGAAGCTGGGGTTTTGGAGTTGGTGTATTAGAGCTGGGGTTTTGGAGTTGTTGTGTTAGAGCTAAAGTTTTGGAGTTGGTATATTATAGCTGGGGTTTTGGAGTTGGTGTGTTAGAGCTGGGGTTTTGGAGTTGTTGTGTTAGAGCTAAAGTTTTGGAGTTGGTATATTATAGCTGGGGTTTTGGAGTTAGTGTGTTAGAGCTGGGGTTTTGGTGTTGGTGTGTTAGAGCTGTGGTTTTGGTGTTGATGTGTTAGAGCTAAAGTTTTGGAGTTGGTATATTATAGCTGGGGTTTTGGAGTTGGTGTGTTAGAGCTGGGGTTTTGGAGTTGTTGTGTTAGAGCTAAAGTTTTGGAATTGGTATATTATAGCTGGGGTTTTGGAGTTAGTGTGTTAGAGCTGGGGTTTTGGAGTTGGTGTGTTAGAGCTAAAGTTTTGGAGTTGGTATATTATAGCTGGGGTTTTGGAGTTAGTGTGTTAGAGCTGGGGTTTTGGAGTTGGTGTGTTAGAGCTGGGGTTTTGGAGTTGTTGTGTTAGAGCTAAAGTTTTGGAATTGGTATATTATAGCTGGGGTTTTGGAGTTGGTGTGTTAGAGCTGGGGTTTTGGAGTTGGTGTGTTAGAGCTAAAGTTTTGGAATTGGTATATTATAGCTGGGGTTTTCGAGTTGGTGTGTTAGAGCTAAAGTTTTGGAGTTGGTATATTATAGCTGGGGTTTTGGAGTTAGTGTGTTAGAGCTGGGGTTTTGGAGTTAGTGTATTAGAGCTGGGGTTTTGGTGTTGGTGTGTTAGAGCTAAAGTTTTGGAGTTGGTATATTATAGCTGGGGTTTTGGAGTTAGTGTGTTAGAGCTGGGGTTTTGGAGTTGGTGTGTTAGAGCTGGGGTTTTGGAGTTGTTGTGTTAGAGCTAAAGTTTTGGAGTTGGTATATTATAGCTGGGGTTTTGGAGTTAGTGTGTTAGAGCTGGGGTTTTGGAGTTGGTGTGTTAGAGCTAAAGTTTTGGAGTTGGTATATTATAGCTGGGGTTTTGGAGTTAGTGTGTTAGAGCTGGGGTTTTGGAGTTGGTGTGTTAGAGCTAAAGTTTTAGAGTTGGTATATTATAGCTGGGGTTTTGGAGTTAGTGTGTTAGAGCTGGGGTTTTGGTGTTAGTGTGTTAGAGCTGGGGTTTTGGTGTTGGTGTGTTAGAGCTAAAGTTTTGGAGTTGGTATATTATAGCTGGGGTTTTGGAGTTGGTGTGTTAGAGCTGGGGGTTTGGAGTTGTTGTGTTAGAGCTAAAGTTTTGGAATTGGTATATTATAGCTGGGGTTTTGGAGTTAGTGTGTTAGAGCTGGGGTTTTGGAGTTGGTGTGTTAGAGCTAAAGTTTTGGAGTTGGTATATTATAGCTGGGGTTTTGGAGTTAGTGTGTTAGAGCTGGGGTTTTGGAGTTGGTGTGTTAGAGCTGGGGTTTTGGAGTTGTTGTGTTAGAGCTAAAGTTTTGGAGTTGGTATATTATAGCTGGGGTTTTGGAGTTAGTGTGTTAGAGCTGGGGTTTTGGAGTTGGTGTGTTAGAGCTAAAGTTTTGGAGTTGGTATATTATAGCTGGGGTTTTGGAGTTAGTGTGTTAGAGCTGGGGTTTTGGTGTTGGTGTGTTAGAGCTGGGGTTTTGGTGTTGGTGTGTTAGAGCTAAAGTTTTGGAGTTGGTATATTATAGCTGGGGTTTTGGAGTTGGTGTGTTAGAGCTGGGGTTTTGGAGTTGGTGTGTTAGAGCTAAAGTTTTGGAGTTGGTATATTATAGCTGGGGTTTTGGAGTTAGTGTGTTAGAGCTGGGGTTTTGGAGTTAGTGTATTAGAGCTGGGGTTTTGGTGTTGGTGTGTTAGAGCTAAAGTTTTGGAGTTGGTATATTATAGCTGGGGTTTTGGAGTTAGTGTGTTATAGCTGAGGTTTTATGTGTTGGTGTGTTAGAGCTGGGGTTTTGGAGTTGGCGTGTTGCAGCTGAAGTGTTGTAGCTGAGTTGTTGAAGCTAGAGTCGAAAGTTAACAATGTTAGTCTCTTTTCAGTCTGTGAATGATGAACCCAGATTGGGAAACTTTGAAAATAGAATATTATAAAATACAAAGCTTGAATGAGAAGCTAAATTTTATTTTAATGGTTTTCATTTATATAATAATATGCTATAGCAATTTCATGTTTGTACATACGTTATCACCCTTCACCTCTTCCTTAAATAGTGGGATCGCCTGATCACTGAAATTGTACTGCTGCAAAAAAATAATTAAAAATAAAGTGTTATCTCATCCCAGTGTGTCAACATGATTATACCATTGACACACTGGTTTTCGTTAGATTAATGAAGTTAAGCAACCTTGAGCCTGGTCAGTACAAGATGGGTGACAATTTGCAGAAAATGACGATGTTAGGTTTTTCCAATTCTTGCAGGGAGGTATCGCTGTCTTCCTACACACAGCGCATGGTACTGTATTTAGAAGGACGCCAATACCTCTTTGCAAGAACTGGAAAAACCTGACATCGTCATTTCCCCTGACTGGGAACCACTTGTGAGTTTAATATTCATGTAATACTTCCTCCTTTTTATCTCATTACACAGTTTTTCTTTTTCTGATTAAAATTTTTTTTTTTTTTTTATTTTGCAGATTATCAAAATCTTGAACCAGTACACACCCGTACGCGGCTATGAGGATGACACGGTTGCGATTTCCTTCATTCTCCAAGTTCAAAAGAAATTGTCTGAGACTCGAGAAGCCGACATGGGCACCAGCTTGTTGATGGACACTCAATATGTCTTCCCAGTCACCTTCCCTTTCAAACCTTCCAACATCGCCCTGGAGCGTATAAGCGTGCCTGACATACTGTATCTTGGATTCGTGAAACGTATATGAGTTCACGGGAAGAGGAGGAGGGTGGGAGGAGGAGAAGTAGAGGCGAGCGAGTAAAGAGTTTTCGTCACAAATCTCTTATAAAAAAATAATTTTATTAAAAATTAAAGAGCGAAAATAAGAAAAACAATGGTTATAATGTCCTGACTATTATAAAAAGTATCATCATCATCATCTAAGTGTCTGTCTCTCTTTCTCTCAAACATCATCATCACGTCTTCCCATGTTTTTCTTGGCCTTCCCCTGTCAACTGACCCTGCTACCTCAACTGTTGTACACTTACTAAATAAACCAAGTACTCCAATTCAGTTCTGTTAATGTTTGATTCTGCACATATGTTCATATACTGTCCAAAATTGTGGGAATTTTTATTGTTTTTTTTTTCCAGGGGACATCTGTTGCTCTTTTGGTGAGCAACGGATGTCCCCTGGAAAACCCAATAAAAATTCCAACAATAGACCTACTTCAACAACAACAACCATCACCACCTTCACCATTAGAACCCATCCAGCTGTTCTAACACATGCCCAGCTCTCTTGGAACTCTTGTGCTTCTGAAGTCTGCAGATGACTTAACACCTGCCTTCACAAACTCTCTGCTGGGAAACCCACAACCACCGACCCAGGAATCTACATCACCTAACAGGACACCATTACCTGAATCACCACCACAATCACCTAGGCCACCAGCACCATCCAAAATCTAAATAAAGGGAGAACTTGAATGCTTACTGAAGAGAACTTGAATGGCCACAAGAACGAAATATTCCAAATCACATAGTATTCACAGCACAAAAAAAGATCTCGTCAGTTTGGATAACCCACATTGGCTTTTATGAGGAATTAGGTTGGGTGCCCGGCGTTGCCTGGATGTTTGGAGGTGTGTGTTGAGCAAAAAAAAAAAAAAAGTTGTAGTAGGCAGGCAGGCTCGAACCCATGACACGAAGGCGGAAATGAAAGTGGAGATGTGTGGTAAGGTGTTGGTTGAGCAAAAAAGAAAAATGGAAAATTTCGAGCACAAAAAAAAAAAGTGGTAGACGCAAAGGCGAAAAAGAAAGTGGGGGGAAAAAAACGTGACGTGTAAGCTGTTGTGCCCATCGCCAAACTGAAAGTGACGTAGATTTAAATTAAGACTAGACAATCAAAAAGGGGAGATTGCTTTCGAAATTATCGGCGAAAAAAGCGACCCCTCCCTGTTGAAAAGTGCCCAGTTGAGGGTGAAGGAATTAATGTTTTTGGCTAATTTTTCGATATTTGTCGTCAGAAGGGTCGAGCTTCAAAATGATATCAATCTCGTGAAAATCCGTCGCCTCTGTCGAAAGGTTTTGCAAGACATGATGATTGCAACGTCTTGTCAGACGAGTGCCACTCCCTCAGACATTTAAAATCCATGAGCCCAAATGCCTGAGGGAATATCTATACAAAGATGATGTTACAGAGTCTTAGCTTTGTACGACAGCTAAGTCTCTCTCTCGGTTCAAAATGTTGAGATCCAGCAACAAGCAAGAGCAAGATAACCAGCAACAAGTTAAACTGCAGACCAGCTTAATGCGGGTACTGGTCTCCCGCTTTATGGTTTTTTAAATCAGAGATTTGCTTCTCCTAGAAAGGTTGCCTTCACCACGGCTTACGGGAGCCCTCTCCACCCCAATACACATATACACACACACAAATATACACGGTGCTAGTTGGCCGTTGACCCAGAAAAAGAGTTCATTCGCCCTTTGGAAGGTCTTGTTTTTAATCCTTCAGGGAGACTAGCCGCCCTCCTCACCAAACAAGTCTGGTGGGGGAACCAGTTTAGTCGCCGGTGACCCGACCATGAGGCAGGTAGTACTGGGTTACATGGTACCAGTAGCATATGACATGACCTGACAAGGCATACATACATACATACATACATACATACATTTAAACAGATTTTTGCCATTTATATTATAGAAGATGGTGCACATTCTTCAAGGGATGTTGCCAATAGTAATATCACTAAGCTGGATATTCTACCAGACTAGATGAATTCATGTCCTGGAATATATATATATATATATATATATATATATATATATATATATATATATATATATATATATATTCATATTCATATGAATATATATATATTCATATGAATATATATATATATATATATTCATATGAATATATATATATATTCATATGAATATATATTCATATGAATATATATGAATATATATATATATATATATATATATATATATATATATTCATATGAATATATATTCATATGAATATATATATATATATATTCATATGAATATATATATATTTATATGAATATATATATATATATTTATATGAATATATATATATTCATATAAATATATATATATATTCATATGAATATATATATATTCATATAAATATATATATATATATTCATATGAATATATATATATATTCATATACATATATATATTCATATATATATATATATATTCATATATATTCATATATTCATATATATATATGTATATTCAAGAGAGAATTGATATATAAACAGTTATATGTCTGTCTGTCGGTCTGTCTGTCTCCACATTTTCAAACTCTACCTCTTCCGAAACTTAAAGTCGCAAAGCGGCACTAGGGGCCTCAAATGCTGGGATTCTTTACAAGCCATTCTTTTACGGGTCTTTAGCCGGTTAAAATAATTTTTAAGAGGTTCAAAAAAAGGTAAAAGTTGAAAAATCGTTAAACATTTTGTACATTCATCTTAGTTTATTGATAACTTTTCAGCGGTTTATATATGTGTCACATTGGTACAGTGCTAACGTCACCAGCTTCGATTGCTACAGTTTCGGTTTCGATTCTAACTGATGGCACCGGAATATTTTCTTTTTTTTACTTTTGAAATCACGACTCTATAATAATAATAATAATAATAATAATAATAATAATATATACGAAATCTGGACAAATTAAAAGATCATACTTAAGCGTATTTTACGTCCGGGCAAAGCCGGGTGCCCCCAGCCCCGCTAGTAATAAATACAAAATCTGCATGAATCAAAATATATTTAAGTGTATTTTACGACTAGACAATGCCGCTCCCCTCCTCCTCTCACTAATATTATTAGGTTGGTGCAAAAATAATGTCGTTTTTTGACGTTCAACTTACAAAAGATCATAACTCCTTTCATAATAAACTTTATTAATCGAAATAAGAACCATTGAAATTGACACATTTTTGCCAACAAGAGACAAGTTTATTTATTCCATTAGCATAGAAATCCGGGATTCTGGAAGCGATGAAGTCATTGAAGGCCGATTTGGCATCATCTCAGCTTTTGAAGTATTTTTCATGCAGGAAGTTATTGAACTGCTTGAAAAAGTGATAATTGGTGGGCGAGAGGTCTGGTGAATATGATGGATGAGACAGAGTCTTGTAGGCCAATTCATTCAGCTTCTGCAGGGTCAGTTGAGAAACATGCAGTCGAGCGTTGTTAAGGAGAAGAATTGGTATCTTCATAGTGATCAATCTTGGGCACATACATTGGAGCTTCCGGTGCGTTTCATTAATTTGTCAGCAGTACTTCTTCGCCGTAATTGTTTCGCCCGGATTCAACAAGCCGCTTGAGAAATGGGTCATTTTTGTTGTGCAGAAGGAGCGTAGAAAACACCTCAAAACGATGATTTTTTTTTTTTTGATTATCGTTCAATTAATGTAGCACCCATTTGTCCAACTTTTTTGATCTCCCTATTTGCTTTAAATGGCGAACGACTGTTAATAGATTGAAACAGAAACTTCTCGTGTGGTTTTGTGAGGATCAGCTTCAATTAAAGCTTTCAAATGTTCGTTATCAACCGCCGTCGGCTGGCCATGACCGTCTTCATTTTCGAGGTTCTCATCACTATTGCCAATTTCTTAACCACCTTTGTGCCACACATTTGTCAGTGGTTCCTGCACCAAACGAATCATTGATATCACGAGCTGTATCAGCAGGCTTTCAGCCTAGTTTGAGCTGGAATAAGAAAATTGTGCAGATTTGAATTTTGTCCATACTGGCGAAAAGCCTGCTAAAAATGAATGAAGAGATTCAGAACAGTAACGAATAACACGTTTCGATGTTGAGCAAAAATTAAAAAAAAAGCGGTCAATTTTTTTAACTTTGACCCCCATTACGACCCCTTAACATTTATTGTTTGGGGCTCCAATCAAGTTATTAAGTTAGATCCATGTCCAAGGAACCTACATCTAAAATGTCAAGTGTTTAGACCCAACATTGGCGGAGGAGTTTGATATATGTCTCAGAGGTCAAATCATTGAACTTTGACCCTTTAATCGCCAAATTTCTGGCCGAAAACGGATTACAAAGATTTTCCCAAATCTCAGTACCATGTATATCAAATTTCGAGTCTGTAGACTTAAAAATGACAGAGTTATTGCATAGGGAAATGTACACAGACACACACAGCGACACACACACAGACGTTCACTTATATATACATTAAATTTTTCTTCATAACTCTAATTAGAGTTCAAGATTTTACCTAAAATGTGGTCAATATATTCCTATTACTATTTTAATTCATATTTGCGATAGTAATTACAAAATCAAAGTTTAGAAAGTTTATATTTAAAGAAAAATATAAATTAACAAACGCAAAAGTATTGGATACACTTAAAAAAAATCCCTTTTCTAAAATAATTTTAGATGATATTTGATTTGTATGTTGCAATAATACGAGCGAGTTATCATTGACCAATCAGAGATCTTTATATTAAAATACTTTTTATAAAAGTCTTCCGATTTATGTTCACCTGCTTCAAAGTCAACCAGTTCATTTATAAAAATGCTTAAAACTAAAGAGTTGTCCATAGATATTTGTCCAAAAAATCACTGATGAGCACAAACAAGGAAAGGAGTATCGAATAATATCAAGGGAACTTACTAACCTTATATCGCTGTATATTGTTTAATCCACTTTTATTTTATACTGCATCTATCACTCTCGCTTCTGTTACACACACACATACACTTTCTTTCTTTCTCGCTCTCTCTCTCTCTCTCTCTCTCTCTCTCTCTCTCTTTCTGTTTATTGAGAGCAAATGATACTAAAAAGAAAAGAATAAATAGATAGGAAGAGTTCATTATAAAAATAGGGAATATTAGCATTGTTTTTTTATTTTTAGCCTACACTTACGTATCAGGCTACACCAAAAATTACGGAAAATTATTCAGTAGAATTTTAATAAAAAATAAATATCAGTTTTGTTGTAAACTAGCAGGGAGACCCGATGTTGCTCAGGATTGAATTATGATTAACAAATGTTCCACATCATAATTTATTGTCATTGAAATCAGTGAAATCGCCCATTTTTCAATCATCAAGGTTCATCATATTGATGAAAGGGAAATTATTCCCAACTAGCATTAAGGTCAAATGCTCTTCTGCATAGATTGTTGAATTCGTTCAAATGTATTACTAGCAAATTAAATGAATAAATAACACACACACACACACACACACACACACACACACACACACACACACACACACACATATATAACTTAATGTGAGATGACATATAATTATTTCTACAATCAAACAACGCAGCAGCTTACATAATCTATGAGAGTCACTATATATATATATATATATAAAAAAGTCAATTTGTGTGGATGCATGTGTGTTCCTTCCTCAGAAGTTTCGAAATGGCTGAGCCTATCATTTGCAAATTTCACAAAAAGTTCATTTATATTTCTGGGAGTGTTCTTAGATATGTTTTGTACAGAAATTCGTTCAATAAGTATCGAACATCGAAAAAAATCTAATCTTAAAAATAGTTTTTCTTCTCTTGTAGGTAAAAAAATCATTTTTACAGGGGAATATTTTACCTTATACCAGTTTAACCTTGGCCGGTGTAACGTAAAATATTCCCCTGTAAAAATTCTTCTTTTTTTTCTATGAGACTATTTTTAAGATCGTTAAACCCAAATATCAGCTGACATGATATTGTAAACAAACACAGACAGAATTTGACGAATGACATTATTATCATTATTTAAAAAATTTTCTTTTTGTGAATTAACCCATAATTCCTCGTAATATTCAATAGCGGATTGATTTTATAATAATATGTATGCAATCTGCATAAATTAAAATATCATGTTTAAGCGTATTGTACAACCAGGCAATGCCGGGCGTCCAGCTAGTATATATACATAGTAACCAGAAAGAAGCATAATTTTGTCTCTGTTTTTTGTATATATGTAACATAGTACACGTTTACACATGCATTAATATGTAGACCACCCTCAGTATCCCAACACGTTGTAGCCTCAGTCGCAAAGGAGACAGAAAATAGGAAAGAACTTCAACTCGCTGTTTCAGGTTTTAAGAAAAGCCCTTTATTCCTCACTCTCCCACGACGGCTCTGATATCACCCACTTGTCTCTAACTTGATCGTCTACTCTAAGGTGATCATGCTCCTTCTCTCTGACCTCTGTCATCTCGAACCTCTCTTGAACATGCTCTCGAACGTTTGTCTGTCTGTGCGCACATTTACTTTAATATCTTTTTCTTTTTCCCTGCTGTGACGTCACTTTGCACACTTCTCTGCATTTATATATGTGTGCTCATACTATGTTATATATATTTTTTATTTTTTATATCTTTTTTTTTTGGCTTTACAAACTCACTTTTTGTAATTCAAAGCGGCTCAGTGGATGACTCATTGGATCACATTTTTATATAGTATAGTTCCTCATTCAAACTCTGATTCCATGTAAATATTTTTATCTCGAATTTATCAATTTAGTGCTTATAAAGAATTGGGCACAAGTGAAAATTGTAAGTAAAATTTTATAATGGCTTTGCAAACTCACTTTTTGTAATTCAAAGCGGCTCAGTGGATGACTCATTGGATCACATTTTTTTATAGTATAGTTCCTCATTCAAACTCTGATTCCATGTAAATATTTTTATCTCGAATTTATCAATTTAGTGCTTATAAAGAATTGGGCACAAGTGAAAATTGCATTCCAAGTAAAAATTCTTTGATATTCTTACATATCGTTCAAAAATAAATATCCTCACTAAAAATTAGGGACAATTTACTGAGTAGAAGTTTAATTAAAAATTAAAATCAGTTTCTGTATTTTACCTGCCTTCCATTCGTTATTACTTGGTTAAGTGACAGACTGAGTTATCTCCCCCTGATTTACAGGATTTCCGTTTTTATCAATGCTGGATCTGCAAAAATACAATAAAACTGGTTTTATTTTCAACTAGCAGGGCTATCTAGAGTAAAAGTGTGCCATATCTCTATTAAAACTTTTACCTCTTTCCTCTCTTTCCCCTCTCTTATTTTCCCCTTCTTCTCCCCATTCACCTTTTTTCATCTACCAAGGCCATTCCCCTTTCTGGACACGCACACATACACACACAAACAACTTATTTTTATAGATTCCTCAGGAAATGAGTCAGCATCAGAGTTACTTCCCTTTCGTTGTTACATAATCTACCTGTAAAGCTGCGCCTCTCCATCCCAAAAATGAAAACTATGTCAGTTTGGTGCCCAAGAATTGTTTCTTATTTCTAACTTGTAGATATTATTTATCCAGGATAATGACGATTAAGAAAATACCAATTTTGTGAGTATTTTAGTCAGTTTTTATTTTCAGCTAGACCTATAAACATACACACACAGACAAGTACCTTTTATATACATACGAGCAGGGTGAGGGTGGGGCGCCCGGCTTTACCGGTCATAAAATACACTTAAATATGTTATTTTAAATTGTCCAGATTTTGTATATATTATTATAGAGTCGTGATTTCAAAAGTTAAAAAAAAAAAAAGTATTTGGGTGCCAAATTGAAACTGAAAGCAAAGCTGTAGTATTCAAAGCTGGTGACGTTACCTCTGTACCAACGTGACACGCATATAAACTGATTTAAATTAAAATAAAAAAGAACAGTCCATAAAAATATCCAATCATTTGAGGCCCCTAGCGCTGGAGTTTTGATTTACCCAAAATCACACACACCTCCAAACACCCAGGCAACGCCGGGTACCCCTCGCTAGTATATATATATATAGAATATAGATAAGCACCATCAATTTCATTTTTTTTTTTTTAACTTTAATTTTGATTGTTTAGAATTAATTTTGGTTTTTCTTTTTGTGGATGATTTTCAAAGAAAAACAAAAGACTCTGCAATTTAATACTAATGATCAAGAAACAAATTGGACTCATTCAAATCACAGCATGTGGATCCGATTACTATCACTATATCTACTTGGCCTTTTGGTCAAGATCAAAGTGTAGTATCTGTTCTTCAGATGCTGCACTTGGGATGGTTTGTGCCGGTCAATGGAGGGGAAGCCCTCTATACTGGGGCAATTATTATTTTTGGTAACCAGAGTGCCCCCTTTTTGCCTACTTTTAGGGGAGCTGGTTTTTACCTCACATTAAAAACGGCCTTGTGCCTAATTTGCTCAGTGGGGGAGCAAATAAATACCATCTGTCCTTCAGATGCTGCACTTCCATTTCTTGTTCTCCTTCGGTGGAGGATCAATCCTTCACGACTGAGACAATTTTTTATTTTTGTACCTTTTCTCCACGTTAAAAAACGACCCTGGTGTCTAACTCTGTCCCGTGAAGAGGCATAGTAAATAGGTACTATCACTATATCTTATGTATAAGGTGGAGACAGCCTATTTCTTGTTTTTTTTTTTCTCTCCTTTCTTTTTCTTTCCGATTAATACCTTACTTCTTATGGAATCAATATTTATTTCTGTTCTCACTGTTTGGCTAATCGATTTTAATATTTAATCAACATTTTTTTTTTCATCTACTTCTACTATATCATTTTTTATTTATTTATTTATTTTATTTATTTTTTTTTACATAGGAATCAACACTTATCAAGGCCCGGGGCCACTCGAGGATAAGGGTTATTGAGTGTATAGTCAATGAGATAATATCGTAGTAATCGTTAGTAGATGAAATTTGGTAAATAGGATTACTTAAATGGAATAGATCATCAAGAATTTGTTTACATTGGACTTGAAGATTACCAAATTGTAGTCAGCTCGAAAGCAGGCAAACGGAAGAGAGTTCCACAGGCGTGCAATTCTAAGAAAGAAGCTTTATTCATGGAATCTATGTTTAGGTTTAGGCACAGATAAAAAGTGGGGGAAATTATTGACAGTGGTTTCAGCTAGACGACTGTTTTTTTATGAAAGTTTAGCAAGGCAGGAACCATAGATTGGAGGTCAGACGAGCAGTTGCCATGAAAATAACGCTAAAGCAGAGACAGGCTTGCAACGTCTCTTGTGTGGGAGAGAGGTTGCAGGGAAGAGAAAGGGCATCCCTCATTAGGCTACGAAGTCTATTTTGAACTCTGCCAAGGCAGGATAAGGTTTTTCTAGCAGCTCCTGCCCAGATGTGGCAACAGTACTCCATCCTTGGACGTATCTGGCTTTTATATGGATAGAGAATTGCGTCAGCAGTGAGATATTTAATGGAGCAGTAGAAAGATCCCACCATTTTTCCAGCTACCTTGGCAACAGATTTGATGTAGGTGTTCCATTAATAAAATGATTTCGAGCTTTGCCCTGTCAAAGTAATTTCAATATGAAAACTAAGCACTTCTTCGATGAAGTTTTCGCATTCATTAACTACAGCACTTCTTGAAGTGTTATGTTTCTGAATTTTTGAGATGAGGATTGACTATTCATATTATTTGGATTCTTTGAACTACTGTTCTCATTTTGAGTTTTATTTTCATCACATTTCAGTCGATGTAACCTTCAACTTTCTCTAGGTATATCTTGTCGAACCCAAGAATGTGTCTGTCAAACTCGGGAATCTTCACAGAATTTCAAACGAACCCCTTTATTTACTTCACCGGGGTAGAATGCTCTCATTCCATCATGACTGGATAGAAGTCCTAATTAATTCACAATTGTATTTTTACAAAAGTTAAATATTTAATAGAAGTTATAAGCCGATAAGTTATAATTTTGCATACATATCGATTTTAAACAAAGTAGCCATCTTTGTTTAGTTCCTTGCTACCTTTGCTTATTTTAAATAAGATGGGCTAACTTCCTCAGAATCGGTACAGGGTGGAATGATGAAATTGTCACCCTAGAAAAGATGACATGACTCCATTTCCGTTTGATAAAAACTGGTTTGCTTTTTTTGTTGCAGACCATCTACAAGTCGGCCTGTACAAATCCCAAGAGTAATAGGAGCCTTCCATCAATGTTCAACGAGTGAGAGTGGAGATGCGCCGCTGTACAACTCATGCTCTCTACCGATCCAAGTTGTGACAGCAGGACCATTGCCAGCACCCTCAAAATGCATCGCAGGATTGCCACGAATAACAGGGATGTGTCCAGAGTGATGAAAATAAAGTTTCCAGCCATGATTATGGTCTTTGACGTGTTTTCAAGTGAGGGCCACATCATGCTACCTCATATCTTCAAAGTTGGCTTGAAAGTCAACACCAAAGTGTACCTGGATGTGCTGAAGAGTATGGTGATATCCTGGTGCAATCAGGTGGCCACTGACAGACCCGAGTGTGACAGCAGGGCTCGGTGCTGGTCCACAAGTCCAAAGACTCAGGCTTGGCTTCAGAAAGAATGCTACAAATTTGTACCCTTCTTACACTGGCTCCCCTCTTCCCTCGACCTGAATCTGCTGGACTACTTCGTTTGGTCATACGTCGAGAACATCACCAACATGACCTCCAACAACACCAAAGCCAGCCTGATCGCCACCATCCACTGATTATTCGCCAAGCTACCACTGACGCTTGTGGAACAGGCATGCTCCCAGTTCTGAACCCATATTGAGGCAATAATTGAGGCTGAAGGCAGCTACATTGAATAGATGATTACACAATCAAGTTGCCTGAATTTATTTTCAATAAAAGTTTTAAAATAAAGCTGTAGTATTGTTTTCTTTAGGGCGACAACTTTATCGTTTCATCCTGTATTTACATAAACTTCAAAAAGACTCATAACCTTGATCAAATAAAAAATAGTTCCTTAACGCAAATAGATCACAGTTCACAATAAAACAAAATAAATTGCTTTACTGCAATGATTGCCAAACTCTATTTGCTAATAGTAATGACTAGTAGGGAGACTCGACATTGTCCAGGATTGAATGATGATCAACAAAGGTTTCACACTCCCATATTTTTATTGTCATCGAAATCAGTGAAATCTCCCATTTTTCAATCCAATTGTCTACTCTAGTTGGGGACCCACCTACTGTTGATTCTATAAAATTATTTTTATATATAATAGCTTCACTTAAAGTTTAAAATGCAAAAGTCAAGTATCATGGCTCAATTTTTTTTTTTTATCAAGGCCCAGAGGCCACTCAAGGATAAGGGTTAAAGAGTAGAAATTGGTCAATATAGTAATCATTAGTAATGAAAATTTGGTAAATTTAATAACTTATATGGAACGGCTCATCAAGAACTTATTTACTTTAGACTTGAATACAACCATATTGTAGTCAGCCGGAAAGCAGGAAAACGGAAGACAATTCCACAGGCGTGCAGTTCTAAGAAAGAAGCTTTGTTCATGGAATCTACGTTTAGGTTTAGGCACAGATAAAGAGTGGGGGAAATTATTGATAGTGTTTACAGCTAGACGAGTGTTTCTTGTGAAAGTTTGGCGAGGGGGGGCCATAGATTGAAGCTCAGTTGAACACTTTCCATGAAAATAACGATACATCAGAGACAAACTCGCAACATTTCTTCTGTGAGATAGAGGTTGCAAGGAGGAGAAAAGGACATCTCCTACGAGGCTACGAAGTCTATTTTGAACTCTATCAAGGCAGGACAAGTCCTTTCTAGCAGCTCCTGCCCAGATGTGGCAACAGTATTCCATCCTTGGACGTACCTGGCTCTTATATAGGTAGAGAATAGCATCAGCAGTGAGATATCTACTGGATCAGAAACATTCATTTCGAATACGCCTATGTCATATCAAAGAACCTACTGTTGATTTTATATGTCTTGCCTTTCAGCTTGTGTGGTAACAAAACTTCTAAAATGCACTTGTTATGTTAAGCTGTATGAGATGTTGACTTTGGTGAAAATCGCCCGTACCTTATTTCATTATTTCATTATTTCGATTATCGATATTTATCGAAGAAATTCCGATACAGAACCTATCTAAAAAACACTGCCAGATACATAAAGTACATTGCTGCGAAATTTCATAAAAATCAGCCCAGTTGTTTCAGAGTCCACACACACACACACACACACACACAGCTGTTTCAGTCCACACACACACACACACACACACAGCTGTTGCAGTCCACACACACACACACACACACAGAGAAAAAGTTCCTTTTATATAATAGTAGAGTTTACAATATAGTATAAAGTGAACAAATATTTTGCTCCTCTATGAATCTGGCCATGGCCATTATCACAGTAGCTCCTTATTCTTGAGTGGCAATTTGACTTATTCATGGTATTTACAAAAAGCTTATAAATTTATTTATTGCGGACTATTATCCTCATCATTATTAGTATAATATAAGTCTGCAATAAATAAATTAATAAATAATACTCATCTCAATAATGAATTCCAATTAAAAATAATATATATACCATTCGGTACGGACCCAATAATGGAAGATCAGATAATAAATAAACGTGGATTTATGAGACCAAAAAATCCAACCTTGATCGCCCTTTGAGGCGCAGTTGATAGAGACGTTGAATCTCTATGGTTCCAGGTGAGAATTGCCTCAAAGATAGCAGTTTCAATCCTACCCAAAGCCGACCAGAGGTTTACTTGGCCAAAACGTGGTGAGACGACAACAACTATGGATGGCAGTAATTGCTGAGAATGGAGTTAAGAGATTCAGAGTTCCTATTCCGTTGCGGTTACCACCTGACAAAGGCCAGAGGAATAGTTGGCCGAAACGTCGTGAAACAACAACTAATAAAGTTGAGAATAATAGTCTGCAATAAATAAATTAATATAAATAATACTCATCTCAATAATGAATTCCAATTTTAAAAAAAAAAAAGCTTACTTGTACATAATCCATAAAACTAAAATTGAACTATCATCTAAAGTTCTTACATTTCATAATATTTGGACTTAAAAAAATTTAATTCCAGGTGCTACATAGATATTGGATAGTGTTGGGACGATTAATCAGAATTAGAAATTGGGAAAATCATAACTTTTGGTCAGTGACGTGCAGAAAACTTTTTCAGGGCAAGTGCTCAAGTGAAAAAAGCAAAAAAATAAACGGTGTCTCCATGGAGCACAGGCCTATACCACATAACACACATCTGATAAGAGTACTTTTAAAACAGGAGTAAAAGGGGCAGGTGCTTGGGCACTCTTAGCATTCAGCCCCCCCCCTCTGCACGTCCCTGCTTTTGGTAGTATTAGAATCAGAAAAATGTGTGACGACTTTTCATTACTCAAAACGATTCTCTCAATTGTTTTTTTTTTTATATTAGTTACTGTTCCATTTCTCGTACTAATGGTAAAATGATAAATATATATTGATTTTAGACTAGCAGTAAAACTAACAGCTATAGATCACCGCCTCCACAGGTTTATTTTCACGCACGAGAAAATACAGGATGGCTCACTTAAAAGTAGCCTGAGCTATCTAATATCGACCGATTGACACCACAAGACAAAATGCAATTCTTTTTCCAACAAGATGGCGCTACATGCCACACATCTCACAAATCACTGACACGAGTTCATGACATTTTTACCGAAGAGAAAACAATAAACAAAAGGTTATGGCCACCACGTTCCCTGGATTTGTCATCATGTGATTTTTTTTCTTTGGGAGACTTTAAAACAAAAGGTTTATGCAAATAATCCTCACAATCTAGACTAACTAAAGGAGAACAGTACCAACGCTATTAGGAGAATCACCAGAGAAGATCTACAGGCAGTATCTGCAAACGTTGTTAAACGTGCCCAAAAATGCATAGATGTCAACGGGGAGCACTTTCAGCATCTTTTATAACACTACAGGTAATTTAAACCATAAAAGAACGTTCCTCCTCTCTACTACATTTTCTGGGCTACTTTTAAGTGGGTCACCCTGTATATGCACATATTACATGGGGTTTTATGGTAATCTGGAAAAAAAAGATCTAAAACTGAATATTTAGATACTTTAAAAGAATCAGAATCAGAAATTGTATCTATATCGGAAATTTAAAACAGAATCGGTAATCGTAGAAAAAATATTAGAATCGTTCCATCACTAATATTGGGCAAGTAAAATTTTGTTGAGAAAACAGGAACCAGGATTCAACTGGGGTCAGCTTATGTACTTGGAGGTCAGCTCGACCTACTGTGAGAATTGATAGAAACGGACGTGACGTCATACGGAAAAGAGAAAATTATTGAAAGCAGTTCTCAGTTCGATTGGAAGCTTGAAGCAGATAAGAAATGACTTAAGAATCGATTGTAAACAAAGGGATCAAACCTCAGAAATCTGCGAACCTGATGTCTCCCTCCACCCTCTACTAGAAGAAAGGAAGACAACATCAACAGCCTAATGAAATAGTCCTTCTCCAAATCCGGTATGCAGTTCTTTTTCTTTGTGTTGTGCCAATTTTGGTTCCGGAGTGAGAATGTACATCTACAGAGTGAAGTAGCCACCACAAGACGACAAAAGACGATCTTGGATGAAAGTTGCAGAGAACTGTTGAGTGTCAAAAACACCAGGTATGATTTAATTATCTTCTTTTATTATATAAAAAAGAACTTTGTGTGTGTGTGTGTGTGTGTGTGTGTGTGTGTTTACATGGAGGTCACCACTTACCAAGACCCAGAAGCCACTTGGTGATAAGGGTTATTGCGTGTACAGTAATCAATGGGATAGTATCGTAGTAATCGTTAGTATTGGAGATTTGATAAAGTGTCTTACTTAAGGGGGCGGTTCATCAGGAATTTGTTTATGTTGGACTTACTGTGCCAATTTTTACAAGATTTCAAACAAGTGTATTTTTCTCCCTATGGACTCCGAAATGGCTGGGTCGATTTTTCTTAAATTTTACAATGTACGCTATATGTCTGAGAGTGTTCTTAGATAGGTTTTGTATCGGAATGTCCTCGATAAGTATCGAAAAATCAATAATCGAAAAGAATCTGATCAAAGAAGGAACAGTCTGATTTTGACCACAGTTAACACCCTGATACAGTCTAACATCACAAGTGCATTTTAGAAGTTTTATTACCGCACAAGCAGAAGGACCCGGCATATAAAATCAACAGTAGGTTCTTTGATATGGCATACAGGGGGTGTCCGATATAAATGCTTCTGTTTGGAGCACAATTGAACCATGATACTTAGCTTTTATATTTTAAACTTTAATTCAAGTTATTATATAAAAAAGAATTTTAAAAATGAACCGTAAGTTCTCTACAGTGCAATGTAGACTACAATGTATTGTGGTTTAAGTCACTGTGGGGAGACATATGAGTTCTCTCCCGGTTCATCTAAGTGGAGTTTTCAATTAGAGTAGGCAATCAATTGATTTGTTTGAAAAATAGGCAATTTTACCGATTTCAATGACAATAAAAGTATTGGAAGTGTGGTCCCCATTCAATCCAGGACAATGTCGGGTCTCCCTGCTAGTAAAAATATAACAGAAGAAAGTTTGCTTGTTCTTCATATATATGTATATAATCATTAGGGCTATAACAACAGCATATTCTTTTCATTGTTTTTATGCGACATAGACACAGTTAATCAACCGACAATCACACCACTCTATATAAAAAGCAGATAAATTATTAACAGATACACACTCGAGAGTCAAAACAATGAAAAGGATATGCTGTTGTCCTAGCCCTAGTTATCATTAGAGATGGGATGATCCCAATATTTTTCCTCCAATTCTGATACAAATACCGATTCCAATTTTATTTTTGAACGGAAATTTCCCCCAACAAGACAGTAACCCACTTGATATAAAGAGCTAAATCCAAAAAATACTTCATGGTCAAAATCTATCCAACAATAAGCGTTAGACAGATTCCAACCCCGAAAATAGTAATTTTTCCCTCTTTGTCAGAAACATTACTCATGAAATATGAGCACAAAAGGTAGTTTAATATCAATAAAAATACAGCATAATCACATTGAAATACTGACTTTTGTTAGATTACTAAAGTTAAGCAATGTTGAGCCTGGTCAGTAAATGGGTGACCATTTAAAAATATCAGGTGTTGTATGTAGTAGAGTGTAGACACCTTTCTGCAAGAACTAAAAAAACCCTAACATAGTCATCTCCCCTGACAGGGATATACAAGCAACTGGGGACTGCTTGTGAATTTCATATTCCCATGGAACTTCCTCCTTCGGAGAAAGCCAGCTTAATCCACCCAGAGTGAGTACCACTTTGGTTAATCAATATATCTATATATATTATCAATGCAAAAATTAAGTTTTAAACAAAAACAAACAATAAAAACAATTAAAAGAATTATTTTCGGCATGATTTTATGATTCTGATACCTTTTCTTCTTGTGTCGTGGCATTTTCCATGCCGTAGATGAAATCATGGTTAGCATTCTCTGTAGGCTTCGGTTCACTGTTGGTTTGATTCCTCTGAAGACATCACATGATTTGAACTTGGCAGAATACATGACAAGGCTGTCCAGGCACATTTTGCAGGTCAGAGTGTCCCTCCTCTGGGGCGTTGACTTCTCAATTTCACTTTTCGACCCTGGTGTCTAAGTTCTTGCAGTGGGAGAGAACCAAACAACCACTTCTGATGTGAAAACAAATATTTGTCTCTCTTGATTTTTGTATATTTAAAGAACATATATAATCTACGATAATGTCATATGACTTGAATAAAGCCTTTTTTTCGCATAAGTTTTTCTAATCATCTTTACATTGTAGATAATTTTTTTACGTCGTAGATAATTTTTTTTTCACATTTTACTTCAGTGGAAGTTCTCAAAAATCGAGGGGGGGGCTCCTTTCTGGATCTAACATTTAATCACTTTAAGAGATACATAGATATTAGGGTGTTCTTTCCATAGATGGGCTACCATATACCAAGGCCGAGAGGTCACTCGAGGATAAAGGTCACTGTGTGTGTGCGTATTGCAGTCATTGGTATAATTACATTATTACGAGGACAGTTCAATAAGAACTTGTTTATGTTGAACTTGAAGACAACAATATTGTAGTCAGCTGGAAACAGACCAGCGGAACAGAGTTCCACAGGCGGGTAGTTCTAGAAAAGAAGCTTTGTTCATAGAATCCATGTTTAGGAGAGGGGGGGTATATATTGATAGTTATTTTGGTTAGACGAGTGTTTTTTTGTGAAAGATTAGGGATGGGGGACAATAGATTGGAGCTCAGTCGAACACTTGCTATGAAAATAGCAATAGAACAGCGGCAGGCTCGCAACGTCTCTTCTGTAGGAAAGAGATTGCAGAGAAGAGAAAAGGGCATCACCTACTAGATTACGAAGTCGGTTTTGAACTCTATCCAGGTAGGATAGGGTCCTTTGAGTAGCTCCTGCCAAGATGTGGCAACATTACTCCATTCTACGATGTACTTGGTTCTTATACAGATAGAAAATGGCATCAGCAGTGAGATATCTACTGGAGCGGTAGAATGATCCAACTATTTTACCTCTCAAATGTTGAGTTTTGAAAGAAATGAAGAACACTAATCTTCCTCTTCCCAATTAAACATGTTAATATGTTTCTTTTGATCTTACCAGTGTATGTATGCTAGGTGATATGACAAGAGTTTATACACAAATGTTTTTAATTTCATATTAAAAAAGGACATATGTTTGACGTTATATTATGGAGCATACCAAAAATTATATTAAAAAAAAAAAAAAAATGCCACAAAGCAAGAACAATTCAGTAACAGAAAACAAGGATCCTTTGGGTAGGATGGAATTATCCTTCCACTCACCCTCGTAGTTTGAAATAGGTGCTCTGGTTCCACTTCCCAATATTTTAAAATAAATTATTGTTTTAGAGCAAATAAAAATGATTTAAGTTTTGGGGGGAGAGAGAGAGAGAGAGAGAGAGAGAGAGAGAGTTGGTTGGTTGGTTGGTTGGTTGGTTGTTTTTGTTTTACGGCATATCAAACCTTTTAGGTTATTTAATGCCAAATCCAGTGATTTTGAAGAACAATTTTTTAATAGAATATATTTGTTTTTTTTAAGTCGGTTTCTATTTAACCCATAGTTGGGACCCTAACAGGTACTACCACTTTGGATCAGAGTGGACCTGGGAGCTTTGGCAATTACAGGGTGGCTCCACACTCCCCCAAGCCCACAAGCTGGGGCCTCACCATCGGATATAGTTTAAGGTCATATCCAGGACCGAGAGAGAGAGAGAGAGAGAGAGCGGAGTACTAGGCTCCCAACTCACTGCTCTATTATTTTAAATAGGAGCTAAGCCCCTACTGTAGTGAACTAAAAGCATTAAAGTTTCTTTTGTGTCAAATTGCAACAAAGACAAGATTAAGAGGTGTTTTTAGAGAGGGAAGGGTTGTCGCCACTTAGACTTGTAGTTAGTGGACGAAATATGGAATAAGGATCCCAGAAGCAGAGAGACTCAAACAGGACACATTTCAATCGACATCTGTTGACTGCCAACACACGTGTCATTTGTAAATAAACATACACAATAAGAGTTGCTTGTTTTATTCATGGATTTTAAATATTAAGGAAAGATTTAAATAAAAATAAGGGAATATATTTTTTATGTAAAATGCGTTTTTTTTGGGATGGGGGGATTTTTTTTTTTTTTTTTTTTACTTTTCAATAAGCGAACGCGGAAATTATAATTATAACCCTAACCTGTCAACCTATTTTTGGCTCACCCTGCATATATATATTTTTTTTTTTACGCCGAATCATAGAAATTTCCAGGTTGGTATCTGGGGGGGGGGCACGTTTAATTTACCAGGAGAGATACACCCTCGAATAAACTGACCTAGTGGGTAGGCAACAAAGCCATACTCCACGTAATGGTGTAGTTGCAAGATGCCTTCCTGAGTTTACATGTCAAGCACATGTTTGCCACAGCGAATGGTGATATATGAAGTGTGTGCGGCACAAAGATGCACCTCGTGGCTCACCTAAAACACTTTTCAGCTGGGGCTGGTTCAGTCCCAATGAGCAAAATCTATACTTGTATCCGAGTTCTGCCAATAACGATATATGACACTAATTTTCGACACTCATAAAAATACAAGTAACAAGCCGTGCATGCGTGGTTCCCCTCTGGTGCTGCATGTGAGATGACGCCACAAAAATAGTGAAGAAATAATGAATGTGAGAAGTGTGAAGAGCTAACGTTGCCTTCACATTTTCACCAAGTTTCAGAAAAATCTAATGGATGGGGCAAAAGTTATGGGGTAAAACGTGTTATTTTTTGCAATTTTAGGGCATTTGTGACTTTTTTGAGTTTCTGGGAACGCCAAATCCAAGTGAAAATGGAAAAACGGTGCAGTTTCATGCCTTAAGACATGTATATTTGAATTCAGCACCATGGGAAACTACTATATTAACATTCATATCAAGTTTTTGAGTAATATGAAAAAAGAGCTCCAAAAAGGCATGTTTTTTTAGCCCTAAAAGTCCCAGACGGATGCAAACCAGAATTTTGTCAGGGTCACTCATACTGAATTTATATTATGAACAATGGCCTTCACATTTTGGCCAAGTTTCAGGAAAATCTAATGGATGAATCAAACGCTATGGGGCAAAGTGTCATTTTCGACCATTTTGGGGCATTTTTGACCTCTTTTGAGCCCCTGGGGGCGCTGAATCCCAGTGTAAATGGAAAACAGTGCAGTTTCAGGCCTTAACACATGAATATTTGAGTTGGCCACCATGAAAAACCACTATATAGTCAGACATATCAAGTTTTTGTTGAGAAATATGAAAAAAGAGCCACAAAAACGGGTGTTTTTAGCACTGAAAGAATTTTGCCGGGGTCACCCATACTGGATTTATATTAAGAACAATGGGCTCCACATTTTGGCCAAGTTTCAGAAAAATCTAATGGATGGATCAAAAGTTATGGAGCAAAATGTGTCATTTTTGGCCATTTTTGACCCCTTTCTCCTGGGGATGCAACAGGAATTTTTGCAAAAAGATTTTTTTTTACTGTGCACATCTATTTAATGAAATACTATTTGTGGCAAAATTTCAGGAAAAACTAATGGACGGTTATCTGGCAATCGGCCGAACTAACGGACGAACGCATGCATAGACGGACGCATGGATGCCACTGAAAACATAGGTAACCTCTCTGATAAATCGGGGACCACAAATTAGTAAAATGAAATTAATTCACCATAATTTTTACTCTATATTGAAGAGGAAGGATCAGGGTTTAAATCGCATATAAACACTATCTTACACTCCATAAAACCAATGAAATTTGATTTTAAGGTTGCAGAATTTTTTTTATTAAATTCCTCTTTATTCTAAGAAATATCAATTTTTTTATTCCTAAAACTGAGCTTTTTTTAAGTCTTAACTAAATCCTTAAATTAACTTTTGGAAACTTATTTTCAATTCAAAATTTTTGTATAGACTTATAAATTAAAAGTCACATTTTTATTTAATATTAACAGGCTGTGCACAAAGAAATTTCATTAACTCTTAAATCATAATTGTTTCAGTTACTTGGTTTAGAAATTATATGTTTGTTCTGACAAAAGAAATGAGTAACATTACAAGTTTTATCAACGATGTGTGAAAAGATCATTGGCTTTCCGTAGAAAAAATTATTTACATTTGATTTCTATATATATTTTTTAATTATTCACTAATCAAAAACGCCAGAGATTTACATTTTTTTTTATTATTAACAGTAAGATTATCTGTTTATTCCTAAGTTTTAAGATTGAATCTTCAATTTTTTTTTTCACGACCTTGAAAAATTCAATCATTAAAAAAAAAAAAAAAAAATCGTGGAAATCGTTTGAAATTACGCAGGTAAAAACTGTCAAATGTAAACATTAAATAAGTTTTGTTAAATTTCCTAAAACTTAAATAATTTTCACAGATTTTCCAATTCCTTTTTTTCAAAAAGTCGAGAAAAATTATATAAATTGGAAACGTTTGTCATCCAAAATTAAATGTATTTTCATCATTCCAGTATATCTTAATATGTAAAAAAAAATAAACTGTGAATTCCCCCCGAAAAGTCTAAGATCGCATGTTGGGGAGGGGAGGGGGCCAAAATACAAGATTTTTGTTTAATATTATTTTGTTTCAGTTTATATATAGTTCAACCTTTTTCAAAATAAGTCTGTAAAAAAACTTAATGAAATCGATCAATTATTTGATTTTTAAGAGAATTTTAAAAATCGTATTGTTTTCATCAATATATCTATAAAAGTGAACATGTCTGTGTGTCTGTCTGTGTACATTTCCCTACGCAATAACTCTGTCAACTTTTAGTCTACAGACTCGAAATTAGATATACAGGGTACTGAGATTTGGGAAAATCTATGTGATCGGTTTTCGGCCAGAAATTTGCCTGCTAAGAGGTCAAAGTTCAACAATTTGACCTTTGAGAACTTTACCAAACTTCTCCAACAATTTTGGGTCTATACATTTGAAATTTTAGATATAGGTTCCTTGAACATGGATCTAACTTAATAACTGGATTTGAGCCTAAAACAATAAATGAATGTTAAGGGGTTAAAAAAATTGACCCTTTTTTTTTTTTTTGGCTCAGCATACACCTCGAAACACCCGGGCACCCATGCTAGTATATATATATATATATATATATATATGAAGAGCATAATGTGGTGTCCCACAATTGAATAAAAACGGATGATATGGGAAAAATGTTATATGATATGTCGAAAGATACCAGAGCAAAAAAAAAAAAATAAAAATAAAAAGGGAAAAAAACAGATTTGATATTCCCGAAGCGCTTTTCAACCGACTCTCTTCAGGGGAATCGTCGGTAAATTGGTTAATTACTCAAAACCATGAATTGATAAATAAAATATTGTAATTGTAAAGTGGTCGGAAAAAAAAAAAAAAAAAAAAATTAGTTCACGGACGACCAAGAGTCATTAAATAACTGCAGTGAATGTTTTTTTATTTTTATTGCTTTGGTATCTTTCGACATATCGCATAACATTTTTCACATATATATATGTGTGTGTGTGTGGGGGGGGGTTCCAATATTTCGTTTTTAATTTTGGGGAAATTTTTTTAAATTCACCGGTTTTACGGAGAATTAAAAAAAAAAAAATAAAAAAATTAGAATCATTTTTCTTGAGAATACCGAAAAAATTATAATAAATCAATTTTATAATTTTATTTTACAAGGTTTTACTGTTATTATTTGTAACGGGGGAGAGGTCAAAATTCCTATATTATGGTCATACATATATATATATATATATATATATATATATATATATATATATACACTAGCTGGACGCCCGGCATAGCTTGGTCGTAATATGCTTAAACATGATATTTTAATTTATACAGATTGCATATGTATTATTATAGAATCAATAATCTATTGAATATTATATATTACAAGAAATAATTTGCCCGGTGGACTAATTTACAAAAAAAAAAAAAAGAAAGAAAAGATATATAAATAAATAATAATGATTATGTAGTTCAAATTCCGTCTGTGTTTGTTTACAATATCATGTCAGCTGATATTTGGGTTTGATGATGAATGCTCTGGCAACTTACTTAGTTTAGTTTTAAAATATGCAAATGAGGAAATGATTTGCAGCAATTTTAAATGGTACCTCTTCTTTTGTCATAAATTGAATTCATAAGAAAAAATTAAAATACAATGGCGAGCTACACCCAGGCTTGAACACAGGATCATTCGATCTGTAATCGAATGCTCTCCCACTGAGCTGTTTCCATATGTCAACAAATCTGATTTTCTTTTACTAAGAAAAAATTATTTAAGATTTTATTATCTCCCTTGATGGTGTAACCTAAAACATTTCCTTGTAAAAATTCTTTTTGATCTATAAGAAAGATAGACTAGTTTTATGATTTTTTTTTTTATACTTATTGGACGAATTTTTACATAAAACATATCTAAGAACACTGCCAGACATAAATTACCTCTGTGTTGTGAGTTCACAAAATAAGCGTTGATGGTAAGACGATGTTGTGTACTTGATTTTGTGTTTGACTCGGCGTTGTGTGTGCCCATGCGGCGCAACCGCTAGTCTATAATATAAATCTCACCTATTTGTTTAAATGTATGTATGCATGCATGTTTGCCTAAAACTTTCGACAGAGGCGATGGACTTTCACGAGATTGTATCATTTTGAAGCTCAACACCTCGGACAACAAATATTGAAAAATTGGCTAAAAACATTAATTCCTTCACCCTGAACTGGGCACTTTTCTACAAGGAGGGGGGCGGGGTCGCTTTTTTCACTGATATTTTTGAAAGTCATCCCCTCTTTTCGATTGACTAGCCTTAATTTAAACCTTTGCCACTTCTGGTTTGGTGATGGACAAAACGTCAAAAAACGTCACATTTTTTTCACATTCTTTTCCTCCTTCGTGGTACGGGTTCAAGCCTGCCTGCCTTTTTTTTTTGCCAGTTACGATTTTGAAGAACTTTACTTATACTCCTTAGATTGTAATATCTCAGATTCAAAAACAGACGTTGTCTATCTTTATTTTGATCGAGGTTTTAAAAAATCCTTAGTTCTCGGTGTTTGTCTTTTTCGTATAAAACCGAAACTGATCAAAACGAAGTCACAACGCCTGGCCCCCTTGGGCAGACGTCAAGAAATGCAATCAGCTTTGATCAATGTGGGGGAAACTCTTAATATCAGACAATTGCTATTCATTTGGACACTGCCAGAGTTCCCCTTCGGGGGGGGGGGGCTGGTTTTCCCCAACATCGTGGGGAAACAAATAAATAAAACGAGCAGAAATCGGGAAGAACTGGCCTTCAGCCAGCTATAAAAGCAACATTCATTTTAGTGCCGCGTGATTCTTAACTTAAAACTCATTGTCTTCCATTTCTGCAAATCAAATTTTTGATTGACATCGCTAAATCTGAACGCTTTTCACTTCCTGTCGCGTCATAGGTAACATGTCAGGTTTTCTTTCACTTTCTTTTCCGTCTTCGCGTCATGGGTTCGAATCTGCCTGCCTACTACCATTTTTTTTTTTTTTTCCTCAACACACCTCCAAACACCCGGGCAATGTTGGGCACCCCCACTAGTCTAATATATAAAAAGCAAAATGTGTATATGTGTGTGTGTGTGTACTTGTATGTTTCGCAAAAACTTTCGACACGCGACGGATCCTGACGAGACCGGTATCATTTTTAAGCTCGATCCTTCGGATGACAAATGTCTAAAAATTAGCCGAAAACATTCATTCCTTCACTCTCAACTCGGCCATTTTTTTTTTTTTTTTTACAAGGAGGGGTCGCTTTTTTCATCGACATTTTCGCAAGTCATTGTCTTCTTTTGATTGATTATGCTTAAATTCAATACTCGCAACTTCCAGCTGCGTGATGGAGGCATCGGCTAAGACAGTTTTTATTTCTCTTTCGCGTTAGGAGTTCGAGCCTGCCTGTTTACTACCACTTGTTTTTTTAACAACACTTCTCTTCACCTTTCTTTACTTTCTATCTTGACTAGCGGGGGTACCCGGCGTTGCCTGGGGGGGGGTGGAGGTGTGTGCTGGTGGGAGAGGGACGAAAAAAAAAAAAAAATGTTGGCCAGGTGTTTGGAGGTGTAAAAGAAAAAAAAAAAAAGTTTTAGTAGAAAGGTAGGCTTGAACCCCGAACCTTTGACACGAAGGTGGAAAGGAAATGAAAAAAAAAAAAAACCCTGCCACCTAACCATCTCGACCACGGGACCAGATGAATTGATAAGTGTGTTAAGTTGACGTTTATAAACCGAAATCAGCAGGTGCGACAACGTCAAGTTGCGTGATGTTTGACCTAGTTTTGCGCTGGAAGCCAGTTTCTGTTTTCCCCGCTATGCGGTGACCAAAACATATCTTGAAAATAGCTTGTGAAAGTCGGGTATATTAAAGATAGCTGCGATCCAAGTTCCTTAGTCGTAAATATTATTATTTAGACAGCATATAAAAAGTTTTAAGGAGCGAACCAACCGAGAATGACGGCCAAAAAAGCCTTTTGTAGACATACAGAAAAAGCGAACACACATACATACATTTTTGCTTTTATATATATATATATATATATATATATATAGACAATCACCCTGAAAATAAAAACCTAAGTACGTTTTCGGCTATGCTGAAAATGAACATCGCATTTAAATTTGCCGCAAACAAGTAGTTTTCCGGATATTAAGCAATGTAATTCCTTATGCTATCACTGTCTGCTGTTGTTTTGATTCCCCCCTCTCCCCATGCTACTACCACTTTTAACCCCCCCCTCCAGGTTCCTTCCATACAGCCGGGCAACGCCATGTAACCCTGCTAGTGTTATAAGATACATGAAATATTTAGGATATGGAATAGTGGATATGCACGACAACAAGACATCTCTAAGTCAAAGTTCATTCGAACAGAAATGTCATGTCAGCTGATATTTGGGTTTGACGATGCATGCCCAGGAAATGTCACTTCTGATTAATGTTTAGTTTTCAAATATGCAAACGAATAAATGATTTGCGGCAATTTTAAACGGTAACTTTTTTTTTTTTTTTAAATAGTAAATTGAATTAATTAGTAAAAAATTAAAATACAATGGTGAAGTACACCCGGGCTGAAACATTCGATCTGTAATCGAATGCTCAGCCACTGAGCTCTGTTTCACTATGTCAACTAGTCTGTTTCTAAGAAGAAATTATTTGTTGAAATCTTATTATCTCCTTTGCCACCAAAATATCTTTTTTTTATTTTATCATCTCCTGGTCTGCTTATACGCTTGGTTTCTATACTAAACATTTCATTTTGTCTGAGATTTTCATGTTTTCAAATTCCTCTCTCTCTCTCTCACACACACACACACACACACACACACACACACACACACACAATGTATTCGAAGTCACAGAAATGAAAAGGTCAATTTAGCATTTGTTTCTCGTCTCTTTTAATGAAAGAAAAAAGGCACATAGTCCTATTTGCCACGTCTATGGCATCGCAGACAATGTGTTTCCAATAAATGACAATAATACAAGACTTGCTTTAAAAAATAATTAATAAAAATAAATAAACTGACAAATAGAAACGTTTTAGGAAAGCTTAAATGTATAACTGACCAAAAAAATAAATAAATAAATAAAATAATAATTAATATTTGTACATGGGAAACAAAAATACAGTTAAACCAACTTAAATGACAAAACTGTTTTATCAAACCAAGAATAATATAGCTGGTGCTTGTACGGATCAGCTCCCCCTCCCCCATGACTAATGATTACGTCTCGGTAAAATCCGGTAACAAGTTACAACACCTGAAAGGCGACAACACAAAATGAAACAAGAGTTTGTGAAACGGAAAACGAAATAACATTTCCCGATTTATTTACATAGTTCTGTTGTTGTTTTTTTTTTCTTTCTATTGTCTTTAGTTTTCTAGCGTTATTATTTGGTTATCTTGAACGTTTCAGCTTCAAGATGTCCGCTGTTGAAACATTAGGGCACTTACGCACTTATGTTACCGTGCTGAAATAATGTCATTTTGAAAGCCATTCTTAACATGGGAAGGGGTGGATGTTTTATAACTACTTTCACCTAATAATTTCATAAAAAAAAAATCGTGAAACTTGAAAATACTATTTAAAATTAGCTCGGTAATATAAGCGTATAAACACAAAATTTAGTTTTGTAATAATTTAGTTCAATTAATAATTTAATTAGGAATCACCATAATTATGTTGGGTGCTAGTGCACTTACTGATCCGCGCTATTTTTTAAATCATATTTCCAAATTTAATTAAAGTTTTATGATATGTTTTTTTGTTAAAGTATAGAACAGGTACAAAACACCCTCCCCCCTCATGTTAAGAATGGCTTCTTAAATAACGTTATTATTTCAGCACGGATCAATAAGTGCACTAGGACCTTATGTTGTATAATTACATATGATTAAATTATTAATTGAACCGAATTATTACAAAACCAGAACTATTTGGTTAAGGTTCTTTCAATGAAAACAATAGTGAAGCTGAAAAGTTCAAGATAACCAACATTTTCAGCCACGTGAATAGTTTGTTTTGTAAAAAAAAAAAAAAAAAATACAAATGTAAAATCTATAATAAATAAATAAAATGTCAGCGGGACTAAAACAAAAATAAATAAAACAGTATTTCTGCAGTTTAAAGCCCGTTTTTCTGTGAGTCTCGTTCGGCAACGCCCGGCGAACGACGGAAACAGCCGAATTATACAGAGTGAGTAGACGGTAACAATTGAAAGAAAGGAAAAAAAAAAAAAAAAGGAAAGAGTTTAAAAGGAAAATAAAATAAAGGGCAGAGTATGCGCCAGCGTAGTATAAACACCCAACTTCCCCATATTAAGAACGGCTTTTGGAATAAACCTCGAAAGCCGCTCTTAACATGAGAAGGTTTGAGGGTGTTTATTTAAAAAATTGTGCTTAACATCGGATGTTGGGGGGATTATACTACGCTAGGGCAGGTCGTAAAATAAATTCCAAAATAACTTTCCATACAGGTGTTGCCTGTTGCCATATACAAACAAAAACAAAACAAAAAAATTGTATTTCTTAGATTAGGTCCGTCCACCTCCACAATTCTTTTAAATGACAACGGGTTTGTATTACTGTACACAGATTCGAAAAAGTTGTCAAAAAAACAAATATATAACAAATAAATGTTATCAAAGGCAAGATAAGTTACTTTTCTGCCAAACTGGATATATTTTTCGTGTTTTTATTCAATGTAACATATTTATTCAGCTCGAAAAACATACAGTGTTTACCGATGTATTTGAAAATTCAAGATGGCGTCTCACACCCTCTTTAACACCGTAAGTTTGGAAAAAGGTGTTATAAATAAAAAAAACTATACAAAATACTATTAAAAACCCGCCGAATATATGTCAACCTATGTCACAGTAACATGTATTGAGCGAGTTTTTAACAGTATTTCATCCGGTTTTTTATTTATAACATCTTTTCCCAAACTTACCGTGTTAAAGAGAGAATCAGACTCCATCTTGAATGTTCCAATACATCGGTAAACACTGTATGGTTTTCGAGCTGAATAAACATGTTACATTGAATAAAAACACGAAAAATATATCCAGTTAGGTAAAAAAAAGTAACTTATCTTGCCTTTGATAACATTTATTTGTTATATATTTGTTTTTTGACAACTTTTTCGAATCTATGTGTACAGTAATACAAACCCGAAACGAAACTTACCAAAAAAAAAAAAAAAGTTGCCATAAAATAAATAAAACAAGTGAAATTATTACGATAGTTTTTTTATTATTATTATTATTATTATATATATATATATATATATTGACTTCCGTTCGCTCGGTATAATCCGGCGGTTTCCGTCGTCCGCTGCTGAGCGGGCGTGCCGTTGCAGAGAGAGACTCACGGAAAAACGGGCTTTAAACTGCAGAAGTACCAAACACCCGAAAACAATAAGTACAATAAAAACAAACCCAAAAATAAATAAAAGAAAGGTTATCTTTCAGATGCAAGGTTCATTGTTTACTTGCGGTTTTAACGATGTAAGATTCCGTTGTACGGAAGACCAAATCGGCCAAAATGTCTATGATGTTTTTATTGGCGCTTTTCTTCGTATTTTTAATAACATTTTTTTGCACCATTTACAAGTTCTTTTTAAAATAATTTTTTTTAATACTGTAATAGTAAAATAAAGATACATTTATTAATTATACGGAAAAAGTATCTCGTAATGTTTTCACACGAGATTTGTTTTCTGTTGATTTCTCTTTTTTTTTTAATATTAAAATTGATTTAAAGTGATTTTCAAGCCTTTAACATGACGGAATTTATAATGAAAACCAAATTACCGTTAAAATTAAAATAATCTTCAATTAGAAATTTGTAACAAAATAACAAAATTATAAAACTATTAGATTATAATTAAGAACTTTTAATTAAACAACGTGAACATTTTATAATGAGTGTTTTCATGAAATGTATTTTTAATAATAAAAAAGTGAACTTTTTTTTACTTAAACTTCATAAAAAAACGTATCCAATATAGAATTTTACTAAAATAATTTTACTATTACAGTATTAAAAAAAATATTTGTAAAAAAAACCTTGTAAATGGTGCAAAAAATGTTATTAAAAAATACGAAGAAAAGCGCCAATAAAAACATCGTAGACGTATATTATCATTTAAACAGTATATCAATTTAAATATTTAAATTATGGCCGATTTGGTCTTCCGTACAACGGAATCTTACATCGTTACAATCGCAAGTAAACAAGGAACCTTGCATCTGAAAGATAACCAAAAGAAATAATTTACAAAAATAAAAAGTTTTTTTTTTAAATACATTTTTTTTTTTTTTTTACTTACTTACTTTCTATCTTAATCACCTTGAAAATAACGACCTACCTAGGTTTTCGGCTATGCTGAAAATGAACATCGCATTTAAATTTGCCGCAAACAAGTAGTTTTCCGGATATTAAACAATGTAATTCCTTATGCTATCACTGGTGATCAATTTCGTACGCGTAAGCGTACGCATATTTTTGGCGCGCACCCGCACCGGCGCAGGCGCACCAACCACACCACTCCGCACCAGTGCTAACATAAAGAATTACATTGCTTAATATCTAGAAAACTATTTGTTTGCGGAAAATTTAAACGCGATATTCGTTTTCAGCATACCCGAAAACCTAAAAAGTCATTTTAAAGATGATTGTTGAAAGTAAATAAAAATTTACCTTTTTTACCTGTGGGTTTCATTTTGTTTCCTACCAGCTATAGTTAAACTCATTAACGGATTTTACCGAGTCAATATTAGCAGCCATGGGCGTCGCTCTGTACAAGCACTGTATCGTTTAACCAGAAGAGATAAACCCCCAAATATTTCTGTTCAAATATCAACTTTAACAGCTAAACCGATTCTTTAATACAAGGAAGGGCGCTCATGAGAAAATACCAATATTCTCCGTTGGGTTAGAAAAAACACAAACGAGCCATAATACTTGACTTCAAACAAAGAAATAACTTTCTTGTCAGTTTAAAGGCTTCAAAATTACTTTCAAATTTCAAAGGATCATGATAGTAAAATCAACGTTTTTGTTTTTTTAAATAATAACAGATTTAAAGATAAAATATCAGTTTTGTTTACTGAAAGTGGTTTTTAAGACTTTAAACTACCAATTGGAATGTAATTCCGTGTTTTTCTTTTTTAGAATTACCCCCGGCTCCAAACTGTTTATGTTAGAGTAAAAAAAAAAAGAAAACGATTAAAGACGAAAGTGATTCTATAAAGTTAATTATCTCCAAGTTCCGCGTGTTTGTTTTACTTCCTGTTTCTGCTGACAATTTTGTTTCACATGATAATTCCCTGGAAAAGTCCCTTCTGATTAATGTTTAAAAATAAGCAAATGGACTTGGCTGGGTTTTCAAAATATTAAAAACTTAACTGCAATTCAAAATTAACCGTTAAATTGATGACTTTAGACGTTTGCGGGTATGCTGAAAACGAATATCATTTAAATTTGGGAAAGCAAGTAGTTTTCTGAATATTAAGACTTATTACCCAATATAATTCCTTAGGTTTTCGCTGATGGCTAAGTACTAATGCGCATGCGTGTTACAAAACACCTCTTCCTCATGCTAAGAATGGCGACAGTCACCGACATTCATCAAGTAATACCATTAGAAAAAATGTTTTAATATCCAGAAAATTACTTGTCTGTCCCTAATTTGAATGTGAGATTCGTTTTCAACAGACAGGAAAATCTCTTCAAGTTGTCAATTTAAAGGTGGGTGTTGAGTTGCAGTTAAAGTTAAGAATTTACCGGGTATTTTTTGTAAACATTAATCAAAAAACGGCTTCATCAGGGAATTCATTGTAAAACAACGGTTAACAAAAGCCGGGAATAAATTTAAAAAAAAAAAAAAAAAAAAAACACGCGAAACTTGAGGATAACTAAAATTACTGTGCTTTCTTGATTTGCATTAATGTTTGGATAAAACGTCAAGTATTGGGTTCATTTGTGCTCCTAAAACAAATGGAAATCAACTTTTTCACGCGCCTCTGTTGTATAAAAGAAACGCTAAACCAAGAAAAAAAAAAGGTTTAAACCAGTCTTTAAAATTTTAGTTTAAACATGTCCAACCGTGATAACACAAGTCCGTCCAACAAAACATATATATAAAATATGTTTCATATATATATATACTTATAATATAAGATAATATATTACGTATATATATTTTTTTCTTTCGCTATTTACTTCAGTGCTCAATACATGATTAGAGCTGGGTAGTAGTATAAAAATATGCTTATGGCAGGTGAGCTACCCAAAAACGTTTGGGTTTTGTTCCACGAAAAAATCCATTAGGCTGTGTAGTTATCCTGACGAATTGCTTTAATGTAATGAAACACAAACGTTTCTGCGTAAATCACTTGCGATAAGTATATTTTATACTATATGCAAATATATATATATATTTATGTGTGTATAATTAGATTTTCGTTCATCGAGTGTAATAGACTCGATAATAAAGAGTTTTCGAGCGCCATAACGAATATGAATTGTCAAACTTAAGAAGGTAGACCCCGCGACCTGGGTAAGAGTGACTGCCACAAAAGATTTCTTCGTGGGAGTCGCGTCGGTAGACGGGGAGGATTTCATCTGATGGTGGGCGGTTGGACTTGGGGTGATTGGGTATCCCACGCTCGGGGTCAACTTTGCTGGTGTCGTCTTCCTCGTCGAGTTCATCTTCATCGCTGGAGTCGCTAATGTGAACGCTTACCGTATTGCTAGGGGCAACGGTCCACTCGAAGAAGATACCGAAGCCGATGTCGTAGCTGTCCGTGGCAAATTCCCAGAAAAGGCACGAACCGTCCTCGTGTGTTGGAACCCTGACAGTGACAGTTTCGCCTGAACCGACTCGGAGGATGCAATCTTTCTCGTTCTTCAGGGACGTTTTGAATTCTTGCGGATTTTTCCGTGTCCATATCGAAGCGGCCGCCAGTGGTGGAAGGTCGGATAGCTCACCATTCTCCCCAATCTCGGACGATGGCTCCCCTTCGTCATCTTCTACGTCCACGTCTTCTTCGGCCTCTTTCTCTACCGGTTCCTGTTCGTCTACTGGTTCCGTTGTTCCTTCGGGGGGAATCGGCGTAGCGTCCCCGGTTTCCTCTTTCTCCTTTTGGACGGCGTCTGGTCCCTCCCCCGTGTCATTGTTGTTGATATTGTTATTGTTGATGATGTTGTTATGGGCCGGCGTCGCCTCTTCGTTGTCTGTTTTTGGAGTCTGCATCTGTATGAACTGTTGCTGTTGGTGTAGAAGCTGCTGTTGGTAGACCTGTTGCATATATTGTTGGAAGTGTTGCTCCTGGAGTTGGGCAATCAGTTCCCCCTGTTGCTCTTTGTTGTTCGGTATTTGCGCCTCCGCGTATTGCTGGAACTGGATCGCGGTCTGCTGGTTCAAAGCTGTCCGTATCTGCATCTCTTGAACCAACTGGCGTTGTCGTTCAAGTTCTTGTTGGAGTCTAGCCGCTTCTTCCATCTCTTTCCGTTTTCGTACCTCCTCTTCTTCCAGTCGCATTCGCTCTTCTTCTTCCTCTTTGCGTCGTTTTTCGTCGCGTTCCGTGCGATGCGCTTGAATGAATGGTTTCAAAAGCGGGCAAAGGCGATCGAGCATCTTCACAAACTCCGCCATCGCACTTTCTCGCGACATATCGCCCAGTGATTGCCAGGCTGACCTCCGGTCATTACCAACCACGTCCAAAAGTCCAACCTCAGGGAACACGTCAGTTCGGTACTTGCCATGGGCCACTTGTTTCGTATACGCGACTAGTTTTAACTTATCTTTATAAGTAAGGTGCATCGCTTTACCTTCTTTTTCTTTAAAGAAGGATAGGGATAATCGGTAGAGTTCATCGAGATCGAATCCCCAGGGATTGCCATTAGCTTCCATGATAGCTGCTATTCAGATGATTGCGAAATAAATAAAAATCCACAACAACTAAAAAAACTATTTTCCCGTCAAAGTCGAGAGAAAACAGCCGCGGCCATATTGGATACGAAACGAATGGTAAAAACATTTGCTTTTCATCGTCGTCATCAAAGCTGATCTTCTTACAAAAACAGCTTTCATCTAGGAAAAATTGAATTTAAATATGTATAATAATTAAATTAGGAAAAATGCCTTTAATTTTTATTATTTTCATGATTTCAAAATTGTTAAACGTCATCTTTTACATTGTCCGTAGTTTCGTAAAATATAGGGCGATAATTATAATGATTCATTCTTTTTTTTTTATTTATTTAGAGAAAAAAAAACAATTCAACATTAATAAGAACATTTTCGATTCGAAACGAAAATAATATTTAAACACTATCATAAAAGTAAAATTATTTAATATATATAATGTTTTTAGATAAATATGATCATTTAATAATAATAATAATAATAATAATATAGTTGTAGTTTCGTATTTTTCTTCTGTTGCGAGCGACGTTATTACTTCTGCCCCGCCCGGCTTCACGTGTAACACTTAGGTATTTCATATTTCTAAATTAAATGACAGTTTCTTTGATGTTCACCGAAAATTAAAGTAACTTGTATTTTTATGTACGTTGCAGAGTTCATTATATGATCTTTTATTCGAGCTGTCTATTTACCTGTCTTTCACTGTGTAGCAAGGTTAAACACGAAACCCTTACTTATTTGATTTCCCACGGAGAGCCTCATTAGACATAAAGGTCATTTTTTTTTTTAAATGTATTAAAAAATCGGTATTTTTTTTTTTTTACAACGACATGCGAGTTGTGGATCGGAGCGTTGTCCTGCAGGAGGTGGGTACCTTTGCTGATCTTGCCCCGCCTCTTGATTTTGATAGCTTCCCTTAATTACCTCAAAAGTGAAGCATAATAGGCTCTTGTAATTGTGGTACCCTTTGCCAGGAAATCTGTCATCACTACTCCGTCCTGGTCCCAGAAAACTGTGAGCATGACCTTGCCAGCAGAGGGCTGCACCCTTGCCTTCTTTGGAGGTTGTGAGTCCAAGTGCTTCTACTGCATTGACTGGCCTTTGGTCTCTGGATCATAGTGATGGACCCAGGTTTCATCCTGTGTAATCAATCTTTTGAAAAACTTTGACTCATCTTCTTGGCACATCTCCAAATTCATCCTCGAGCACTCGACACGTTCTCGCTTCTGGAATGGTGTGAGCAACCTGGGAATCCATCTGGCAGACACCTTATGCATATACAAATGGTCATGAATGATAGTTTCTACAGACCCTGTACTAATCTTGACATCTTGGGCTATTTGGCGAATAGTAATGCACCGATCTTCCAAAATGGCAGCCTCAACTTGACGGACAGATGCCTCATCAATGGCAGAATGGGGGGGACCAGGTCTGGGAGCTGTTTCCACAGACTTCCGGCCATGTTTGAATTCACGATGCCAGCGTTTTACAAGGTCATATGATGGGGCATTATCACCATAAGTTTCTTTCATTTCATCAAAAGTCTCCTGTGGTGTGCGTCCTTTCAAATACAAAAACCCGGATCACTGCTCAACATTCAACAGGCTTCAATTCACACCTGACTCAGTTCAAACACCTGTAAAACAGAAACCACAATTAGTTCAGAGCTGTAATTTGCTACATAACCCATAGAGATATAAATCTATAAATCATTGCACATGCAAAATTTCAGCTAGATCATACAACTGGAAGTGGGTCAGGGACATTACTTATTGCACTCCCCTCATATAAATGTAGACAAATTTTGGCATATTTTATTGATTGGAAAATATAGGTTCTTTTTTACCAATTGTCATAAGATTTTAACCAAAGAATAGTATTATAATCTTCAAAAAGCCTGAAAGTTTTTTTGTAGTTTCATCCCAGAGAACCAAAGATATGAACATTTCAATATTCAATTTGGCTACGAGTATAGATATATCCATATATAGATATGTATATCACCTTTTTTGGCAGTTTTATAAGTTCCAAATCTCAGCAACTATTGATCAGAATCTGACAAATGAAGGCTTGTTGGAAAGGTAATGATCTGAATTGTGTAGTGGACTATGTGACATTTGCCCTTAAAGTTTCACATTAAGGGGATCATCCCTCACTCAGCTTATTTTTGGCACTTTTTTACAGCCATACAATGTTTTAATTATAGTCATTTGTTTTCCTAGTTTAGCATATGAATTACAAAATATCCGATATTTCCACCAAACCTTTGGCCTTGATGGAGGGGAGACTAAAACTTGCTGCTATGGTTTCAAATGATCTGAAATAACAGCAAAGGGAGACTTGATTCCGAATATTTTTCATATTTTATATCTCCCCTCTTTGGTTTTCATACATAAAGTAAATTTCACAGTGTATAAGGATTGTTTGATCCTAGAGATATTCATAATTGTATCCTATTTCCAAAAGAAGGGAGATATGATATGAGAAATATTTGGAATCAAGTCTCCCCTTGCTGTTATTTCAGATCATTTGAAGCCATAGCAGCAAGTTTTAGTCTCCCCTTCACCAAGGCCAGAGATTTTTGGGGGAAAAATATATATAATTAAACAATGATTATTCTTTTACATCTACAGACAATAAAATTTCATGCTCGTGCAATTATCAGTGTAGAGGTGACAATTACTGCTGGTCGGGATATTCAAACCACCTTTTGTTTCATTTGCTAAGACTCTACCTCAGTGCCACCAAAGAATTGCCAAAAGAATGAAGGGAATTAAAAACTATTAAACACAGAATTTTAGTGAATACATCAGACAATCTAGAGTGTTCCAACGAGTGGAAGTTGTGATCATTGTATAAACGCTAGTTGACTGCCTTTTAATTATTACTAGCGAGGGGTACCCGGCGTTGCCCGGGTGTTTGGGGAGGGGGGAGTTAAAAAAAAAAAAAGTATGAGGATCGAACCTGAACCGTTGAGGCAAAGTTGTGAAAAAAAAAAAACGTGCGATGTTAACCATTGCCCCACCGCGACATGCTTACGGAAGCACGTTTGAATTTATTTAATTAGTTGGATTTAGCAGGTGCTCGTTTTAATGAATTAATGAACGCTTTTTTTCCTCGCCCCCAAGATGTTATAGGAAAAAGACTAAGCCACATGCGGCGAGCTACAAATATTGAATATTTATCTTCCCGAAATTGACCAAATTAAATAGACAGGCGAGCTTCGTTGTTAACTGTGAGATATTACGATTTGTATGTGATATAAAAAGTTTTAAAAAGTTGTGAACCGAGCGACCGCTTTTCTGAAAGAAGCCTTTTGTAGACACACAGAAAAAGCGAACACACACACATACATACATACATACATTTTCGCTTTTATATTTATAGATTAGGACTGTGACAACAGAATATTCTTTTCATTCTTTTGACTCTCTGGTATATATCCGATACAGATACAGTTAATCAACCAAGAACCACATCAGTCTATATAAAAACATACTCAAAAGACAAAACAGTAAAAGAATATGCTGTTGTCACAGCCCTATTAATTACTAGCCTGGGTGCCTGGTGTTTGTAGGTGTGTGTTGAGCAAAACAAAACAAAAAAAAAAGTGGTAGTAGGCAGGCAAGCTCGAACCTGTACCGCGAAGGATGAAAAGAATGTGAAAAAAAAAAACATGACGTCTTTGCCGTTGCGTTGATCGCCAAACAGGAAGTGACGAAGGTTTAAATTAAGGTTAGGCAATCCAAAAGAGGGGATGACTTTCGAAAATATCGGCGATAAAAGCAACCTCTCCTTGTAGAAAAGTTCCAAGTTGAGGGTGAAGGAATTAATGTTTTTAGCCAATTTTTCAATATTTGTTGTCTGAATGGTCGAGCTTCAAAACGATACCAATCTCCTGAAAATCTGTCGCCTCTGGCAAAAGTTTTAGGCAGACATACATACATACATACATTTAAACAGACAGGTGAGATTTATATTATAGATTCCGCAAAAAAAATGACATCCTTAAATATTCTTAAGGGGGCAAAATTCCTATTTACAGTGCTTCCTCACGGGACACAGTTAGACACCAGGGAGAAAAGAAACAAAAATAGAAATTGTCTCAGTCGTGAAGGATTTCTCCTGCACTAACAGAACAAGAAATTGAAGTGCAGCATGTAAAGAACAGATACTACACTTATATATTATATATTTTTTATTCACTCTGAAAGTTTTACAAACAAAACAGAAATAAACAAAATATTTACCTGCTCTTAGGAGTTTGATAATTATAATTAAACAATAATTATTTTTTATACCTAGTGTCTCGTGTTTATGCCATCATCAGTGTATGAGGTGATAATTCCTGCTAGTCATGAGACTCAAACCCAACTACAAAGCCACCTTTTGCTCCATTTGATAAACCTTTACCTACAGTCATCCACAGATAATCCCGTTTCACTGTTTACAACTCCTCAGTATGGCTAGACAAGCAAATGCTTCAAGCCAGGATCAAAACTTGACCTCCGAGCTGACAGCGCAGGAATAGAGTCATAGACTATCATCCAGCGCCTGCCCAATATATAAGAAATCTAAATGTCGACAATGTAAGCATCTTTTCAGCAAGTCAGATAACTTGAACCAGTTTCACTTAATAAGGATGCCTAGACATTTGTTTTCCTAGTTTTGCATATGAATTACAAAATATCTGATATTTCCTCAAAACTTCTGACCTTTATGGAGGGGAGACTAAAAATTGCTGCTATGATTTCAAATGATCTGAAATAACAGCAAGGGAAAATTTTATTTCAAATATTTCTCATATGTTATGTTTCCCCTCTTTGTTACATGAAGTAATTTACACAGTGTATAAGAATTATTTAATACTGGAGATATTCCTAATCGTACCCTATTTCCAAAAGAGGGGAGATATAACATGAGAAATATTTGGAATCAAGTCTTCCCTTGCTGTTATTTCAGATTAGGTGAAACCATAGCAGCAAGTTTTAGTCTCCCCTCCATCATGGCCAGAGATTTTGGGGAAATATGGATACGTCTATACTGGTTGCCAAATCGAATATTGAAATGCTCATATCATATAGGACGAAACTACATGAAAATTTTCAGGCTTTTTAAAGATTATAACACTACGGATAAAATTTTATGACACTTAGTAAAAAAGAGCCTATATTTTCAAATCAATAAAATATGCCCAAATTTGTCTACATTTGTATGTATAGTGTCCTGGCAGGCCAGCTTCAGTTTTGCTGCTTTGGGATGAATTTTGCTTAGTTTTTTTTTTTTTTGCTTGATTGTCTCCTATGTGGCCTTACCAGGCCACTAATAGACTAACTGTTGGCCCTTGAAGGATAAGAGAAAAAAATGTTCAAAATGAAAAAGTGATTTTCAGATTATATTGTGTTTTATTGTCTCAAGAAAACATTTCTTTTAGTGATGAGTGAAAAAAATTAAACTCAGTAGGCCTCTAGAGTACTACTGCAAGCACTAATTAAAATTAAGGTCTCCAGAGCACTACTAAAACCAAGTTTCTAAACCCCATCCCCTAGAAGAGAAAATAAGTTTGCAGTGAAGCCTGAAAAAAATTAAAACTCAGGATGTCACAGAGCGCTACTAATAGCACTAAATCTAGTCATAAATATATGTTTATGTATAAATCAATATTTTTACTCAATGGGGTTAAACTACATTTATTTGTAAGAAAAATGTTAAGATAATCAGCCGACCCTGCCTTGACAGAGTACAAAATCCGATCCTGCCTTGACAGAGTACAAAATAGACTTCGTGGCTTAGTGGGGGATGGTCTTTTCTCTTCCCTGCAACCTCTCTTCTACAGAAGAGCTGTTGCGAGCCTGTCTTTGTTTTATCGTTATTTTTATGAAAAGTGCTCGCCTGAGCTCCAATCTGCCCCCCCCCCTCGCCAATCTTTACAAAAAACACCCATCTAGCTGAAACCACTGTCAATAATTATCCTCATTCTTTATCTGTGCCTAAATCCAAATGTAGATTCCATGAACAAAGCTTCTTTCTTAGAAGTGCATGCCTGTGGAACTCTGTTCCGTTTGCCTGTTTCTCACCTGACTACAACTTGGATGTCTTCAAGTCCAACATAAACAAATTCCTGATAACCCGCCCCCTTAAGTAAGACACTTTATCAAATCTCCATTACTAATGATTACTACAATATTATCCCATTGATTACTGTACACGCAATAACCCTTATCCCCGAGTGGCTTCCGGGTCTTGATAAGTGGTGTAAAAAAAAAAAAAAAAAAAAAAAAACTTAACCATCTGTGTAGAAAAGTAATTTATTCTTGCCTTTGGTTATAGTTATGTTGTATATTTATGTTTAAATCAATTGTTTTAACTCAGCCAGGTTGCAACATTAAATCTTTTCTGTTGATCTTAAACAATTGTTTATTGGGCATTTTAGAATATTCCATTTTCATTCTAAAAAAATCAGCATGATAAAGGTTGATCTGCACGGACGAAACACTGGCTAGTGATAACTAACTTATTATTAGTGTTTTTTTTTCTTTATTAAGCCACTAGCGAGGGGTACCCGGCGTTGCCCGGGTGTTTGTATGTGTGTGTGAAAAAAAACGGAAGCCTTGACGCGCATAATAAAAAAAAAAACAGGTGCCCGTGAAAAAAAACGAAGCCTTGACGACACGCAGTTGGAAAATAGTAAAGTGTGAAAAAAAAACAGGTGCGCGTTTTTGATTGACGTGACGGCGATAGCTATTCAGCAGTTACGATTTTGTGCGGGACAGTTTTTAAATAAATAAATAAATCGGTTTGTTTGTTTTTAACTAAGTTCAGGGAAAACCAGCTCTCTGTTTATTAGGGGGAGTGTCTCATCTCGAAATGAAAGCTACCGTCTGATATGATGAAGTCGACATTGAACAAACATTACTTAGCTCTCTAGAGACCACTGGCTTTCGGCCAGTGATTAGAGTCGAGTTTCGCTTTTTGTTTATACCGAAAACCGAATGTAACGCGTGCCGATGCGGGAAATGTGGAATAATTAACGTTTGAAAGTCAATAAAATTAAATAGACAGGCAAGCTCCGTGGTTAAGTGTGAGATATTACAATTTATAGATGATATAAAAAGTTTTAAGAAGTTGCGAAGCGAGCGAGCGCTTCTCTGAAAGAAGCCTTTTGTGGACATCGACGAAAAGCGTACATACATACATACATTTTCGCTTTTATATATATAGATGGTCATAAAACCGTTAGCAATAGACAGAGGCTACTAAGCTAATTAGGAAATGCATAAAACTTAGGAACATCATGATACCTATTACAGAACTCCGAAAGTGTGACAGTGGTACATGTTCATTCACACAATTCTGAGGCAGCATGTTCCGTACTGCAGAACACAATGTGAAAGGTGAATGCCGGTAGATCTCTAAGCAAACGCCAGTGTGATTGTGCATAGGGTCTAATGTGAATGTATATCATTGCAGGTTTGGTCTGTTCAGTTGCAGCACAGCACCATATTTAAGCATTGCAGTGGGGCAAGAACCATGAAATAATTTGTAGGTAACAGAAGCAACTGTTACATTCTGACACATAGGCAGCAGATCTAATCCAAGCAGACCATATACTCCAGAGGAAATAGGGTCACATGATGAAATATGTAGTATATATCGGATAGCACAATCCTGTAGATGCTTAGTCGGAAGTGGAGAGGTGGGGTTCTTGTCATGCTAATTTCGGGTTAGCGGTAGATTAATGGAGTATTAACATTGGCAAACTTATTGATACAAGGTGCCTTCAATAAGTTTCCAGACTTTCTTTGTACATTTATTTAAATTTGTCATAAACACTTGAAAATTCAGTTTGTTATTACTATACATCTTATGAGGTGACTGGCCAATTTTTATGATTTCAGGTTCAAATGAACAGCTACAGCAGGAATTGGAATACACCCTACTAAAGCCTAATTGTCACAACTGGTGAATTTAAAAAATGCAATCTGGACATAAGGACACTTTAGAAGAACGACATGCAATAAAATTCTATTTTAAACTTAGGAAAAATGCAACAGAAACGTATGGAATGTTTTGGACTGTTTTTCATTAATTGAGCATCAGTTTTGAAGTGGCATAAAAGATTCAAGGAAGACAGGGAATCTGTGAGAGGTGTGGGAGGAGTAAGGAAGTTAGAACACCAGAGTTGATTGGCCAAATAAAGAATTTTATGGATAAGGATCGTGTGATCGAGGCAATAACTGCATAGTTTGATGTCAGTGAGGGAACTGTATATGCAATTATTCGTGAGGAACTGAACATATGGCAGATTTGCGCAAAGTTTGTCCCAAGGGTACTCAAAGAAAATCAGAAAGAAAGACGTTGTCATGGGCATCAAGACAGTTCTTCACTCTTCCTATAGTTCAAACCTTTCTCCCTTTGACTTTTGGTTATTCCCTAAGCTCAAGGAAAACCTTAGAGTCTGTCGTTATGAACCAATTGAGGAGATGAGAGAGGCTATAACGAAGATCATTGACATGCTCACACAAGAGGACTTCCATGGGGCCTTCCAGAAGTTGTTGGAATGGTACAACAAGTGAATTGCAGCCGGAGGAGATTACTTTGAAAGGGACTAGAGTTTTATTTGTGTACTATCAATGGGCCCATATGAAAAAAGTCTGGAAACTTATTGAAGGCACTTTATAACGCAATTTCCTTTCGTTAGATTTATGATATGACTGGATGTTCTGAATGTCTTTCCAATGATCTTTACTACTTTTAAACCCACATCCATTGTGTCACTCTCGTATCATTCCTCAATCGTTCACTTTCTTCACATCATCACGCTGCATAGACATACCTTATAGACTTTTTCCATGTTTGACAATGATAATGCTCTGCGTTAGTAATGGCAGAGGTTCGCTAAATCTTGCAATCACAGAGACAATCTGCAGAGAAAAAAATGTAAAAAAAAAAAAAAAAAAGCAATGTATTTATTAAATTATCAGATTTTATTTTACAATGTCTCCAGGTAAATGTTTTTTGTTTTTTTCAAAGGAGTCATTACTTATCAAGGCCCAGAGACCACTCAAGGATAAGGTTTAATGAGTGTACAGTAGTCAAAGTGAACATGTCAGTCATCGTTAATAGTAGAAATTTGGTAAATTGGATTACTTAAGGGGATGGCTCATCAAGAATTTGTTCACATTTGACTTGAAGCCAACTATATTGTAGTCAGTTGGAAAGCAGGAAAATGGAACAAAGTTCCACAGGCGTGCAGTTCTAAGAAAGAGGCTTTGTTTATGGAATCTATGTTTAGGTTTAGGCATAGATAAAGAGTGGAGGAAATTATTGAGAGTGGTTTCAGCTAGACGAGTGTTTTTTGTGAAAGTCAGGCCGAGGGGGGCATATATTGGAGCTCAGACGAGCACTTGCCATGAAAATAACGATAAAGCAGACAGGCTCGCGACGGCTCTTCTATGAGAAAGAAGTTTCAGGGAAGAGAAAAGGGCATCCCCCACTAGGCTACAAAGTCTATTTTGAACTCTATCAAGGCAGAATAAGCTGCTTCTAGCAGCTCCTGCCCAGATGTGAAAAATTTTTAATTTTTATTTGTTACACATTTTTTTTTTTAAACTAGAGTATTTCATAAGGCACATGATGTTTTCAGACGAGCAGTTTATCAGCCATTATTGTATTTCATTAAAAAAAACAAAAAGGAGAACAAGATATCCTAGTTCAAAATCTAAGCAGAAGAAATATTAAAATGAAAAGAAAACAATGTATTTACTCATAAATATCGAATTGCATATATATATATATATATATATATATATATATATATATATATATATATATATATATATATATATATGTTGTTATTTATTCAGCCTCTTTTGTTAGCTTTCTGTAAAAGAATAATATCCCCACACAGGCCAATTATGTATTTATTACAAAACAAGCAAGCCGCCCGACTTTTCTGGCCATAAAATATGCATAAATATTATATTTTAATTCATACAGAAACTGAGACATGTGCATGCAAGTATTATGTTTTTTTTTCTAAATAGTTCACTGTTTTTAAGTAAAAAGAATACTCTAGATGAGATCAAAGCCAGACCCTAAAGATAAGTGAGTCAAATACGATAACCATTAGGCCAGCTTGACACAATCTTTCAAAAGTGTTTTAAAGCTAACTTATTCTTAACATAAAGAATCTGTCACGTGAACAAGTCATGCATACGCATTCGTGAAACAGTTGACAAACAGATAAAAATCCGATGACCCCTATGTTCTAATTCTGCAATTTTTTACCCCTTAGCAGCCCTTTTTTTCTGGATGAAAACCGATCAAAATGTTTTCCACATGTCTGAATAATTTTTCATAGCATAACGGTTAATGCATCCAATTTATATATGAGTTATATTTTCATTTAGGTTAGGCTTTTTTTTTCATTGTAAACAAAAATAATCTAAAAAAATTTGTTTTTTTTAGTTTATTTCGCTTTATTTATTTATTTTTTTTACAAATATTGGATTTTTTTAAAAAATTAATGATACAAGATAGAACAATAAAAGTTTTGCCCTAAAGAAAACAACACTACAGCTTTATTTTAAAGCTTATTTAAAAAATCAATTCAGGTAACTTGATTATGTAGTAGAGATGATATCTATTCTATGTAGCCGCCTTCAGCCTCAATCACTGCATGCTTTTTCCACAAGCGCTGGCGGAAGCTCGGCGATCAGGCTGTCTTTGATGTGGGAGGTCATCTTAGTGATGTTCTCGACATATGACCAAATGAACTAGTCCAGCGGGTTCAGGTCAGAGGAGGAGGGAAGGGGCAGTGAGAGAAGGGTACAAAGTTGTAGCACTCCTGAAGTCAAACTAGGGTCTCTTTGGACTTGTGGACCAGTGCCAAGTCCTACTGCCAAACCCAGGATCTGCCAACAGACACCTGATTGAACCAAGGGATCACCACACTCTTCAACACCTCCAAATACAAGTGTTGACTTTCAAGCTAACTTCAAAGATGTGAGGTGGCATGATGTGGCCCTCACTTGAAACCACACCATCATAACCATAGCCAGAAACTTTGTTTTCATCACTCTGGGCACGTTCCTGCTATTCATGGCAATCCAGTGATTCATTTTGAAGGTGTTGGCAATGGTCCTGTTGTCATAACTTGGATTGGTAGAGAGCATGAATTGTACAGCGGCACATCTCCAATCTTGCTCGTTGAACATTGTGTCACTTTCACACATGATTAAAGCTTCCTATCCCACTTAGGATTTGTACACAACTTGCCAACTAGTAAATGGTCTGCTTATAAAGAAAGAAAAAACTGGTTTTCATCAAATGGAAATGGAATCATGTAGTCTTTTCTAGGGCGAAAATTTTATTTTTTCCACCCTATACTTTTAAAATGCTTCAAGCAATTATTATGCAATTATTCAGGGCATTGACGGTTGTCTAAGGAAATGTCGGTTATGCAGTTGTTTGAACACAAATGTAATTATCGTAGAAAGGACAGATAAAACATTGTTTTCTTTCATATTGAAAAAAGTGACCTAAATTCTGGGCTTGCCACTTTGTAAGAGATATTTGATATATTTTTATTTTTTTTACTTGAGACTCACTACTTATCAAGGCCCGAAAGCCACTTGAGGATAAGGATTAATGAATGCAAGGTGGTAGTGTAGTTAATTGTGTAAAATTAGGTAGGCTTTGATTATTTAATGGGGACGGCTCAATAAGAACATTTTTACATTGGATTTGAAGGCTACCATGTTGTATTCAACCAGGAAGCAATCCAGCTGAACAAGTGTTTTAAAGGCAGGCAGTTCTAAACAAATAAAGTTTTGGTTTTAATAATGAATGGAAGGAATGTTGCTTTAAATCACTACTAGTGAGACCTATGAAAATCCCACGATTAATTAAATAGAACAGATTTTAATTTTATTATTTACTTATGCACATATACGAGGGTTGTTCCAAAAGTAGTCTCCTATTTTTTTAAACTCGAAAAGTTGAAGAGCTACAAAGACGAGAGTGGTATCATTAAAACGGCAATGTTTTGTGCTCCAAAATTTATTTTTCTACATAGTCACGACTAGTGATGGGGCGATTCCAATATTTTTCCCGATTCTGATACAGTTACCGATTCTGTACTAAATTACTGATTGCGATACAATTACCGATTCCAATTCTTTATAAATCTTTAAATATTTTACTATAAAATTATTTTGTCCCGGATACTGTAAAAGCACATGTTGAATGTGCATGTATTTTCTCAAACATAAAAAACACACTTGTGACGAGGTGATCTAGAGATTTTTACTGTGGGTAAAACCACTAAAAACTTTTGCAGATAGGTAGAAGAGTAACTTATCTTGCGTTTGATATCATTTATTTGTTATATATTTGTTTTTTGTACGGCATAATCACGTTGACACACCGGTTCTCGTCAGATCACCAAAGTTAAGCAACGTTGAGCCTGGCTAATACCAGATGGGTGACCATTTGGGAATTCTAGGCGCTGTATGTGCTCTCCGCTCATCTCGGCATTGTTTCCAGTCGTCCTGTACCCCAACTTGCCACTGGTATGCAACAATGTTGATTCAGGAGAGGCGTGGTTGGAGATTGCACAACTCTTGCCACACAAATTTCTCGCGCAGCCACCCTTACAGTGGGTATCCATAGTCTGTCAAGACTGAAGGAAGCCTTTTTTTTATTTGTTTTTGAACACTTTTTCAAATCTATATGTATAGTAACATAAACGCATTGTTCCTACTAATGAGTCACTATTTATCAAGGCTAAAAGCTAATTAATTGTTAATGAGATAAATGGATAGTTGGATGATGATAATGAACATTATGAGAGGATTGAAGATAGTGCAATAAAATTTTATGACAGTGTATGATGAATGGTATAACCCTCAGGGAAGAAATCCTGTGACAATGTGTTCAGCAGATGTGAGGTTCTTGGAAAGACACTCTGTTCATGGAAATATATATATATAATATATATTAGTGATGGGATTATTCCAATATTTTTCCCCGATTCCAATACAATTACCAATTCTGTCTAAAATTTTTGATTCCAATACAATTACTGATTCCGATTCCGACTATTTAAATATATTAGCTAAAAATCAAAAAAAAATTTTTTTTGAAGGGGAGGCGGATTACGATAAATATCCATGTAATATGTGCATATATTTTTCGGAAATGCTTGTGGATAGGGAGTGAACTATGCATTTTAGTTTTATTAGTAGTTCAAAATACATAATTAATATTTTATCATTAGTACCAGTAATTGAAAATTGAGCCTTAAACAAAGACAAAATAAAGACAAAAAAATCGTTTTTGGCATTGGAAAATTGGCACAAATTTTTCTGATACCGATTCTGATATCCCAAAAGGTTTCAATTTTTCCAGTTATGATTCCGATTAATCGTCCCAATACTAATATATATATGCGTGTCTGTGTGTGTGTGTTTACTTTAGGATAAAATAGTTATCCACAGACACATGTTTCGCTATCACTGTGGCTTCACGTGGGAAGAAAGACAAAAAAAATTATCACACGCAGTAGTACGACTGCAACAACTGTTAAGTCAACTGGATAATAAACGTAAACCGAACGCTTCCATCTGCATGACTTAACATGGAAAATACCATCGATACGACCCAACACAGTACCAAACACTTCCATCAGCATGGTATCAAACAATTTCGTTGACGCTTTCGCCACGATCCGGAACAACTCTGTTGATGTGATCTCTATCAACTCCGACAAAATAACCCAACATGGTCCCGAACAACTCCATCAAAATGACACAATCCCGAACAACTCTGTGTAAATGACACAACATGATCTTGGACAACTCTATCGAAACAATACGGTATCAGAGCAGTAGAAGAAGAAGAAGAAGAATTTAAAAGAAAATGAAGAAGAAAAAAGAAAAAGGGGAAGAACAAGAAAAATAAAAAGAAGAATGAAAAAGACGAAAGAAAGAAGAAAAAGACAAAAGAAGAAGACAAAAGAAGAAGAAAAAGGGAAAGAACAAGAAAAATAAAAAGAAGAATGAAAAAGATGAAAGAAAGAAGAAAAAGACAAAAGAAGAAGAAAAAATAAAAAGAAGAATGAAAAAGACGAAAGAAAGAAGAAAAAAGAAGACAAAAGAAGAAGAAAAGGGAAAGAACAAGAAAAATAAAAAGAAGAATGAAAGAAGAAAAAAGACAAAAGAAGAAGAAAAAAGAAAAAGTGGAAGAACAAGAAAAATAAAAAGAAGAATGAAAAAGATGAAAGAAAGAAGAAAAAAGAAGACAAAAGAAGAAGAAAAAAAAGAAAAAGTACAAGAAAAGAAAGAAGAAGAAATCAACGGAAACAGACTAAACAAAGTAAACGAAGTAGAAAAGAAATAAAAAAGCAAAAGAAGAACGAACGAATGACAATTATTTACTGAACGACTCTGATGTTGACTTTTTATGGCCCTTGGACAAACTCATTTTCGCTGTAGATAGGCCAGACTAAAACATTGACACTCCATTATTCAGCACTTCCACACATGTTCGCCACAATCACTATGGCTCCTCTGTGTGGCTGACAGAAAAATGTCCCTTTAGTTGACCTTTGACAACTAAATACATCTGCTTACGAGCCAAATCCATGGTTTTTGAAACCAGGCATCTTCATTCCATGACGAGTACATACTTCATAAAGTATTTTGTATTTAAAAAAAAAATGATTGTAATTCTAAATATGCACTGAATTATATGTTGAGACTTGAAGGTATAAACATTCAAATTTCTTCAAATGTTTTTTTTTGAAACAGCCCTCGTTAAAAAAAAGGTGTATATTGTTCTAATAAACTTTTATTGTTTAAATAATGTGATTTTGCTCGTTTTATTAAATAAAAATAAAGGTTGAAAAGACATTTTTCATTCAGTAATGAGCTTTGGAAGATTCAATGAAAAAAAAACACAATCATCAAAAGATAAGTGTTTTATTATTTCTAGTTGCCACTTGGGAAAATCACTCGCAAATGCAACTGTTTCGCTCGCAACGTAAAACCCTGCTGACTATGACAGGATTCAAATCCACAAGCACTAAGCCTATTCTTGGATATATGTATATGTTAACCGTTATGTTATGAAGAGCCTTGCTGAAATTACATGTTATTTTATTACTTATCAATTTATGTCATAATGCCATTGCTATTATTTTTTTAAACTGTATTACACGTATGAATTAGCTCAAGGGAGATAATTCGTATCACTAATACAGTAACAAGGTAACAGAAATTTGGTATTGAAGTCATTTTTTTTTTTTTCTTTTTTTTGATATGAAAGAAGAAAACTACTTCTTATGGTTCTAGGAAAGTTACATTTGTGTCCCAAACAACTGCATGACCGACATTTCTTTAGACAACTGTCCACACCTTGCATAAATGTATAATAATCGTTTGAAACTTTTGAAGGTATTTATTTACCATAAATTTTTTAAAAAGGCAAAGGTAATAATCCTATATTTGAAAAAAAAAAAAAGTATATATTTATTTGCTTTCCCACCAAAGCAAAATGTGACACAAGGTCGTTTTTAATGTGGGGTGAAACCAGTTCCCCGAAAAAAAGGCAAAAGGGGCACTCTGGTTGGGACCAAAAATAATAATTGTCCCAGTATAGAGGGGTTCTCCTCCATTGACCGGGACAAATTACCTTAAGTGCAGCATCTGCAGAATAGATACTACACTTTGATCCCAGCCCGAAGGCCAAGAAAAGAATGATATAAATTAAAAAATTTTTTAGATATGGTTCCCCCTTGCCAAATTTTCACAAAAATCACTTTACTAGCTACAACAACTATTTACGGTTTCCCCCCACGCTCTATCTGTGCCTAAATCTAAATGTAGATTTCTATGAACAAAGCTTCTTTCCCAGACCTATCCGCCTGTAGGACACTGTTCTGCTGACCTACTTCTCAGTTGATTACAATACGGTGGCCTTCAAATCCAATGTAAACAAGTTTATGTTAAGCCGTCCTATAAATAATCAAATTCTACACGATTTACGCCATTAACGGTTATTATGCTACTACCTTACATCCATTAACTCTTATCCTTGAGTGACCTTCAGGCCTTGATAAGTAGTGACTTCCAAGTAAAAAAAAAAAAAATTATTTTTGAAAATGCAAAGAAAGCCTAACCATAAAAGAAAATATAACTCAGATATATAAGTCGGATGCATTAACCATTACGCTACGAAAAGCTTGTCTGAAATAACATGATAATTTATTGCTTACCAATTTATGTTATAATATTTTTGTTGTTTTGTTTGGAGATAATTGTTTTACTGGTATGAATTACCCCCGGGAACTAATTCATATGAGTAATGCAGTTATCACTAAAAAAAATAACAACAAAAACATTAAGCCCACGTACATGGTTTCATAAGTATTTACTTCCACTTAAATCAGGCTTGTGCAACAAACAGGTGGTCCATGGGCTACAACCCAGCCCGCTAGACCAGTTAATGTGTCCCTTAGTATTTTTTTTATATGTATAATGTACTTTAATTCTGATTTTTTTTTTTGAGATCGTAAAACTAGTTTTATCGTTTTTGAATTGACCACACAAAATATCAAGTTTTTATTTCTAAATATATTTTAAACAAGATCCGTTCATCACGGTGGATACTCAGATAGCATGTGTTGTTTACCTTTTTGACGTCAACCGGGTTTATAATCTTTGCTCTTTGTGTGAGACGATTTATATGTAAGTTTTAGCTTAACTCTCGCTCGATCTCGCAGTTTGAAATATGTTTTTTATTTACCAAAACTTTGAATGACCCCAGATAGGGAGGGCTCAAAAGTCTACAGACCGCGTCATTTCGAATGAATACATATGTCCATTTATTCATATCTCTCGGGATATGTGCTGAAATCATTTGTGGACGAGGACACAGGGGAGGTAGTCTGGAAAAATATGTCCGGAGCCATGAGACGTATGACGAGATGTCTGTGTTGGATGAATTTTCAGGTGTGAACATTGTACAAAGTAAAGCCAGGTTAGTGCCATGCAGCAGTTCTGCAAGTGAGTAACCTAAATCTGATTTATGGTTGTATGACAGCAGAGTAGAACAATGTAGCATTTCTGATCAAAACCGTGTCTCTGGAGAAGCACGCAAAGCTGCCTTGAGTTGCCTATGAAACCGCTCCACCATTCTGTTTGAAACCAGATGATAACTGGTTGTGTGAATATGTTTGGCACCTAATATTTACAATAACTCCTGAAAGAGAGAAGCTTCAAACTGCCGACCGCGATCAGTTATTTGTTCAGATACACCGAAATGAGCAATCCAGGAGGAAACGAAAGATTTTGCAATGGTTTCGGCGGAGATATCGATTATTGGTGTGACTTCAGGTCAGCAGGAGAAACGGTTTACACATGTAGAATAGCCCAAACTAAATGGCCACGGTCCAAGGATATCTATCTGAATGTGTCGATAACGCATTTCGGGAAAAGGGAAACGTTCGAGTGGAGCTCGGACATGTCGGTGAACCTTGTATATATGTGTCAATTACTGATAAATTCACAGCAAGTAATGAAATGTCCGATTTCTCTGGTTTCTTTGAAACCAGGCGTAATGGCCAGATTGAGCATGAAGACCCTGTGTCTACCATGAACAACTTGTTCGACACATAATTTTTTACAAACATCGCATGATTTCAGAAACTCTCACCGGAGGCACATGACGTGCTTAGGTCCTCCGTGCTTCGTTTCCCTGGTTGAATGATCAGGGTGGTCGGCACTGATGTGCCTTCTCACCGTATTTGAAGTGATACCAGCAAAATCCAATGTTTTGGTTGTTTCCGGGTTGAGAAAAATTTTGATTTTTTTTTTTTTTTTTTTTTTTTTTTTTTTTTTTTTTTTTTTTAGGCGAGGGACTCTCCTGTCATGCCACAACACATCCAGCTTATTTGATAAAACGTCGATTTTCTCTAGCACTTTGTTGTAATTTGGTTGCTCCTTAGCCCCAACAGCTGCTACCATATGACTTGACAAGGGTTGTTGATTGGGTTTTGGTGAGGATTCCAATATTTTCTCTGCCATGGCTTCTAGTAGTTGTTCAGCAGTTTCTATTTCCAAGCTCGGGGCCAATATTGCCTTCAGGAGGCAGACGAAAAAAAAATTTTTTTTAATAATTGCTGAGTCTCTGGCTGAGGAGCCTGAGAGTTCTTTTAAGTACCTTAAAAACTCAGTTGGAAGCCTGTCACCCAGGTGTTCATTTTGCATTAATGTTCAGAATTTTCTCTCCTCTGAAGCAGTGTTTCATTTTAGCACCTCTGTTTTTAAGTCTTTGTATGTCATTTCTGGAGGTGGGTTAGTTATATCCCAAACTGTTTTAGCCTATGGTGCCGGCATGCCACAACACAAAATGCGTAGCTGATTATGAGGGGGGACATCGTGAATTTCAAAAAAGGCGTCCATTTGTGCAAAGCATAATTTTGCATCTTCTGCGAATGGCAGTAGAGAAATAAAACTCGTTTTTTTTTCACTGCAAAAAAAAAAAAAAAAAAAAATGAACGGACCAAATGAACAAAAGAAAATTTTATGAACTAGCTGTCCAAGAGAAATTTGCACACACAAAAAAATGTTGTTTTTTTTTTTCAAAATATAAAATGTCACAATTAATAAATAATACTAAAAGGAAAAAGCATCATTTTTAGTGTGTGTGTGTGTGAACGTATAAAAATATAAGGAACTTTTCAGACGTTCTTTAAAACTTTCTTTGAATAAAGTAATAAAGTTTCAACACCTTAGCACAAGAGGACAAAAATTCTTTTGTTCGTCTGTAGTACTACTTTGTAATAATTTTTTAATTGAACGAAAAAAAATGTTATCAAAACTAAAGCAAAATATTCAACATAGTTTAAGTTAAGACTTACAATAATGAATAATCTGTTCGTCCGAAGAAAAAAAAAATTTTTTTTTTTTTTGAGCCAGTTGCTCTTTTGTACTTCCAGTAGGATGTTTAAACCGATGTTAGGTCGAATTGTGTTTTTTTTTTGTACACGGATAATGTGTTTGTTGAAGAAGAGGTCACCACTTTAGCAAGGTCCTTCGTCGCAGTGGATACTCAGATAGCATGTGTTTGCCTTTTAGACATCAACCGGGTTTATGCTCTTTGCTCTTTGTATGTTCATTTATATGTAAATTTTAGCTTAACTCTCGCTCGATCTCTCAGAGAGATCTCTTCTCTGCTACATATTCACAATATTACTGAATGTATTTAATTACTATGGTTCTCATAAATCTACATAAGAGTTCATTTTCTTGCAGTAACTGGCCCATATGGTTGTTACAAAGTTCAAATGTGGCCCAATATTAGAAAATGTTACACACCCCTGATTTAAATGTAAATTTCTGGTGACCAGGGAAAAGAACGCGAGCTTGCAAAGCTATGGTTGGCTTTGATGACACTGTTTGAGTCCCGTGACTAACAGTAATTATCACTTCCTGCACTAATGATTGCGTGAGTATGATGCACTAGTATCTGTAGGTACAAAAAGTTATTAATATTTATTAAAACATATATGATGGACTCTCCCGTTGATTTCGACATACGAGCTTCCACCACAACCAAGTTGCTCCGAAATCACACAAATGATTTGTTTATAGTGGTGAAAGCTTTGTGTAGAAACATCCACATTTTTTAGTATTACTGTTCCAGATGAGAATTGTCTGAAGATAGCAGTTTCAATCCTACCCAAAGCCGGCCAGAGGTTTACTTGGCCCAAAACAAGGTGAGACGACAACAACTACGGATGGCAGTGATTGCTGAGAATGCAGTTAGGAGATTCAAAGTTCCTACCCGTCATGGTTACCACCTGACAAAGGCCAGAGGAATAGTTGGCCGAAACGTCGTGAAACAACAACTAATAAAGATGAGAATAATAGTCCGCAATAAATAAATTAATATAAATAATACTCATCTCAATAATGAATTCCAATTAAAATAATATATATTACTGCTAACCTTTGCTACAGGACAGAGTATACAGTAGATAGTGGGTTTTTATATCAGTTTCCTTCTCCTAGATGTATGAAGACTGGGGGTGCATCTCTCCCAGTGAATTAATGCAGCCCCAGATACCAACCTGGAAATTTTTACGACTCGTATATATAATCTAGATGCAATCCCCTACCTCTATCAGAGACAGATGGATCCCAAGATGAAGTACTAGGTGAGCTAATTCACACGCATATTACAACTATCACTAAAAAAATAATGACAAAAACATTACAACTCGCGCATATATATGGTGCAATTATCAAACTATATCGGTCAGATAGATCCCAAGACAGTACTGATGCAACATCTTGGTAGGTGGTACTCAGAGCACCATTTCTTCCTTAACAAGGTTCTCCATCTCTCCTCAACGCTAGCCCAATTTTAATAATGTAAAACCAGCAGTGAGGTTAGTGAGGCCTAGAATATAAAACACAAATTTGGATAAATGATCTTAAAACAGGTGTCGGTAAGTGCGTTAAAAAAAAGCAAAAAAACAAAAACAAAAAAACTGAATATTAGAAGCTAACAGAAGAAGGAACAAAGAGAGAAAAAAAAGTGTGAAAAATAAGTTTAAAAGACTTAAGATATAACGTTGAGTGTCCATAAATATATGCCAATGTCACTCTGGTTTATTTATTTCCCTCCCACGGAAAGATGTGACACAAGGATTGGAAAGTAGAATTTGAAAAGCTAGTGCCTTAGAGGAAGGGCGTTCTAAACCTGCAAAAAAAACAAAAAAAAACTACAGCACTCCCCGGTAGGGGCACCTCAGATGATTAGCAATAAACTAATCTGTTCTCAAACAGAAAAGACAAAACCAGAGAGGGTGGACCTCTTAAAACTGCACAAGACCAGTAACATACCACAATCAACAATTAGTTTCATTAGACTGAGCTAGTACTCATGTAAGCTGGAGAAATGTAAAGTAGGTAATTAGGTAAATATAAAAAAGGCTGGCTTTTATTAAAAAGAAATACTATGCATGAATAAAAAATGTAATATTAATTAAGACTAATTTTCTTAATTTGTATTATTTGCTATTTTGCTTCAGTGATTTCTTTTCTTTTTTTTTTTCATTGACAGCCATGTTTAATTTTAGAAGAATTTCTGATGTGTAGCTAATCTGTATAAAATAAGGATAAGGAAGAGAAAAGATACTACTCCATGGATCATCTCTGATGTGATTCCTGGTGGCTTCCCAGTCAGCCTTCTTATAGTACCTTGTCATTTTAAGTAATGGCTTTTCAGCTTCAGGTTGAGAGTTTAGGGCAATTTCTACCATTATCACAATGTGATCGGCATTCCCGAGTGGGCTGTGGGCATTTGTTGTACAATCATTGGGAACTGTGGTCAGAAATAGAAATGAGGAGTGTTGGTCCTGTCGATCTGGAAGACCGGTCGGAAATCTGTCTGTGATAGGAAATGAGATAGAAAGAAGTTATGTGTTATGCTACTAGCTGCATCTGTGTAAGTATAGAAACCAAGGCAATTGCATGCTAGTATCAAGGGAGAGTGCTACATTTATGCTATCAGAGACTTGGTTGATTAGGGTACAGTCATGAGTCAAGGGAGAATGGTAGAAAAAATATAAGTAGCTAACGTTTTGTTGCAGGTCTAGTCACATGAAAACCTGATTGTCTGACTCTAGTTTAGGTTTTCTAGTCAAGGGGAGGGTGTTTCGAATAAAGACTCCAAGTTTATGCATATGTCTGTCTGACTCCTTACGGCAAAGTGGGAGATAACTAGGTTTATTAAAGTGGTTAGAGGTGTGAAGGCTAGTTCCACTTAGTGCCAAGATATCCGGGGAGTTTATTAGGAGAAATGATTCAGCATCATCTAAATTAGTTCTAAGTCTGCGGATATTCATGAATGCAAGCCTCAAGGAAGGAGGCAAATTGGTTTTGTTTGAGTTGATGCCTGGTTTGATTGTATTTTTTGATTGAACTGTAATTTTATTTTATTTAAAAGTGTCACTTTAGGGTGAGAGGTGCTGGACAAAGTGGTTGTGTATAACACCAAACACGCAACGCAAGTAGACCATCAACCGACTCTTCATCCATAGGATTGTGGCCTCTTGGAAAGTCCATTGGAGATTGGTGCAGGGTCACTTTCCATGCATGACATGGCACGACTACCATTCTGATATTATACAACTGATGATGGTGTAGCCGTTCTTAGTGTTACCAAAGATTTAGGGCTCCTGTACTGTCGGTCGGAATACAGCAACCAGAAAAACTCTCAAGCCAGTACCCAAGGTGTTTTTGTCAGGTCCCTGTGATCATGCCTCTGTGCTTGGCTAATAGGCAAAAAGGGAGTATGAAAGCTGGGCGATAGGCAAATATATATATACTAGCAAAAGTACCCGTCGTTGACTGGGTTCAAAAACAGTGTACAGAAAATGGACTCTGATTTATGAAAGTATGATAGGTTATGAAAAGGAAGGTTTGTAATGAGATAACTTCGAATTTTGGGGGTATCCAAACCAAAGCAAAATATGATGAAAGTAAAAATAAAATAGATAAACCCCATAATTTATTATACCATACCTGTTCACACTGAAACACTTATCACAATATTCTGTGGATCTATATTAAAAAACCTTGTTAAACTTTGTGACATATTTCCATTCTATGGAGGTCAGGTGCGAACGAACACCCCATAATTTTATTATACCATATTTCTTCAAACTGAAACCTAATTATTAAAGTATAAGATAGCTATGAAAAGTCTTTATTAAAGTTTGTGCCTATTTTCATTCTATGGAGGCCAGGAGCGAATGCAGACCCCACAATTTTATTATACCATCCCTATTTAAGTTAAAACAGACTTATCAAAGTATTATGTACATCTATATCAAAAACACTTGTAAACGTTTTTTTTTTTCATTATTTTTTTCCATACTTTGTGAACCAGGCGCGAATGCAGACCCCACAATTTTAATGAACCACTGTTCTGCCAGATCAAACATACCCATTCCTGTGTCTCGATACATCTTCTATCATTATATGTAATCAGTTTTTTAAAATAGTCAATCATATAGGAGCCTATTCGTGACCACACACACACACACAGAGCTTTATATTATATATATATATCTATATACACATATACACATATATATATATATATATATATATATATATATATATATATATATATATATACACACACACTAGCAGGGAGAATAAGGATTAACAAATGTTGCACCTTCCCATATTTTTTTTACTGGCCATGCAAACTGGATACACAAACAAAGGAAACCAAAGATCTTTCTAAACAAAATCGTGTAATTCAAATTATAAAAAAATTGTTAAATTAACTGGCTACACAAACAAATATAATACACTTTCAACTTCTTTAATAAAAAAAATGTTTTAAAAAAATATTTAAATAAATCCATTTTTAATTTGCAAATATTACGAAAAAAATATTTTTTGTAAGAGAACTGCTGCAAAGCATCAAGTAGGTTGAAAATTTATGAATAAACTTTTCACATCTTTTTTTTTTTTTTTTTTCTTTTTTTTTGGCAAGGTTATTAATAACACTATCAAAATTCAGTCCATTGGCAAGTTTGCTCTCTATAGAGTGAACTGCCAAGTATGTAAGCCTTGTCTGGCTCATTGCTGATCAGAGGTAGTTCTTTATGAGCTTCAGTTTCAAGAAAGAGCACTTACTTTTATTATTATGGAAATCAATGAAAGCACTCATTTTTTAATCAAATCCATTGATTACCTACTCTAGTTATGAGCCCCCCCCCCAGCAGTGTACGTGAAGGAAGCTTCACCTGCCTCCCTGCACTGACTTAGTCCACAATACATTGTAGTCTACATTGCACTGTAGTGAATATATTGTTGATTTTATAAAATCATCTGTAAATAGTGGCTTGAATTAAAATTTAAAATACAAAAGTCAAGTATCATGGTTCAATTGTGCTCTAAACAGAAACATTCATTTCAAATACACCCTATCTTATCAAAGGAACCAACTGTTGATTTTCTGAAATTATTTTTACATAATCACTTGAATTAGAGTTTAAGCGTACAAAAGTCAAGTATCATGGTTCAATTGTGCTCTAAAAAGAAACATTCATTTCGAACACACTTATAAAAAAATCTACAGTTGATTTTATAGGTTGGGGCCTTTCTGTTAGTGCAGTGATAAAACTTCTCAAATACACTTTGATCAAAATCTGACTTCCTTCTTTAATTGGATTCGATTATCGAGTTTTGATACTTATCAGGTGTATTCCAATACAAAATCTATGTAAAAACACTACCAGACATATGAAGTACCTTCTTGTTAAATTAAAAAAAAAATCGGCCCAGCCATTTCTGAGTCCATAAGGAATGAACTCTCTCACACACACACACACACACACACACACACACACACAAAGTTCCTTTTATATATATATCCCGCATTTTGCTAATTCCTACCCTCTGATGAGAAGGAAAGTATTTCTTCGAAACTCCGCGGATTAAGGACTATCCATTTATCTAGTGTTTCCTTTTCAGATTAAATATGTTTTTAACTCATTTCAAAGTGTTTTTTTAAACATATTTTATTAACTGTTTGCTCATATATATATAAATATATATAAAATTATTTACTATAATGATTATTAAATACCTACAGACACTAGTGTTTCATTCTTTCTGGAATCATCAGTGCAGGGTGTCACGATTACCATCGGTAATATATATATATATATATATATATATATATATATATAACTGCTAGGTTTATTTTGGGTGTCTTTAAAAAAAAAAAACACCCAATATTTTTGCTGATAAGGAGACTTTGTTTCCAAAAACTATGTTAAAATTATTGTCCAGGACTTAGTGTCTATCTCAATAAAAACATTGTATCTGAAACGATCGTACAATTTATTGATTTTGTTTTGTTTCTCCTTATGAAACCTATTTTTAATTTTAATTATAAATTATCAATCATCTCTCTCTCTCTCTCTCTCTCTCTCTATATATATATATATATATATATATATATATATATATATAGAGAAAGAAAATTAAAACTAAGTTGAAATTTACAATCAAAATTTATTGTTCGACTGAATACTCCAAAAAACAATTTACAAAGTCCTTAATCCACGGAGTTTCAAAAAATGCTATTCTTGTTATTCTTCTCATCAGAGGACATAAAGAAATCAGCAAATTATATTTGTAGCAATGCTAGAATTTGCTGGTCATGGCATTAAATGAAACCGCAATTTATTATAATCATAAATAGCAAAGATGTACATGTTCTTTAAAAAAACGAGTGAAAAAATGTGGGAAATTAAAAAAAACGTGCATAATAATAAACACATATAATAAGCTCTACTCTCTATTGTGTATTGAGCTTTTTTATTCGGTTGGGATAAAATTATTTATATATAAATACAGGTATTTATATTAGATTGAAGTTTACCATTGCGTATATCTGGTAAACACTACAACTTTTTTGATTTTATTATTTATTTTATACATTTATTAGTGTTGGATCGATTAATCGGAATCGGGAATCCAAATAATCGGAAATTTTGGGGATATCGGAATTGAAAAAATTTGTGCCAATTTTCCAATGCCAACAACGATTTTTTGGGGTTTTTTATTTGATTTTCTTTAAAGAAAACTATTCTACCGCTGATAGTAATACTAAAATAGTGAATATCTGTTGATTTTAACCTATTAGTAAAACTAAAATTGATAGATCATCCCTCACAAGTGTATCCTTACGTTTAAGAAAATATCTGTACATTTAACGTGTGTTTTTTACGGTGATTGTGAAAAATAACAACTTTATAATTAAATATGTAGAGACATAGAAAGAATCGGAATCGGGAATTTAATACAGAATTGGTAAAATTACTGGAATCGTCCCATCCCTAATAAATATATCTTGTTCACAATACAAACATGTACTAATGAAAGCAAAGTAACAAGTTGAATAAAATATAAACCAATAAAACATTTGTTGTATGCAAAACTGACTATGAAATGGAATTCAAATGTAAGTAGAATGATGTATGCGGTTGAACAGTGTCCAAAAAGTCACTGAAGGGTTTTGAACTTAAATAGATTCTTTATTTTGGAGTGACTTTTTGGACACCCTGCACATATGTATTTTTGTTTCATTTCACTTCGGTCAAAGTCCTAAGAAATCAAGGGTCCCCGTATTCTAGGTGCTAACACACTAAAGACTTTGCCCTTTCTTTCTTTTTTAATCTGTTCTAGGTGCTAACATTTGGTTTCTATATGACATAAAGTACTTCCTTACCGCTCAAACACTGAGTTAGTAAGTCGAGAACATAATTTTCCTCTCCCCAATTAACCATTTAAGTATGTTATAGTATACCTTTCTTGTAATCTCTTGGTTTTACTAGATTCCAGGAGAAGAATTCATCTGGTCTGGTGGAGTATCCAATTTTGTGCTGTTCTTATGGTAACATCACTTGGAGAACATACACTATTCCTTGTAAAAGTCAGTGTGGGTAAGTCATGCCAAGGAGATCTTGTTTAGGCTCCAAATACTATGTGATTTTGAATATTTAGTCAGGGTTTTTTTTTTTACAAAGGAGTCACCACTTATCAAGGCCCAGAGACCACTCGAGGAGTCTCCAACCTGTCTACAACTTGGACGTCTTCAAGTCCAACATAAACAAGCTCCTGACAAACCGCCCCCTTAAGTAAGACACTCTATCAAAACCCCCAATACTAATGATTACTACAATACTACCTCATTGATTACTGTACACGCAATAACCCTTATCCATGAGTGGCCTTAGGGCCTTGATAAGTGGTGACACCCATGTAAAAAAAAAAAAAAAAAAAAAAAACGTGTTGCCGTGCGTGAGTGTGAGTTGTATGTTCTTTAGCATGACAAAGAATATTCGTTAGGGTACAGCACGTGGAAATAAATGTGAGTTTGAAGTGAGCCATAGCTAGCTTGTAGTATTCACGTTCAGCCTGGGGCCTAAGCCCCAAGCGAAGTCTGCTCCCAGGTAGGGTCAGGTTGAAAGAGGTTTAATGATTTCAGATTTTGTCTTTTATATACTCTGTCACGTGATTGAGAGCTGGCTTTTGATTGGATAAGCCAGAGAGAAAATGGATTTCAAATCTCGTTGAGAGAAGTAGCTTCTGCCTGTTTGTAGCGAGTGTCGGTTGCTACAAACCCCTGTACAGAGAGACCTTCAAGTGGGCATTCGTCCCTTTCTGTAAGTATTGCATATGTAGAGAGGAAAAATTTATGTACTAAATGTGTGTGTGTATATATTTTTAAAGTGTTCATCGAGAATTTCTGTAGTAGAAAGCCTACGTATTATGTACATATGCGTGTGAGTGGAGAAAGTTCTTACATACTAGGATAGTGTCCGTATTTATGTCTGAGCACATGGAGATAGTAGCCAATAGCCCGAGCAGGGAGGTAGTTTGGTTGGTGCTATTTCTTGTAAGGTCATCGGAGAGAAAACAAGAGAGTGATCATGTGCATCCCTTTTTATTAGGCAGATCAGGACATCCCCTGGCATCATGACAAAAGGAGATAAATATGTGTGTATAGAGAAGAGAGTTAAAATCAACTTGGTAACCATTTTGATCATTTTTTGTTTGTTTATTTTATGGTATTTCAACTCTTTTTAGGTTATTTAATGCAGAATGCAATTATTTTAATAAATGTTTTTATACTTCAAGTTATTTATATTTTCAAATAACCATATCTACCTTATGGGCTGCTCAGCCACCAAGATCCTATCCTTAAATGTCACAGGCTGTCAACCACAGAAAACTGTTGGCTCCATTGGGGTGGGAGGTAAACATAAGAAGGAAAATTGTTGTTTTTGGTTTTGCAAAAAGGAAAAGGGGAGGGGCACGATAACATCAATGTTTGGTGCATTTTAGGTCAGAAACACACTCATCTGGTAATACCAGTTAACCATTTTTGAGATGACTTGTAATAGTGACATCTACAAATCCTATGGTATTCATATTATGTAAAAAATCCAAAGAAGAATGTACTTTGTGGTTGAATTTTAGGATAAATGGGTCATACCACGAATGAATTGCTTTTCATTTTGTTAAAGAAGAAAAAAAGAAGCTACGGGCACATTTTATCTTCTATTTCAATCATACGAGGTGTCTTAAATACATTTCCAGAATTTTTGTACATTCATTTAAAATTGTCATAAACTCTTGAAAATTCAGTATGTTATTGCTATACATCTTATAAGATGATTGACCAATTTTTATGATTTCAGGTTCAAATGAACAGCTATAGTAAGAATTAGAATACACCCTACTAAAGTCTGATTGTCACAGCTGGTGAATTTCAAAAATGCAATCTGGACGTGAGGACACTTTAGAAGAACGATATGCAATAAAATCTTGTTTTAAATTTGGAAAAAATACCATAGAAACGTATGGAATGTTTCAGACTGCTCTTGGATCATCTTGCATGAACCAAGCATCAGTTTTTGAGTGACATCAAAGATTCAAGGAAGGCAGGGAGTCTGTAAGGGATGTTGAGAAGTGTGGGAGGAGTAAGGAAGTCAGAATATCAGAGTTGATTGGCCAAATAAAGAATTTCATGGATAATGATTGTTGTGTGTCTATAGAGACAATAGGTGCACCGTTTGATATCATTGTGAGAACTTTACACACAATTATTTGCAAGGAACTGAAGATGCAGGAGATTTGGGAAAAGTTTATCCCAAAGGTACTCAACAGAGATCAGAAAGACGTCATGGGCATTAAGACAATCCCTCACCCTTCCTATAATCCAGACCTTGCTTCTGTGACTTTTGGTTATTCCCTAAGCTCAAAGAAAACCTTAGAGGCTGTGTTTATGAGACAATTGAGGAGATGAAAGAGGATGTGATGAGGGTCATTGATATGCTCACACAAGAAGACTTCTATGGGACCTTCCAGAAGTTGTTGGAACGGTACAACAAGTGCATTGCAGCCGGAGGAGATTACTTTGAAGAGGACTAGAGTTTTATTTGTGTACTATCAATAAAAGTGACCATACGAAAAAAGTCTGGAAACTTATTGAAGGCATATTGCATATATTAATGGGCTTAAGAAAACACAGATGTGATGCCATATTATATGGCGAAATAAATAGTGCTAATAAAATAATGAGGGAAATTCAAGTAGAAAACAAATATAATATTAAATTTAAACTTTTTATTTTAGATTTATGAATTAAAAAAAAGTGAGTTTTTTTTTAGATGAAGATTGATAATTTGTATTATTCGGATTATTCTGACTACTGTTCTCATCTTGGTGTAACAAGTATGCGTAGCAATCAATTTTTTTGGCAGTTAAAAATACAATTATGAATTACTTAAGATTTCTATCTTATTATGGTTGACAGAATGAGAACAATCCTTTCCCGTTTATTAAATAAAGGATTCCGTTCGAAATTCTATCTAGATTCCTGAGTTCCACATTTAGGTTTCCAACTTTGACAAGATGCACTTGAATAAGGTCGGAGGTTACATCAACCGAAACGTTGTAAGAATAACATCAGAAATGAGACGAGTAGTTTGAATAATCCAAATAAAGATTTCATTTTTTAATAATCATTGATAGTTCACAAATGATTTTTACCTTATAAAAAAAAGAAAGAAATTTCAAGTTTGCTGGCAACAGTGATCAAAAGTTTCAATTGTCAAACCTATTCCATTTTAATTAAACATATCTATTACTAATGGAGATTTGGTATCTGTCTGATGTCAAAACTATATTATTACTAGGGCTATGACAAGAGAATATTCTTTTCATTATTTTGACTCTCGAGTATATATCAGTTAATATCTTATATGATTTTAGATAGAGTGATGTGGTTCTCGATTGATTAATTGTGCTTAACTGTGTCAGATATATACTTGAAAATCAAAACAATGAAAAGAATATACTCTTGTCATAGCCCTAATTAAGACCCGTTAATCCGCATTACCTGGTAGTAGCATTCCCTCCCTCCACCCTCCCAGGTAAAAAATAATTTCTTTTTTCTTAAAAATAAACCTAATGTATTCACCAATAAACAGAAAATTTTAACAAAACACGGTACTCATGCAGATTTTGAACGTCCGGTTCCAAATCCAAGTATCAAATAAATAAATCAGTGCCTTTTCGTGTTCGTTTCCTCAAAAACCATTGTTTCATTTTGTGTGGTCGCTTTTTTTGGTTTTGTAACCCGTTACCGGATGTTAGCGAAGCAATATGTAATCTAAGTACAAACACGATCTAACGTGTACATTTAACTTGTGATGATAGCAAACCCAATTTAAAAAAAAAGAAAATGTAATTAGGATGTATAATAAATGATATCCTAAAAGTTATGACAAAATAAAACCAGTAGCGATATAATTCTGTTTATTGTTTATTTATGGAGAATTATTTTATCTGTGATTTGTAAATGTCCTGTTGTGTATTTGTGCAGAAGTTTTTTTTTTTTGTGTAATATCTCGGGTGTCCTTTGATGATGTAGGAATATAATAGCATCATGAACAGGTTTAGTTAATATAATATTAGTTTAGTTAATAGTGGAGAAGTCTAGAAAAGCAAAGTTAATGTAGATATAGAAAATGGTGGCATGTTTTAAAGTGGCGGACCATTCGTTTAATGGTGGAAAGAGCAAATAGCAGAATTCGAGAATGTCTACTTCTCAACCAATCAGCTGGTTCAGATTTCAGCAAGGAAGAAAATATTATTTGTGTAGATGAAAAGTGGTAAAAGTGTGCGATGTGTATGTAATCAGTAGCCAGTTAATGACGGTGTAGACACAGGAAAGCAGGAAAAAGTATAAAAACATGCGGTGATGAATGGGATCGTAAGAGGACTTATGGAATAGAGGGTGAAATTGGAACTACTTCCTCTGTAGTTGATGACATTGATAATGATATCACTCCTAGGAATAAATGTAATGTTTTAATATTACAAATTAATGTGTCTAAAATGTTGTTCTATAGTTAAATAAGGAAATGGCTAATAGTGTAAACATAATAAATTTGTATGTGCCATCTGTTGTTGCAAACCTACAGTATTTTTGTCCAGAGGGGAAAACTGCACCTCTTTTATTATATATAGGGATATTGTACTATTGCATATTATTATATACAACATAATCACACCGGTTCCCATTAGATCACCGAAGTTAAGCAACATTGAGTTTGGTCAGTACTAAAATGAGTGACCATTTGGGAATTCCAGGTGCTGTACGTGCTCTCCGCTTATCTCGGCATTGTTTCCAGTCGTTCTGGACTTCTCCTTGCCACTGGACTCAAGCAGTGCCGATTCAGGAGAGGTGTGGTTGGAGATTGTGCAATCCTTGCCTCACAATTTCACGCACAGCTATACTTACAGGGAGTATCCATTATCTTTAGACACTGAACAGAAGCTTTCAACTATCGTACTAACCTTCAAAATCCCAGAAAGTCCTCAAACTATTTATTTTCATGGAATTACAATCAAGGATCTAATTTTAGGCTGCTGGTATTAGTCCAATTACAGTACTTGTATACATATACAGTCGTCATTAAAGAAAAACGAAAAAATTTTCAAAAAAAAAAAAACATACAAGTCAAATCATAAAAAAAAAATTGTTAAATTAATTTTTACTGGCCATGCAAACTGGATACACAAACAAAGGAAACCAAAGATCTTTCTAAACAAAAACGTATAATTCAAATTATAAAAAAAATTGTTAAATCAACTGGCTACACAAACAAATATAATTAACTTTGAACTTCTTTAATAAAAAATTGTTTTAAAAAAAAATATTTAAATAAATCCATTTTTAATTTGCAAATATTACGAAAAAAATATTTTTTGTAAGAGAACTGCTGCAAAGCATCAAGTAGGTTGAAAATTTATGAATAAACTTTTCACATCTTTCTTTTTTTTTTTTTTTTTTTTTTTTTTTTTGGCAAGGTTATTAATAACACTATCAAAATTCAGTCCATTGGCAAGTTTGCTCTCTATGGAGTGAACTGCCAAGTATGTAAGCCTTGTCTGGCTCATTGCTGATCAGAGGTAGTTCTTTATGAGCTTCAGTTTCAAGAAAGAGCACTTACAGCTGGCAATGCTAATAGCTCGGGTTAACTTTTTATTATTTTATTTTAATTTTTTTTCTATTTTTACCCGCTCAAAATGCTATCCCCTGGCATGTGCCGCTCGGGGCAGACTACCCCTTCTGCCTCCCCTCTTTGCTACGCTACTGATAGATACCATCTTCTCAGGGCTCCTATTTTTTAGCAAGGGGAGGTGGTAGTGTAGTACCTATTCTGTTGTTATTTCATTATCATCCCAGACATTATCTCCTCCTTGGTGGTGGTCACCTCAAAATGCTTAACTTGTGCTACCAGATGAGGCTGCCTTCCTGATCTAAATATGCCAACAAGAAATTGTCATAATCAGCTATTCACTAGCAGACTCAGAACTGAGCTAGCAAAAATATGCTCCCTCATATACTTTTTTGATAATCCTAAATTGGTTAAAATGTAAAACATATATGACTGTGAATATTAAAACTATTTATTTATTTATTTATTTATTAAGAAGTACTATCACACCCATCGTAATAGGTGTGATTTTTTTTTGGCATTAAAAATAGTTACAGTTTTATATTCATCCAGGATATTTTTCTTTTTGGCTCTACTATTGATTTTCTTTTAATTAAAATAAATATTTTATATTTTCCCCTAGGAAATGCCGAGAAATAGATCCTGCTATAATCATTAAGCTCCGTTCAAGTTAAGCAATTTGAAAGAAACATACTAAAAAGATTCAAACTTTGCAATGTTGTAAGTTCTCTCCCCTGTTTCTCACTGTCTTTAAAAATATTTATTTTTTTATTTGTCATTATTTCATGAAGCTTTTATATTTTATTTTTCATTTCTTTTTCAGAATGGACAATAATTTGAATACCAGAGATTAAAGAGATAAAGAATGTTACCCAATGGACAAGAGCTAACTTGGAAATATTTTATTTATTAAAACTTGTTAATTACAAAGAAAAAAAAATCAAATCAAATTTATTATGTATTCCTATTCGGTCTGGTGGACTTTAAGGAAATTAAACTTTTTATATCTTCAAAAAATAGCTGGTTCTGGAGCTAGCTTGAAACATTTAAAAAATGATAAATTTTTTAAAAAGACTTTGCCGCTGGGTACATTTGACCATCATAGACGTCAAATCTCTACATCCAGTTGTTGCAGAAATGGGCCGAGTTATCAAATGAAAAAATATCCACCTTGGAAAATCCTCTTTTTTGGTTCTGATGATTTTTCCCTGGAGACCTTGAAAATACTAAAAAACAACATGTGAGTATCTATTTTACTTCTTTATTGTATGGAATGAATATATCAAAATTAAAATATAACAAATTTGAATGTACATTAATTATAAACAGCAGGGTTACACGGCGTCACCCAGAATCCTAACTTTCGGAAAGAGTGTAGATTAGAGTAAAGAATTAAAGTAAAATGAAAAATCGGTGTAAGATTTTAGCAAGTAAATTCTGAAAAGCCAACACATAGTGACACAGAATACTTTATTAAATATATACTAGCAGAATACCCTAGATTACCCTGTGTCCTGATTTCCATAAACAATCTTTTTAATATTCTAATTGAAGATTTTTGTTTATTTTAGGAAAAAGTCAGAGTAAAAATAATTATGCCCTTGTGAGGTTCGAACTCATAACCTCTGCCTTTAAATACTGCATGCTAAACGTTTGAGGTATCAAATCAAATCTTGTTTAAATCATTTGTCCATTCCTTCCCTTCCTATTTTGTCCTTTTACATCCCTAGAAAGAAAGTAATTGTTTCTGTCTTCCTTTTATGCTGTCAGCCAAAGATTTACCGAAACCTTCATTTCTCTGTCTCCTCAATATCCATGACGTCATTGTCATATCGACTGACATCTTTGTTTGACTCTACTTTGACCTATTTGACTTGATACCTAACTTTCAGGTCTTTCTTTCTGTTATCTTTTCCTAAGGACTGATTTATTTCCCAAACTTTGTGTCACTTCGATCTGTACATAGTTCAACCCTTGTTTCACCCGATCAGCTACACTTCTGTAGAAGGGCAAGACTCCCATCCCCAATGAGGCCGCCTGTTGGCGTTGGGTGACTACCTGTAAGAGGTCAACACGAATACTGGTGGTTCAACAGTCATTGATCCAGTAACAGAGTGGTCAACAGCTTGCAACACACCACTTTGTCTGATGGCACCTGATCTCATCAATCAGCTGGCCCTGACATGCCTTACCTCATATATAGTTATTTTTCTCCCTACCATATTATCCGATCTACTTTTGTGGAACACTTTCCAACCTTCTATATTATACTAGTTTGGGTGCCCGGGTATTTAGTGGTGTGTATTGAACAGAAAAAAAAAAAAGAGGTAGTAGGCAGGCAGGCAGGCAGGCAGGCAGGCTTGAACCCATACCGCGAAGGAGGAAAAGAATGTGGAAAAAAAACATGATGTCTTTGCCGTTGTGTCCATCGCCAAACCAGAAGTGGTGAGGGTTTAAATTAAGGGTAGTCAATTGAAAAGAAGGGATGAGTTTCAAAAATATCAGCGAAAACAGCAACTCCCCTCCTTGTAGAAAAGTACCCAGCTGAGAGCGAAAGAATTAATGTTTTTAGCCAAGTTTACAATATTTGTCATCCGAAGGGTCAAGCTTTAAAACAATACTGATCTTGTGAAAATCCATTGTCTCTGTCGACAGTTTTAGGCAGACACACAAACACACATACATACATGCATGTAAACAGACAGGTTAGATTTATATTATACTAGCAGGGGTACCCGGCGTTGCCCGGGTGTTTAGAGGTGTGTGTGTGTGTGTTGGGAGGAGGGGGGGGCAAATCAAAACAAAAGCGAAGTAATAACCCTGTTTAAATATTATATAAAAAAAAAACTTCTTTAAAAAAAATCGTGGCCCAGGTGTTTGTGTTGGGGGAGGGGGCTTAAAAAACAGTTTTCGTAAGTAGTTAGGATCAAACCCAAAGCCTTGAGGCAAAGGTAGAAAATAAAGTGTGCAAAAAACCTGACACGTTACCCGCTCGGTCAGCAATAAAGAGTAACTGAAACACGTTTGAATTTATTTAAGTATTAAAAACAGAATTGACACGTGCCCGCAATAAAAGTTAACCCGCTACTTCTATTTGACCTCATTAATGAGGTCAAAAATGTCAGATATGTGCAATATATATATATATATATATATATATATATATATATATATATATATAATTTCTAATTTTAAAATGGCGTTATGTACGCAAACTATAAGGTATTTGAAGTTTCTCTTCCAATTTTTGGATTTTTTAATCATGTCCAACCGCATTTTATTTCCTTTTGATGGATTGATTGTTTCTATTTCTTCTGATGAGTTAAGGGCATAATAGATTCACTGATTGATATAATAATTAAGTGATTGATTTTGTGTTATGAAACAGATACTCTTAAGAATTGTAAATGTCAACAGAATTAAAGGAATAAATTGTAAGATGGTAAACATCATGAAGTTTGGAATATAGGTTTTTGTCATTTATTCATTATATTGCTCTGTAATTACATTGAACTTCTTAAATAAGGATTGGTATATATAAAAAGGAAATATAAGTGAATAAAGAATATTTCCACAGAAATATATATATATATATATATATATATATATATTGTGAATAAATGACAAAAGTCTATATTCCAAAGTTCATGATGTTGACAATCTTATAATTTATTCCTTTAATTCAGCTGACACTTATAATTCTTGATGGTATCTGTTTAATAGCAAAAAATCAATTACTTAATTATTATATCAACTATTGAATCTATTTTGCCCTTAACTCATCAGAAGAAATAGCAACGATCAATCCGTCAAAAGGAAATAAAGTGCGTTTTGACATGATTAAATGACATGGTTGATATAAAAATTAAGTGATTAATTTTATGCTATGAAACAGATACTGTCAAGAATTGTAAAAGTCAACTGAATTAAAGGAATAACTTATAAGATGGACAACATCATGAACTTTGGAATGTAGACTTTTGTCATTCATTCACTATATTGCTCTGTAATTACATTGAGCTTCTTAAATAAGGATTGGTATATATTATAAGGAAATAAATATATTTCCACAGAAATATATATATATTCACACAACGTATGTAGGCTGGATCTGACTTCATTCATAGGCGAAATTTGGCTTTGTAAAGATATAGGATGCACTCTGGTGCGATTAATTTTCTAGCACGATAACCGGAGCCCACCTTTTGTGCGGCAGCCTTGGCAATGTCCTCAATGTATTTGTTTCAATTCATGTCGTCTGTGAATATTAGATCGAGGAGTTCTTGCTGCTTTAAATTGTAATGTTCACCTGCTTATCATCGAAGCATTACTAATTCGAGCACGTTAACCTCCTATGAACCAAGCTCGATACGATTGAGGACAGCGTGTATTATAATGTTTCTAAAACGATCTTGATCACATTTGTTTATGAATTCATGAGTTTTTTATCATGTGTCTGGTGATAACGAGTGGAGCTCAATCACGTTCGTGAGTATAGCAATTCCTTACTTACACTGAAGCAGAGCATTAGATCATTGGTTCACAAACTAGAAAAAAATGGATCAAATAAAGAACTAACAGGAACTTTCACTTCCGTTTAATTAAACAAATAAATAAACCAAATATACAAACGTTCCTGTTTTTATATAGATATCTATAGTATAAATCTTAGCTGTCTGCTTCAAGATATGTATGTATGTATGTATGTATGTATGTATGTATGTATGTATGTATGTATGTTTGGATATCTGCCTAAAACTTTCAATAGACACGTCGGATTATATAACCCAGAGTGGTCAATATGGCATAGAACCTAACCTATTTATAAAACGTGTATCTATTGAAAATTTATAATTTGTTAAATATATGAACTTTTAAAGATATTAATTTGTTAGATATATAAATCTGTTATGTGTATTGATTTGTTAAAATATATAAACTTGGTGAGACTGTTCTTTACTTTTGGTTCAACTTTTACAAAATTCAAGTCGGCGTTAAATGACAAAAAATGGATTGGTACACCGTAAAACAAAACAACCAACCAGCTAAATAAACCCTTGTCAAGATTAACACTAGATGATGTAATTGCTATCCAACATAGGGCCATGTAATTGCTATCCACTAGGGCTATGACAACAGCATATTCTTTTCCTTGTTTTGATATTCAGGTATATATCCATTGGTATAATATATGTTTATATGTACAGTGATGTGATTCTCGGTTGATTAATTGTATCTAACTGTGTCGTATATATACTCGAGAGTAAAAAAACAATGAAAAGAATATGCTGTTGTCCTAGCCCTAGTAATAACAGAACAAATGCTTTATTATTATAGAATATACTAGCAGGGCTACTCAGGGTTGTGATTTCCATTAACAAACTTTTAAAACTTAATTTATGTTCATTTTAAGACAAAATCAGAATTAAAATAATTATACCCCAGGTGAGGCTTGAACTTATAACCTCTACATTTAAATATGATGTCCTATCTGTTTGAATTATCAAATCAATCTGTATTTTGGAAACAGTCTTGCTTAGAACATCTTCCCATTCCTTCCCTTCTTATTCTGTCTCTTCCCATCATTAGAAAGGAAACAATTATTTCTGTCTTCCCTTATTGCCGGCTTATAAGCAACTAGCAGGGCTGCCCATCGTTAACCAGGTATTAATTTTTGTAAATTACAGAAAAACTAAAACTAAACAATCATCTTAAAATTGTAATTTAAGATATTTTGGGTCAAAATCAAAGTAAAAATAAAATTGATGGTAAAAGGGAGATAAAAACTACTAACTTCAAATCAAATGTTTTATGTATGGGTAAAATCTAACAATAAAAATATTAAAATATTTCTTCTTTGGTCAGTGAGAAAATATACAGAAATCTTTGTATTTTCTGAAATTCCAGTTTCTTCAAATGATGCAGTATTTGTCTTTTAAGGAGTTTCTTTCAGCTGGGTTTTCATCCTAGAAACATTACTTAAGTTCTTAACAGCAAGTCTTAACCATTTAAATGGCACTGCTAGTGCAGCATACTAATATAGGTGTCTAAATGGAATTTTCTTGATTATTCCAGATTTTTCTGGAAACGTTCTAAATGAAATATTTTAATGTTCTATAGAATGTCATAGCATAGAATTTTTTGATTTCAGATTGTTCTGGAAACTTTCTAAATAGAATATTTTTATATTCTATTCATTTTTATCAGGAAAATGGAATGTAATAACATTTTTTTATAAGAAAAAAATGCCCTCTCATAACACTGCCATAAATGGAGGATTAAAAAATCTCCATTTTTCATAATTTGGGGGATGAGGACTAATCATTTCGCACTATCGCTCGCATCTTGGATGTTATTTTCATAATGTTTCGTCCAATGTAACCTCCAACTTGTGTCAGGTTTACCTTGTCAGACTCATGAACCTGTATGGAATTTCAAACAAACCTTTTTATTCAATCCATGGGGATAAGTTGCTCTCATTTCGTCAGCCATGACCAAGTAGAAATCTGAAGTAATTCATAATTGTTTTCTTAGTATCACTCATACGGAAAATTGAACCTTAAACCCCCAGAAGACTGTCGCTTAGAACTGATTTTTGTTTTCTACTTGGGAGTCACCACTTATCAAGGCCCGAAGGCAGCTCGAGGATAAGGGTTAATAAATGTAAGGTGTAGTAATCGTTAATGGTGTAAATTGTGTAGAATTTGATTATTTATGGGGACGGCTCAACAAGAAATTGTTTACATTGGATTTGAAGGTTACCATGTTGTATTCAACCAGGAAGCAGGCCAGCGGAACAGTGTTACACAGGCAGAAAAGAAGCCTTGTTAATGGAATTTGCATTTAGATTTAAGCATGGCTGGAGAATGGGGGAAATCGTATATAGTGGTTGTAGCTAGTTAAGTGTTTTTGTGTGAAAGTTTGGCAAAGGAGAACGATAGATTGGAGTTCAGTCGAGCACTTGCCATGAAAATAACGATAGAGCATAGACAAGTTCGCAATGTATCTTCGATGGGGAAATGATTATTACTCAACACTTTTATCCTTTGTGCAATGTTCCTATTTACTTGCCTACCTCATGTGGGCAAAGTTAGACACAAGGTCGGTTTTTAATGTGGGTAAAAACCCAGCTCTCCAAAAAGGGGCACTCAGGATAGGAACAAAAATAAAAATTGCTTCAATCTAGAAGGACCTCTCCTCCATTGATCGAGGCCAGAAAAAGGTGAAGTGCAGCACTAGAACAGATACTACACCTTGCTCCCAGTCAAAAGGCCAAGGAAGACTTGTGCAATATTTCTTTGCTGCATAGAAGACTGTCACGTGATAATTTTATTTGATTTTATTTTTTAAATCACTTGTATTATCGTAAATTACTTTTCATGTTTTACAGTAATTTGTGGTTAACTCTTTAAAATTGCCACCTCTTACCGTTTTTGTCCTGAAAGTTTTAACACAGAAACTACTAACACATGGGATGAAGGTCAACATAACAACAACCCAAAGAGAGTTGTAAGTATTTTAAGTAGGCAAGCAAAAAAATAAAAGTAAAAAATTTATTGGTGCTTATACAGATAAAAATCACATTCTAAATAAAAACTCTTTGATATATTTACGCATAATGAAAAATTAATGAGTAGAAATTTAATTAAAAGTAAAAACTAATTCATGCTTCTATAGTATAATAGCGAAAAAATATCAAATTTCAAGTAAAACAAATGATACCTACATAATTGTCATGTCACAAATAGTAACATATCCAAAAAATTACAGAAAATAAGGTAGAAAAATAATAATTAATGAAAAACCGTCTCGATAAGGGTAAAAATGTTTGATAAGATTACATGCTGGGTCGGACATATTGGGTCACGTGACGTTAGCAAAAGTTGAAAGAAGACAGAATTTATTCAGAAAACAAAAATAAACACAACATACAGGGTGTCCACAAATTATGTATATACAGGGTGTCCACAAAGTCTGGCTACATTATGTAGCCAGAGTTTGTAGAAGCATCCTGTAGATTATGTAGCCAGACTTTGTTGGCACCCTGTGTGTGCATATATATATATATATATGCACACACAGGGTGCCAACAAAGTCTGGCTACATAATCTATATGATGCTTTTACAAAGTCTGGCTACATAATGTAACCAGACTTTGTGGACACCCTGTATATACATAATTTGTGAATTTATTTAAAAATAACTTTCTTAACTCTTTGAATTTTTAATTTTTTTTTATTAAAAAAATGATTGAATTTGTGAGAAACTTAAAACCTTATTACCTCTCCTGTTAATTCTTAATTCAAATTGGTAGATTTTACAAATGTCGTTTTTCATGAATAATATTTTTTTATTTTATCATTTTCCAAAATTTTTGGATATGTTACTACTTGAGATATGACAACTACTTAGGTAACATTTGTTTTACTCGAAGTTTAAGATTTTTTCATCATTATAATATAGAAGCACCAATTAATTTTATCAGAGATTGCAATTTTATTGTATAATTTTGAAGAATTATTTGAAAACAGGGGAGGTAATTCAGTTTGTCATATTGAGCCAATATTAACATTTCTTTTAAAATGGACGACCCCTGCAAAATATGAAAAAACTGATTTTTATTTTTAATAACTTCCTAATTTTGGTGAGGATACATATTTTTTTCTGTTTCTAAATTTTTGAGATGAGGATTGATTATTCATATTATTTGGATTATTCGAACTACTGTTCTCATCATGAATGTTATTTTCACATTTTGGTCGATGTAATCTCTGGCTTTCTTCAGATGTATCTTGTTAAACTTGGCAATCTGCACAGAATTTCGAACAGAACTCTTTATTTAATCCACAGAGATAGCATGTTCTCGTTTCATCAGCCATGATTGGGTAGAAGTCCCAAGTAATTTGCAATTGAATTTTGAGTGTTGCCCACACGAAGGATTGAATCTTCAGCCTCTAGAAGAGTGTAACTTTACAACTGAATTTTACCAAGTGCATTATCCACTATGTCATGGGTCTTTGATGAAGACAGTAGTCCAAAGAATTCAAATAACATAAATATTTTTTTCCTGATAAGAAAATATATCAAAGGGTTTTTGATTGGAAATGTGATTTTCATTTGTGTCTTTCTCTGTATAAGCATCCATTTTTTTTCTTTAAAAGCTTAAAAGTTCAACTGGCTGAAAGCAAAAGAAAAAAAAAAATTGATTATGAATACCAGGTATTTTCATGATCACGTTGGCTTAATCTATAGCACACTGCATCACACTATACATTTTTTTGAATGACTGGGATGAGCAGCCTCATCTAAAGTAGGAAACTTAATTTTACCTGTGACTTACGATATATTTTATTGTCACCTTTATTGCAGGGAAAGCAGTGGAAATAGATGTGTGCAATCAATAGAGGTGGCATGCAAATCTACGCCGGTCAGTATTGTTTTTTTTTTCCCTTTTCTTTTCTTTCTTTTCTTTTTTTTTACTTTTCTTTTTTCTTCTTTTTGCTTTTGTTTTTCATTTTCTTTTACCTTTTTTCATTTTTTCTTTTCATTTACATTTACGTTTTTCTTTTTCTGCTGCTTTTCATTTCTATTTTCTTTTCTTTCTCTTTCTTTTCATTTCTTTTTCCTTTGCTTTGTTCTTTTTCTTTTACTTTTTTCTTTTATATTTTTCTTTTTTCTTTTTCTTTTCATCTCTTTTTCTTTTCTTTTTATTTTTTCTTTCTTTTTTCTTTTCTTTTCATTTCTTTTCATTTCTTTTTTTCTTTTATGTTTTTCTTTTCTTTTTTATTTATTTCTTTTTATTTTCTTTTTCTGTTTTTCCAATATCGAGCACTGCATAATTGTTCTTTATGAAGTTGAATTACTAGATCAACATTCCAATGTTTTCTTTCCCCAGGGCAACCAAGCCTTGTCAGCAGAGATAGAGAATCAGTTTTAAAATAAAAAAAAAAGCACCTGCAACTACATCAAAAATTGGCAACACTGACTTCCAACTCTCCACCTCAAGACAAACAAACAAACAAACAAGATTCACAGAGTTTTAATAGTACACTAGATTACCTATGACCTCGTTGAGGGACAGCTACTATCATTATTTGTTAGTCTTTGATTCAATTTGAAAATTTATAAAAAATATTTTTTAAGAAATGATTCTTGCATGACTTAAAAATAATATCCAAATGGTTATATACTGTACTGTATTTTTGTTACTAATTTTTAATGCCATATCCCGGGATTCTACTGTAGATCATTCCTACCAAACGCCAGCTTTCTTTCTCCAGTAGTTTCATAGATTTCAAATACACAAGCAGGAAAATAATCAATTTTATGAAAGTCTTGGGGGATGCCTTTTTCTCTTCCCTGCAACCTTTTTTCCCACAGAAATGACGTCACAAGCCTGTCTTTGTTTTATCGTTACTTCCACGGCAAGTGCTCGTCCGAGCTCCAGTCTCTGGTCCCCCTTCGCCAATCTTTCTCGAAAAACACCCGTCTAGCTGAAACCACCGTCAATAACTTTCCCCACTCTTTAACTGTGCCTAAATCAAAACATAGATTTCATGAACAATGCTTCTTTCTTAGAACTGCACGCCTGTGGAACTCTCTTCCGTTTGCCTGCTTCCCAGCTGACTACAACTTGGTTATCTTCAAGTCCAACATAAACAAATTCTTGATGAATTGCCTCCTTAAGTAATCCAATCTACCAAATTTCCATTAATAACGACTACTATGATATTATACCATTGATTACTGTACACTCAATAACCCTTATCCTCGAGTGGTCTCAGGGACTTGATATGTGGTGACTCCTATGTAAAAAAAACAAAGATTTCTTACCAACTCGACTCCAAATTTAAGGAGAGTAGAAAGTGGATCTTTGGTTTACTTTTGGCAGCCGCGTAACTCTCGTTTCTTTATTTTGTCCTTTAGTCCTCACATTCTGGGAGCGATGTTCCTGACAAAGAGGAAAGAATTGCTGTTTTCGGAGTCAGAATCTATTCTATCTTACATTTATCGTTGGCCTTGAAATAGTATTTTTTTAGTTCCTTACATCAAGTGGCTTTACGTCTTATCTGGTACGATTTTTATAAAAAAAAATGCATAGTGAGAGATCAAAAGAAAAATATAGATAGTTAAGCAAGAAATGGGTGACTTCTTCAGTTAATTACAAATTACAGCTAATTAAAACAATTTGAACAATTTATTTTTTCTAAACATAACTCAATCTTCTAACTAAGGAATATTTTATTTTGTGTAATTATGATAGATAAGAAAAATAAATTTACGGAAACAAACATTAATGAATTGAAGTTTAGATTTGCATTCGTTGTTTTGTTTTTATGACGTAGGTTTTTTTTTCTTTTTGAAAAAAAGAGATCAACTGTCGAAATTATTAAAGGCATTACACTAGGATACAATCCTGGTTATATTTAACAGTAAGTTTATATTTACTGATTTATATGTTACAAGTCTTTTTAAACTAATATATAAAAGGCTATATGTTTGTCTCCATATTTTCAAACTCTATCTCCCCTGAAACTAAAAGTTGCAGAGCAGCGCTAAGGGCCTCAAATGATTGGATTTTTTATGGACAGTTCTTTTATGGGTTTTTAGCCGGTTAAAATAGTTTTTAAAGGGATCAAAAATGGGTCAGAATTGAAAAAATCGTTATACATTTTGTACATTCATCTTCGTTTATTTTTAATTTTAATCAGTTTATATATGTGTCACATTGGTACAGTGCTAACGTCACAAGCTTCGATTGCTACAGTTTTGCTTTTTGGTTTCGATTCTAGCTAATTGCACCAAAATTCTTCTTTTTTTTTTTTACTTTTGAAATCACGGCTTTATAATAATATATACAATATCTGGACAAATTAAAATATCATATATAAGCGTATTTGTATATATATTTACTAGCGGCCCCAACCCCGCTAGTAAATATATATATAAAGATTTGTAATTTAAATTCTGCCTTTGGTTGTCTGTTTTCCTTCATACATCACATCACTTGATCATCCCTGTATCCTACATTACTTATTATAGATCTATTTATTTTCAGCTCATTTTCTAACTAATGATTATTTTCTTTTTTTCCTCCAGTGCAAAGTTCGAAGTTTTGCTGAGAAACATAGTCTAATGATTCACACTTGGCCGATCCCAACCATGAAAGACAAGTATGATATCGGTGTTGTCGTGTCATTTGGTCGACTTATACCAACTCGTGTCATTCGAATGTTTCCTCAGTAAGTAAAACTGATAGTTTGGGGGGGGGGTTCTGTTTATTTCCAGCGCTACTAAATGTTTGTTTTGTATCATATTAGGGTCCTTAATCTTGAATACAGTTGTTTTAGTTAAGGTTTTAATTCGTCAAGTTTTATAAGATGGATAAATAGTCCATCTAGAAAATAATGCTTTTAAATATTTTTATGTTGAAAAGGGAAGTAACGCTTTGCTCTTAAGTGATCTCCCATGATCAAAACAGCATTTTGGAAAACAGTTAGACCAGCCCTTAATGGGGAAAACATTTAGTAGAGGTTTGCTCAGCGATAGATAATTAAATATATCCTCATTTCAAAGTAATTTCTTTTCATTTGTATTTCTATATTAAGTAGTTATTATTGTTGATCTACACAGAATCGTTTTCATCCAATTTATTTCTTCATATTTGTGCCTTACGTCTCACAAAAGACCACTTTATTTCAAGTTAGTAATATTTTCTATTAATATTTTTTATACTAATGATTTGGAGATTAATTTCCTTTTTAAGCATATATTTTGTATATATTTTTGATTGAACCTTTGATCAACAAGTACTACCACTTGATCTTTTCTAATAGATGCATTTTGTTTTACATGAAAATATTTATTTAAATATGTTTTTTTTCATATGCTTATTATTTCAGTGGTATTCTCAATGTACATGCTAGTCTCTTGCCCAGGTGGAGAGGAGCAGCCCCAATAATCCATTCCATTTTAAACGGTGACGAAACAACAGGTATTTCCATCATGGAAATCAGACCGAAAAAGTAATCAACTTTTTTTTAAATTTTATACTATATCACAACATTTAAAAACAAAATGCTTATTTATTTTTATGTAGGCAGGGTTACCCAGCATTGTCTGGGGCAAATGTGTGACGTCTTTCTATTTAAACTATTAAAACTTTTTTTCTCTCTGCTTCTCTCTATTTTTCTCTCTTTCCCACTCCCTCATTTTCTCACACCTTCTCCCTAACACTCTCCTTCTCCTTCACTCAGCTCTTTTCTCTCTAGCTGCGCATATTCATATGCATACAACTTTTCATCATAGATTACTCCAGCATTTACTTTCCAAATTAATACATTATAACACTGAAAAACTGACCTTTCCTGACAAAACTAATTGGCCCCCAGAGAATGAATAATGACAAAGAATAGACCAACTTCATGGGTCTGTTTTGTAGATTTTGACTCATATTGAATTACTAGCAGGGAGACCCAACATTGCCAGGAATTAAATGAAGATCAACAAACGTTCCACACTTCCAATACTTTTATTGTCAACGAAATCGGTGAAGTCACCCATTTTTCCATCAAATCAATTGATTGCCTGCTTGGGGACTCATCATGGTTTACGGGGAGGAAGCTTCACATACCTTCCTGTAATGACTTTATTCATAATACATTGTAGTCTACATTGCGCTGTAGAGAACCTATGGTTGATTTTATAAAATTATTTTTTATGTAATAGCTTGAATTAAAGTTGAAAATGCTGGTGCTACCAGATCAGGCTGTCTGAAGATATTGGCTTCATGAGACGAAATGCACCCTACATTGATGCTTTTTTTTATGTTTTTCTACTTCCTTTTGCAAAACTTAATTATGTTCTGCAATACCAAAAACAAAAGCAACAACCCACTTTTTTCCCCCCTTCTTCTTTCTTCCCATTTCCCCTTTCTCTTTTTATCCCCCCCCCACACTTCCTGACTGGTTTCCTAACTTAAAATGTACCAAACATTAATGCTGTAACACTTTTCCTACTCTCATTACAAAACTCATTCATGTTCTGCAAGGCAGGGGGCAAAAACAATAAAATTCACTATAAATCAACCAAACCTAACCAAACACTACAAACTAGCGATTGAAGATACAAAGAGTTTGAAGAATAAAAACTTTCTAAAAAATAACTGAATGCAACATGAATACTATTTCCAAAATAACTGGGTTCAGCATTAAATAACTTGAAAAGGGTTGATATGCCGTAAAACAACCAAACCTAAAGTTTAAAATGCAAAAGTCAAGTATCAGTTGTCCTCAACAGAAACATTAATTTCAAATGTGCCTCTGTGTACCCCCGGGGGTATGGTTTGTTTGCCCAATCCTGCTTCATGGGACCAATTAGTGTAATAAGGCCGTCTCCAGTCTCTAAATGCAGTAGCTAACCCTAAGTCCCCGTAATTACACTTTTATCTTCATTTACTGATTGACCCTTCAAAATATAACTAGACACTTACTTGTCACTGGAACTACACCATTTGTTCATTTTCACTAGGAGTTGATGTCCCCTGGGAACTTTTGGGGCTAAATGGAGTGGGGGTGGGGGCAAATGCTGAACTTAGTCATTTTTTTTTTATGCCCCATTCACTGTGCACTCACTGGGGACCACGCATGCTTGACTTGTTTCTTTTCTTTTTGTCTTTGCAGATTTGACATTGGTCCACTGCTTTTGCAAAAGGCATACGATATACCGAGTAAATGTACAATGATGGAACTGCGTTCATTCCTTGGAAAAGAAGGTGCAAAATTGGTTAGTAGATGTTTGTGCGTGTATCTCTTTATAATTCTTTCATTTAATAATTAAAAAAATGTATAATAATAATAATAATAAAGTGATTTAATAATTAAAAAATAAATAATAATAATAAAGTGATTTAATAATTAAAAAAATAAATAATAATAATAATAAAGTGATTTAATAATTACAAAAATTAATAATAATAATAATAAAGTGATTTAATAATTAAAAAAATTAATAATAATAATAATAAAGTGATTTAATAATTAAAAAAATTAATAATAATAATAATAAAGTGATTTAATAATTAAAAAAATAAATAATAAAAATGATAAAGTGATTTAACAATTACAAAAATAAATAATAATAATAATAATAATAGTGATTTATAATTAAAAAAATAATAATAATAATAATAATAAAGTGATTTAATAATAAAAAAAAAAAAATAAATAATAAAGTGATTTAATAATTAAAAAAACAATAATAGTGATTTAATAATTAAAAAATAAATAATAAAAATAATAATAATAATAATAATAATAATAAAGTGATTTAATAATTAAATAAATAATAATAATAAAGTGATTTAATAATTAAAAAATAAATAATAATAATGAAGTTATTTAATAATTAAAAAAATAAATAATAAAAATAAGAAAGTGATTTGATAATTAAAAAAAAAAATAATGATAAAGTGATTTAATAATTAAAAAAAAAATAATAATAGTGATTTAATAATTAAAAAAAAATAATGATAAAGTGATTTAATAATTAAAAAATAATAATAATAATAATAATAGTGATTTAAAAATTAAAAAAACAATAATAATAATAATAAAGTGATTTAATGATTAAAAAGATAAATAATAATAATAAATGATTTAATAATTAAAAAAATAAATAATAATAAAGTGATTTAACAATTACAAAAATAAATAATAAAAATAATAAAGTTATTTGATAATTAAAAAAAAATAATAATAATAAAGTGATTTAATAATTTAAATAATTAATAATAATAATAAACTGATTTAATAATTAAAAAAATAAATAATAAAAATAATAAAGTTATTTAATAATTAAAAATAAATAATAATAATAATACTAATAAAGTGATTTAATAATTAAAAAGAATAATAATAATAAAGTGATTTCATAAAAAGAATAATAATGATAATAATAAAGTGATTTAATAATTAAAAAAAAAAATAATAATAAAGTGATTTAATAATTAAAAAAAAACAATAATAGTGATTTAATAATTAAAAAAATAAATAATAATAATAATAATAATAATAATAAAGTGATTTAATAATTAAATAATAATAATAATAATAATAATAAAGTGATTTAATAATTAAAAAATAAATAATAATAATAATAATAATAAAGTGATTTAATAATTAAAAAATAAATAATAATAATAATAAAGTGATTTAATAATTAAAAAAATAAATGATAATAATAATAAAGTGATTTAATAATTAAAAAAATAAATAATAATAATAATAAAGTGATTTAATAATTAAAAAAAATATAATGGTAAAGTGATTTAATAATTAAAAATAATAATAATAATAGTGATTAAATAATTAAAAAAATAAATAATAATAATAATAAAGTGATTTAATGATTAAAAAGATAAATAATAATAATAAATGATTTAATAATTAAAAAAATAAATAATAAAAATAATAAAGTGATTTAATCATTAAAAAAAAATAATAAAATAATTTAATAATTAAAAAAATAAATAATAATAAAGTGATTTAACAATTACAAAAATAAATAATAAAAATAATAAAGTTATTTAATAATTAAAACAAAAATAATAATAATAATAAAGTGATTTAATAATTAAAAAAATTAATAATAATAATAGTGATTTAATAATTAAAAAATAAATAATAATAATAAAGTGATTTAATAATTAAAAAAATAAATAATAATAATGATAATAATAATAATAATAATAATAATGATAAAGTGATTCAATAATTAAAAAGGGGGGTATTATACAAAAAATTTCTTAAAATATTTGTTCATGTTTTTCACTCTTTTCAGCTTTTGGAGACGCTTTTTCAGTTGAATTGCTTGGAGATCTTAGAGAGTGAGCAAGGTCACTATGGCATCACTTATGGTGAGTACAATAAACCGTATTTTCCTTTCCAAAATTTTACTGAATTTCGATCTATATTTCAAAAATTATTATACCTTATACATTGGTCCGGGCAAGGAGCCCGTCCTGATGATGATTATACCTTAAAAGTTTCATTTTTTTTTTGCTCTGACATTAAACGCTTACTTTTTCTATTTAATAATTATTAAAATGAACTTCATAGTATACTCGGTCATGGATAGCCAAGCTACGAAATAACGGTTAACTACTTTGCATATTACTTTAAAAAAACAAACTTTAATAATTTATTCGTTTTCTATAGTTTCTTATTAGGTGATTGGTTTCATTTAACTATCATGTTCAATTCTATTTATGCGTAGTTTCTATATTATGCATTATTGCATAGCATTTATGATAAAAAAATTCGAGCAAACTCACAAGTTTACATATATATATATATATATATATATATATATATATATATATATATATATATATATAAAAGTGAAATTGTCTGTCGAGATTTGACTTGAGGGGTTTTGAGATTTAGGAAAATCTTTTTAAATGATTTTCAACCAGAAATTTGGCTGTCAAAGTTCAATGATTTGACCTTTGAAAACTCTACCAAACTCCTCCCTCAATTTTGGGTCTAAATACTTGAAATTTTAGATGTAGGTTACTTGGACATGGATCAATCTTTTTAATTGGATTTGAGCTCAAAGCAATAAATATTAAGGGGTCAAAATTGAAGTCAAAGTTAAAATAAATTTGACCTCTACAGTCTCTACCAAATTACTCAGTAAATTTTTGGTCTAAATATTTAAAATTTTACATAAGTGTATTCAGGCATGTGGCAAGTTTTTTAATTGGTTTTTGGCCGAAAATTTGGCTGCCAAGAGGTCAGAGTTCAAAAGATTTTACCTTTGCAGTTTCTAACAAACTATTCAGCCAATTTTGGGTCTAAACATTTGAAATTTTACATAAAGGGTATTCAGACATGCAGCAAGTTTTTAATAAGTTTTTGGGCAAAACTTTGGCTGCCAAGAGGTCAAAATTGAATGAGTTGACCTTTGCAGACTCTACCAAACTGCTCCACCAATTTTGCGTCTAAACACTTGAAATTTTAGATGTAGGTTACCTGGACATGAGTCAAAATTTTTAATATATATATATATATATATATATATATATATATATATATGCACATAAAGTTATGAACAGTACATAGGGCCCGAGCAAAGCCGGGCTGAACTGCTAGTATATATATATATATATATATATATATATATATATATATATATATATATATACAGAAGTGACCTTGCCTCTGTGTGTGTGGAAAGTCTCTACCAAACTCTGCTCTGAATTTTTGATTTGTACTCTCCAATGGCCAGAAGGCAAGTTCTCTCTTCATTTGCCAAACACAATGTTTTTTATGGAACCTTAATTCTGACCATCAGTTCTTTGAGATTAGCATTTCTTCCTCTATCGTTTTGAGATTACTCGTGTAGAGGATAAATATGCATGTCTTTGGCCCCGATATCAAGATAAGATAACATAGGAATGAATTACATCTATACAAACAGAACATTTATTATAAACAATGGAAAAAACATAAGTGTGTGTGTGTGCACCTGTGATTAGTTTTGAAATGTTCATTAAATGTTGTTGCGAGATAATCAATTGTTTGTTACAGTCCATTCATTAGCATGGTGAAATCAAGTTAATCTTATCTTCTTCACATATGCAAATGAGTTCCAACTATAAAAGTTTCTAAGTGTAAACAGAAGTCTCCCTTTTTTTTTTTCAAAACATCTCATTCACTTTTCAAGTTTTTTTTTCTTTATTGTTACAGCCTATTCATATGATTGTTCCATTTATTTTTTGTTATAGCACACAAAGTAAAACCTTACATGGCTTACATCAATTGGGCAGAACAAACAACAATACAAATTGAGAGACAATACAGAGCACTACATGAAATGGTAAACCCAATAAATTATTTTTTCTTTCTTCCATTATTATATTTTTGCTGAGCTCAAAAGGATGACATGATCTATGAAAATATATATATATGGAAATAAGGTAGTGCTTTTTAAAAAAATAAAATCAATATTCAAATTTCTTTAAAAAGCCAAACACTATAAGAATTTTAAGTCTTTTTCAAGTGCAACACGTGGCTCACATGACAATGTATTAATATAAAGTAGCAATTATTTTTAAATGTCGTTATGAATGCCAAATGATATAATCTATTTCAATACATATATATGTGTTAGATATTGGCAGGACACTGCCGAAAAATGTGCTGGTCGGTGATTATTATGGTCATTATTAATATTTGTAAAAGTAGAATGTCAGAAAGAATGTTATAGTGAAATAAACATTTGCAGATAAAATTATTTATGTTAAAATGTTTTAATAGAAAAAAATGTTAGAACACAAACAATAATTTAAAAATAGGTTCACCTCAAGAGTCTGATGTAGCATTACGTAAAGGTCACTTAAAATGACGTGGACTTTAGACAGAGTTTGAAAAAGACATATATCATTTTGTTATAGTGAAATAAATATTTGCAGATAAAATTATTTATGTTAAAATGTTTTAATAGAAAAAATGTTAGAACACAAGCAATAATTTAAAAGTAGGTATGACCTCTACAGTTTAATCTAGAGGTCACTTAAAGTGACATGGACTTTAGGAGAGAGACGTAAGTTGCATGGGGTTGGTTTGTGTGTGGCTCGACGACAGGGAACGTGTCAAGATATCAATCATGCTCACTGCTGTATCTGCTCTCTTTTGTTTTCTGTTGTTTTTATTATCTCTTATATAGTCATTTATTATCTCTTATATAGTCATCAATCGACATTCCTATCACATTCATCTTTTCTATTTTGCATTGCGCAATTTATAACCCCTGACCTTGGAATGTAAACAGTTCTTTGTTTTCGTAATAACTACAATTCTGGTCATTTTTATGGGACACAAGAATGTAGATCAAAATCCAACAGTATAGTATCAAAATACATCTCCATATCCAACACCTAGTATAGCTTTTGGACAAAGTCATTCCTCTGCTGTTGTTAATTCATTCATGCCTTTCTATTTCCTTCCTGTGTACACTTTGATGCCTGCTCCTTCCACCTTAGGGTTTGTCGAGAAATTATATTGTATGGAAGATCTCACTTTAGCGATTTTAAACTCCACAACTAGGCTTGTAAATGGTAATTTTAGTGTATTGGAGTTTCCATACAGAGCTATACAAGAAAGTGATCTTGGTAAATCCAGTCGCTACATCTCCATATCCAATGCATTGTCATGTGAGCTTAGAATCTAGAAAGAGATTTCTATCAGGTTGACAAAAAAATTCTTTTGGATTTGAACTTTTGAGTTCAGATGAACATATTTCGGCTCAAAATTTATTATCGACATAAGCACCATCAGAATCAACACACTTTTGCCAACGCAAAATAAAAATCTTGCATTCTAGTGGCGATGAAGTCACTGAAGGCGTTTTTAATATTGCTTAGGTTTTTAAGCATTTCTCACACAGAAAGTTGTTGAGATGCTTGAAAAGGTAGTATTCAGTAGGTTAGAAATTTGAAGAGTATGGCAGATGAGGCAGAGTTTCGTAGCCCAATTCATTCAATTTCTGCAGGGTCAGTTTAGCAACATGTGGTCGGTCATTTTCATGGAGGAGAATTGGGTCTTTTCTGTTGACTAATGCTGGGGGTTGTTGTCGACATTTCTGATGTATTTCATCCATTTGTTGACAGTACTTTTCCGTTGTAATGGTTTCGCCTACATTAAAAAACTGTAATGGATGAGACCAGTTGCAGACCACCAAACAATCATCATGACCTTCTTTTGGTGAAATTCTGGTTTCAGGAAGTGTCATGGAGCTTCATCGGCATCTAACCACTGAGCTGAGCCTTGCCGGTTTCCATAAAAAACCCACTTTTCATCGCAAGTCACAACCCGGTCGAGAAACGGGTCGTTGTTGTTGCATAAAAGAAGGGAAGATATAACTTTATAACGGCGTTTCTTTTGGTTGTTGTTCAATTCATGAGACACCCACTTATCAAGATTTTTTTTGTCTTTACAATCTCTCTCAAGTAGTTGAAAATCAGTGTATACATTACGTCTAATCCAGTAGCAAGTTCTCGAACAGTTGTGCGTGGATTGGCATCGACTAAGGTTCTTAATTGATTGTTATCAACATCCGATGGCCGACCACTGTCCTCATCATGTTCAAAACTCTCGTTACCGTCACAAAATTTCTTAAACCACCATTGTGTTATGCATTCAGAAGTGGTTCCTGGGCCAAACGCTTTGTTGATATCACGAGCTGTTTCAGCAACTTTTTGGCCTTGCTTGAATTGAAATAAGAAACTTGTGCAAATTTGCTTTTTTTTTCAGATACTGGTCGATACTCACAATTACTGACTGTTAAAATGGTCCAACAGCAGAAACACATAAAATTTAACGAAAACACTTTTAAAAGAATTGATGTGTGAGCGTCAATAGGTTTATGCTCAGGAACATCCTTAATTAGTGCTGGGACAATTAATCAGAATCAGGAATCAAATAAATTGGAACTTTTTTGCGATATCCGAATCGGGAAAATTTGTACCTATTTTCTGATGCCGAAAACGATTCTTGTTATCATTTTTATTTCCTTGTTTTTGTTTCAAACTTAATTTTTTTTGGCTCGTGTTAATAATGAAATATATATTTATGGATTTTAAGCTACCAGTGAAACTAAAATCAATAAGTGTATTTTTACATTTGCGAAAAATATAAACACATTCTACATGGATTTTTGTGGTAATCCGATTCCCCTTTAACAAAAACAACTCATTTAGAAATTTAATCAGAATCAGTAATTTAGAACAGAATCGGTAATTGTATCGGAATTGGGAAAAATATTGTAATCACTAATACTAATATAATGTAATTTATTATTAAGAATTATAGAATATGTATTCTTGGCAGAGTGAGTACATTATTATTTTTTTGTAAAGTTTACCATTTCTTTAGGAGTATGGTATGGTTTTGGTGCTACCAAAACCGTATCATACTCTCCAAAGAAAAAACATTAAAATTTAAAACTAATATTTTATTTTTTTGCTTATATCCATCCTGGAATTGGTATTCTACTACTACAGATAAAAAAAAAATAGTTAATGAAATATTAATTTTTTTTTTCTTAGATGCCATTAAAAACAAGATGGAAAAATGAAGACCTCAAATTATTAGATATGGTCCCCAATGACCTTGTCACAGGTTAGTATTTCATTTTACTTTTCTTGATAGAATAGATTCAGAATATATTACGTATATGGAAGGGAAATTATAAGGTTGTAGGAAGAGTCTGCTGTTTTCTTTTTATTGGCATGAATATTTCTTTATGTAATAGTAGTTGGGCACTTGATGTTGTCCAGTCATACAAATACACTTAAATATGATATTTTAATTTATGCAGATTTCATATTTATTATTATGGAGTCAATTCTCTATCGATTATTACATATTATATTGTACCCAATATATAGTAGTGATTTAAAAAGAAAAAAAATGACTTTGGTGCCATCAGCTAGAATTGAAACCAAAATATATAGCCCTCCAGCTGTAGTCATTACCGGTTGAGCTATTGTCAGATGGATAAGAAATAGTTAAAAATGAACTGACTTTAACATATAAATGTGCATATTTGTGCATGTGTACAAATAACACATTTAGTAGACTTACGCCTGCAAAGTTCCATTTTTTTTTTAAATTTTGACCTTTTAGCAGGTATTTCTTCCCATAAACAATCCGATAATGCTATAGCTAATATATGCTAGTTTTTGTTTTAGTCACCCAAACAAGACAAGAGATACTTGGACATAAGGGGTTACTATGTGGGACCATACCTGCAATGGTACTATGTACAGTGTTGAGCTCACCCTGCTGGTAAGACTTGGTTGGTCGAGCAGTCAGGGTGTTTGATATGTGATTTAAAAAGTCCAATATGTCCAGAGAGACGGTATGATGTTTTCCCTTCTGAAGATGTCTGTCTGTATTACATTTAAATTTCTGCTTGTAAGTACAGGTCAGGGAAGCAGGAAACAGGAAAGAAATTTCCAAATCTAACAGTTTGAGGAAAGAAACTATTAGTGCAGAAAGCTTTCTGGCATCTAAATATCTCTGCAGTGAAGGGGTGAGATTTTGTTGCTTATCATGTTGTGGGTATTTATATCGAGTGGACGCAAAGTACTACAAGTTCATCAGAGCACATCCGTTTAAAATACTTGTAAAACAGGCACAGGGATGCAACAGATGCAGTTTGGTAAGCAGTGATATTTCTTCAAATAAAATACCTTGCACATCCAAAAATACATGCCTTGTCTGCTGATGTTTGCATATTTGGTCACTTTCTGCTATCCCCCTCAACTGAACATTGATTTGAAGTGATGGATCTACGTTTCATCCTCCTGTTAAATTTGGAGAACATGAGCATTCAGAATCATTTATGTTTATACAACCATGTTTAAAATCAACATACCAATTCTTAATAGTTATTCTCGACAGATCAGAGTCTGAATAACACTGTAATAGACTTGTGACATCGTGCAGTTCTTCAAATGCACCAATAATGTTATATAATATTCGCTATTGATGATTCTTCCTTTCTTTTTGATGAATAAAATATCTGGCACATCTCAAAATACCCTCGCCTTGCCTGTGATGCCACTTGAAGGTTAGTACTTTAAAGAAAATATGTAGATTTTTTTTTATTAGTGGCATTACCTATATGTTTGGTCCAGAACTTTCTAGAGCATTCTTTTGAGGTTTGCAAACAGCTAGTAGTCACTGGGGGATAGATTTAGAGAATAAGGTGGGTGTGGAAGCAATTTGAAGTGCAATTCATGTAGTTCTGTCATCATTGTAGTATGCTTGTTGTTACATCATGCAATTTTTTCAAACGCACCAATGACATTATATAATATTTGCTGTTGATGATTCTTCCTCTCTTTTTGATAAATAAAATATCTGCCACATCTCAAAATGTAAAGGAGAGGTCTCCTGGAATCGCCAGAACACAATGAGTCAATCCCAGGAATAAGGTGACCTGTAATAGTGTTACGGAGAGATATCCTGGGAATCACCAGAACACAATGAGTGGCCTATATTCATGGTGCCTGGAATGCATCAATATTATGTCAATCGGCCAAGAAAGCTAACCGATATTAAAATGGGTTAGACCAAAACCAGCAAAAAAACAAAGCTGGCAAAAATAAGATAATCAGGTCTGACCCAGAGAGTTTGCGAAACAATAAACCAAGCTGGCGAGAAAAAGGTCATCAGGTCAAAGCGTTATAAATAAAAAAGAAAAGAGGAAAGACAGGTGGAGAGACACAAAGTGACAAATACAGGTCGATACAAAGTTCTGAGAAACCCACCATTACTCCATTAACCTCCATCGTGCTCCGATGTTAGTTGTCACTTTTATTTTGATGTGTAATTAAATCTATATTGAAATCATAAAAAGTGTCTCGTATTCATTTTAAAATGAAAGTAACTTTTGAGAAACTTGATGATCACAGCACATTCGTATATGTAACAAAAATACTCCCTCCCCTGCCTTGGCTGCTTTGGATGGCTTTAAACTACTGCTATCCACTCGGCTGCTTCCGAAGGGAAATAGTCAACCCAATTTTTCATCTATTGTCAGATTAACCACAAGAACTTCTTTTTGTTGTGTTGAAAAGTTGCAAACAATGCTCTGAATTGATCGTATTATTTGGATTCTCTAGACTACTCTTCTCGTCTTGAGTGTTATTTGGTGTTTCTGACGGAGCAGAGTCCAAATTACATTTCTCAAGTCATAGCTTTGTTTGAACAGTATTGTTCCCCATAACAAAACAATACTTTATCAACATATGAAATTCAGATTTTCTATTGTTTTTAAAATTTACAACACTAGTATTACTTAGAGAACTTTAATTTGTAAATTAATAATCCGATTGGACTCCAATTTTGACACCTGCCATTTGAAGGTTAGTACTTTATAGAAACTATATAGATTTTTTTTTCTTCTTCTCTACAGACTATAAGATTGATGAGTTGATTAAACAGAAAACGACGTTAGATTCCCCCCACTCCGCTATGCCAGGGACGGTTCTACATTACAAAGCAGACAACAGCCTTGTTATGAAATGCCTTGATGGTTGGGTGGCCTTCCGTAATGTTGTCATGAAGAAAACAATGAGCGCTCAAGCTTTTTACAATGGATACTTGTCAAAAGTTAAACCAAAGACATTGATCACTTTTGAGAGTATGGACAATTTTCTCTCGGCAGATATTCACAACGAAAGAGCGACAGACCGAAGCAGCAGATGATGATGCAAGTCTCATGTGTCTGTTTCATTCGATAGTGAAAGGTTTGGATTTTCATGTTGAGTTACGCTTGGATTTTTTTTTTGTGGCTTCAGGTTTTTAATCAATAACGTTGCATATAAAAAGGTAAAGTAACTAATGTTAGTTATGACTGAAAATATTTCCAATATTTGAATGCATGTGAAATTTGAAAAAAATATAACTACTTAGAGACAAGTGAAAATGCAGATGATTTTTCTTTTTTTTTAAGTAAACATATTTATTGCCTTTATTTTTGGAGATGATGCTTCATAATTTGTGCATTCATTCTTTTTGCAGACTGTTATCCTCATCTTCATAGTTAAATTATTAAGATGAGGAATAGACTTCGTAGCTTAGTGAGGGATGCCCTTTTTCTCTTCCCTGCAACCTCTTTCCCACAGAAGAGATGTTGCGAGCCTGTCTCTACTTTATCGTTATTTCCACATCTGAGCTTCAATTTATGGTCCCCCTAACCCTAACCCGACAAACTTTCACAAAAAACACTTGTCTAGCCAGAACCACCATTAATAGTTTCCCACACTCTTTATCTGTGCCTAAACCTAAATGTAGATTCCATGAGCAAAGCTTCTTCTTAGAACTGCACGCCTGTGGAACTCTCTTCCGTTGGCCTGCTTCCCAGGTGATTACAATCTGATTATCTTCAAGTCCAATGTAAACAAGTTCTTGATGAATGTAATCCAACTTACAAAAATCCCAATACCTATGTTAAAAATGCTATAATCACATTGACTAATGTATACTCATTAACCCTTATCCTCAAGTAGCATCCGGGCCTTGATAAGTGGTGATTCCTTTGTAAAAAAAAAAAAAGTCTGAAAAAAGAATAAATACACAAATTATGAAGTCTCATCTGAAAGTGATGATAACATTCGGTACGGACCCAACAATAGAAGATCAGATAAGAACACAAAATTGGATTTATAAGACCACAAAATCCAACCTTGATTGCTCTTTGGGTCCTGTGACGTAGTTGATAGAGGCATTGAGTCTATGATTCCAGGTGAATATTGTCAGAAGATAATGGTTTCAATTCTACCCAAAGCAGGCCAGAGGATTAGTTGGCCAAAACGTGGTGAGACAACAACAACTATGGAAGGCAGTAATTACTGGGGATAGAGTTATAAGAACAGCATTCCTATCCCATCACAGTTAATCACCTGAAGAAGGCCAGAGGATAAGTTGTCTGAAATGTGATGAAACAACTATGAAGATGAGGATAACAGCCTGCAAAAAGAATGAATGCACAAAGATATTTATATATCTAAATTCTATTTTTCAACGCATGTGCTCATCTGAGCTTCTGCCTATGAACACACCCTGCCAAACTTTCACTAAAAGCACTCGTCTAGTTTCAACCACCATCAATAATTTCCCATCTCTATCAGCGCCTAAATTTAAGCACAAATTTTATAAGCAAAGCTTCTTTTCTAGAACTGTCCACCTGTGTTTCGCTGGTCTGCTTCCTAGCTGACTACAACATGGTTGTCTTCAAGTCAAAATGTAAAAGTTCTTGATGTCCTGCTCCCTAAAATTATCAAATTCTACTCAAATTTCACCACTAGCGATCACTACACTGTTTCATGTGACCACCTTATACTCATTAACCCTTATCTGCCAGTGGCCTTCGGACCTTGATCTTCATGTAAAATGAAAAAATAAATTAATAAACAATAATTATGTTTAAAATACAAATCATTTATAAGTGCAGGTACAAATATAAATAATACTGAATTTACGAAAGTCCCTCACTAATTAAAAAAAAAAAAATCTTATATTAAAATAAAATAAAATACTAACACGTTTCAGGCCATTGTTTGCTGCGAGACTGTTACTGTTTACAGAAGCGCGTTTGAGCCAAAGTCAAACACATATCTAATGAAGCGATCTTTCTCAAAATATTATATAGAACACAGATATTCCATCAGACCAGCTGACACAAGTAATCACGGTACAAATATAAATAAAATGTGTGTATGAAATATATAAATATATGCACATGTATTTGTAGTTGTATTAATAAAACTAGTCTTCATCTGCTTCAGTTTGTGCCTTTCTGTTACTTCTGCATTTCTACATATTACATTTAAAAAATAGTGTTCATCTGAAAAATAAACAATTTTTTTTTAGCAGCATGTTGTCACTTAGCTGTAGTCTTCTATATTTAATGCGCTGCAATAAAAAAGAAAAGGAAAAAATATTGTCTGTATTTTTCTGATGAAGACTCTAATGTGGTATTATATATATACAGCGTGCCCACTTAAAAGTAGCCCAATTTCCTCTAATCTTTCTCTAATCAATTTCCTTTTAAGTATGGTGTTTTTGCTGAAGCAGAGAATAGTGATTTTGGAAACCTATCAGAATAATAAGTAAAGGTTTATGGCCACCACGTTCCTTGGACTTGTCATCATGTGATTTTTATATTTGGGAGACTTTAAAACAAAAAGTTTATGTAAAACTCCTCACAATCTAGACCAACTAAAGGAAAACATTACCAACGCTATCAGGAGAATCACCAGAGAAGATCTACAGGCAGTATCTGCAAACGTTGTTAAACGTGCCCAGAAATGCATAGATGTCAACGGGGAGCACTTCCAACATCTTTTACAACACTACAGGTAATTTAAAGAATAAAAGAATGTTCATCCTTTCTACTACATTTTCTGGGCTACTTTTTAAATGGGCTACCCGTATTATTTTTATATTTTGGAATCCTTTGAGATTAATGGGGATACAGGTACAAGACTCAGCATTCCTATCCCGTCGCGGTTAATCACCTGAAGAAAGCCAGAGGATGAGTTGGGCGAAATGTGAAACAACAACTATAAAGATGAGGATAACAGTCTGTAAAAATAGACACTAATATGTTTATTCAAAAAAAATTCTGCATTTTGACTCCTCTCTAACCGATGTTAGTTTTCTTTTTTGCTTTTTTTTTTTTTATTAGGTCACCATTTATCAAGGCCAAAACCTACTCAAGGATAAGGGTTAATGGTATGAAATTATTGCCAGCAGAAAAATCAATGCAGTGAAATAAGTTTGATTACTTATAGGGGGAGGGTTTATGCAAAGTGATTTGTTGAGAAACAGTTTTTTCTTTTTTTTTTTTTACTAGAGAGGGTCATCGCTTATCGAGGCCCAAATGTCACTCAAGGATAAAGTCTAATGAGTGTCAGATGGTTGGGGAGACAACACCGTGATGATCAGTAATGGTGGAACTTGAGTAAGCTTTGATTATTTAAAAGGACTGCTCAACAAGACTTGAAAATGACAATGTTATAGTCAATTGGGTAGCAGCCCTGCAGTATTGTGTTCCACAGATGGATAGTTTTAGGAAACAAACTTTATATACCAAATTTCAAGTCTGTAAATGAAAACTTTGTTGAGTATATAGGCTGAGAAGTGTCCTCACATATACACACACATTTTTATAAAATATACAATAAATTTGTTTACAAAATATACACCAATAAAACAAATTAATCTATAAACCAATCATATGAAAAAGAAAAAAAATGATATGTTCAACATTTCATTTTAAGACTTTCTTGGCATGATTGTTTTGAAAATAAAATAAAATAAAACTACAATACTTGGAAATATTTTATGTATTTGTGATGTGAAAAGGATTTTTTTTTTCAAACAAAACAGCGAAACAAATATATTTGTTACATACAATGATTGCTTTTTGTTTTTATTTTCTTCAAACGACTCATAGTTGGCAGTTTTTTTTTTTAATTTTTACGTAAAAATGTGTGATTTTGACGTGAAAAAGAATTTTGTTAGTCATTAGAATTCTAAATGTATAATGTGTTTTTGAAATCGAACAAGTGCTTTTTTTTTATACATAGTTTCAAAATAAAATAATTCATGGATAGTTGATGTTCCATAAATTTCAACACCTTTCCAAACTAACAAAATGTATATCCATAAACTTTGTCTCAGGATAATTTTTTTTTGTAGGTCAATTATCTCTCTGACCCAGCATGGCATTCTTTTCAAATACATAAAAACGATGCAAGTGTTTTCCAAGAGTTGCATACCCTGATATTATCTTGATATTATCTGATATTATCTTGATATTATCTTGATATCCTACAAAGGCAATAACTCTGTTTTGCAGAAAAATTTCTTAAAATTTTTTTTTGTTTTAAAGAAGGGTCTGTTGTATTTCCGACATCCCAAGCAAGATACAGGGAACATCTTTTCACATTGAAATGTAACCTTTTACCAAACATAGTCAAAAATGCTCAAGGCCGCAAAGTTCTTCTTTGTTATAATAACGGAATTTGAAAAATCGAAATATTGAATTTCAACTTAAACCAATGGTATCCACTTAATTGTCATGTCAGAGTAATGAACATATCCAAAAATTATGAAAAACGATAAGGTAAAAAAAAATTCATTATTAATGAAAATAGTTTATGAAGACAATTGAGTTTTGCAAAAAAAAAAAAAAATAAATAAATAAACTTAGTGAAGTGGAAACATAACAAAAGGGAGGTAAATATTTTCTGAAAACTGAAAATCTTAGGTCAATTTAGCAAAACTTAATTTTCACTAATTGTCTTCAAAAACTGTTTTCATTAATAATTAATTTCTACTAGTGATGGGACGATTCCAATATTTTTTCAGATTCCAATACAATTACCGATTCTGATTCTTTATAAATCTCTAAATATTTAACTATAAAAGTGTTATTTTGTCCTGATTACGGTAAAAACACATCTTAAATGTGCATATTTTCTCAAACGTAAAAACACATTTGTAAGGAGGTGGTCTAGAGATTTTAGTCTTACGTGAAGTTTAAAATCAATCAATATTTATTATTTTATTATTACTACAAGCAGTTGAAGATGTTTTTTTAACAAAAATCAAATAAAAAAAAGATAATATAAGGAATTGGTTTTAGCATCGGAAAATAGGCTAAAATTTTTTTCGATTCCGATACCCCAAAAAGCTAAGATTTTTTCCAATTCCCAGTTCAGATTAATCGTCCCAACACTAATTTCTACCTCATCGTTTTTCATAATTTTTGGATGTTTTCATTTTTGTAACATGACAATTCAGTCGATACCATTGGTTTTACTTAAAATTCAATATTTTGATTTTTCAAAGTCCGCTATTATAAACAAAGAAGAACCAATAGGATTTTATTAACAACGGACATACTTGGTCTCTTCCGTCTTCATTCAATAAAGAATAATTTCTTCTAGATTTAATCCATTTTCATTTTTCTTCCAATCCAAAGTGGCCCTGTCGGTGGGGCATTAGAATACGCCGACTGCCCCCCCTGCAGAGAGTAAAAGTCCCTCAATGGGGGTCCTGGATATGACCTTAAACTATATCCAGTGGTGAGGTCCCAGCTTGTGGGCTTTGGGGAGTGTGGAGCCACCCTTTAATTACCATTGCTCCCAGGACCACTCTGACCCGGAGTGGTAGTACCTGTTAGGCCCCAAATGGGTTAAATAGAAACCGATGTGAAAACAACAAATATATTCTATTAAAAAAATTTTTCTTCAAAATCTTTGGATTCGGCATTAAATAACCTGAAAAGGGTTGATATGCCGTAAAACAACCAACCAACCAACCAACCAACCAACCAACCAATCCAAAGTGCCCTTTTTGGGGAATGCTGGATTTTCCCCATATTAATATGAACCGACCTTGTGTCTAATTTTGTCCTTGTGAGGAGACAAGTAAATAAGAACAAACAAGGGCAAGAAATACTAATCAAAATGGGAGAATGTCCGACATCAATAACATTTCGGGAATCTCACACCAAACATTTAATAATAGTTAATTGATACAATTAAAAGTTATATTGGTTAACTAAAAAAAAAAATAAGATGTGAAATGGTGAGGCAAATAATTAATGAAATGACCATTCCCAAAAAAGGTGAACATTACCATTAATCTAGAAAAAAAAATGTTGTGGTGGTCAACTCAAATCCTGAATCAATGAAACAGGATGCTGAACTGATTTTGGGCCGTAACTTTTACAAGGTCCATCACTGTAACGGTGAATGGCTTGAACTTATAAAAGAAGCAGTCTTGAATCAGCCAGTGTTTAGGACATGGTTAACTTGTTGGAAAGAGCCGGCCAAACCAACCCAGGGTGAATGATGCAACTATGACCATGACATGACCTTCTCCAAACCAACATACAGTAGAACCTCAGGATATGGTGGCCTCGGTATACGTTTTATTTTCAGGTTATGATGTGGAATACAATGTTTTTCTAGGCCCTGGTTACGGTATTTGCCCTGCCTTACAGCGTTATTAATAATGTTATTTGATTATATACTGTACTGTATTTTGTTACTAAGTTTTAATATGTACTGTATAAAATTTTGCTTAGGCCCTGCTATATGGTGATTTCACCTTACGATCCCAACCCTGGAACGGATTAATGTCATATCTCGGGGTTCTATAGTATATATTCAAATAACTTGATTTCAGAATAATAATCCCCCCGTTATAAAAAATCTGAAGCAATTTATTTTTACTTACTCATGCTAACTATGAACTGACCCCTTCCCCCCACTCACACACACACACACAAAAAAAAAGTTAGTTCAAAGGAGCAAATCAAAAGTAGAATCTCCCTAGAATTTTAAGTTCAGTTGCAAATTTATCCTGGAATAAATTCTTTGTTAAATGTTTTAACCACTCTCTCTTACAAATACGCATTCTGGAATTTTGGTCACGTGATCTCATCCAAATAGCAGCGGACGAGGGGGATAGGATAATTTTATATCGAGTCAGTTGCGACACAACTTTCGAATAATACAAATAGAAATCTCCCAGTTCCCAACACCCTTTCTTTTTTTTTTTTTTTCTATTTAAGGCACTATTATTTTTCCCCCAAGTTTTTATTGTTTTCATTTGACCACATCTGAATATATTAATGTCATACTTGTGATACTATGTGGTCCCCCCCTCGACAACATCACTGTTTTCATGATCATCTTCCCCTTTGTTTGCTCTTCTAACCGTGTCTTCATCTCTCACATCTGTATTTGTTCATGAGTATAAAAAAATAAAATAGAACAAAACACAAACTCTGACGCATTTAAAAAAAATTTTTTTTTATTACATTTTCACCCCAAACAAGGCGCATTGCCACTTTGGTGTAGGGGGTTACTATTAGGGGCAGCAGCTACTGGGGCACTATGTTGGGATTTGGGCAGCAAGATGTCAGTTCACATTGCACTTGAACTTCTGCATGTCAGTACAGTTAGGGAAGCAGGGACCTGGAATGGAATTCCAGAGTCTAGCGGTTCTGGGGAAGAAACTACTGGAGTAGAAAGATCTTTTACATCTAGGGATCTCTACTGTGTGTGGGCGGGATTTAGCTGCCTGTCGGGTTTGTCGAGGGTGTCTATGTCATGGGAGCACAAGTGTCTGCAGTTCGTCAGAGCATTCACCATTAACATACTTGTAGAACAGGCAGAGGGATGCAACGTTTCGTCGATGGGACAGAGGCTGAAGCTTAGATGCCAGTTCAGGGCCTATCAGATTGGCGACTCTTTTTTGAACCTTGTCTAGGAGCAAGAGACTAGTAGCAGATGCACCAGCCCAAATGTGACAACAATACTCCATACATGGGCGAATGGTGGCCTTATAGAGGTACAGGATACTTTCAGGTGTCAGTAGTTTTCTAGCACGGTAGAAAGAGCCTACCTTTTTCATCGCGGCCCTGGCAATGTTTTCAATATAATTGTTCCAACTCATGTTTCCTGTGAACGTTGCAAATATTTGTTGCACTCTGGGTGTATCTGACAGCATGAACTCTCTAAATGCCAACATCAATATCTACATCTACTGTCGTGTTCGTCAGTCGGTTGATCAGTTCACTTCCCACATCTCCTTTGAGCTTCGACTATCTCAAGCTCGCAACTGTCTCAAATCTAACTGTTGTCAAGCATCGCAAACTCAAGACTGTCTGCAACTGTTCCCAACCGTCGTAAACTGTTGCAAAAAACCCACTACCACTCTTAAAACTAACTCTAAAATATATTAATCTCTTGTTCCGATATTGCCGCACCTTGATTAACAATCTCATTTTAGCTTTCTTTTGTATTTCTTTGTGAACAAGTTTTTTTTCCAGTGTTCTACTGATAAACCTATTCTTTCTTTTTTTTTTTTTTCTTTTTCTCCGCTGCTTCCTAACACTTGGGAGCAGGGTCAACATCGATAGAATCATCAACAGTCACAAACTCAAATTTGTACCCAACTGTTCTTAACCATCGTAAGCTGTTGCAAAACTCATTGCCACTTCGAAACGTGTCTGTAAACTAACTCTAACAGTAAAATGGTCGTTACATTTTAACATTGTGTATGAAAGAAATTAAACGCAGGTTTTTGGGGGGTTTTTTTAGTTGAAAGAAAAGGCATTTATTATTTATTTATTTTTATTTATTTTTTTTTACATGGTGGTCACCACTTGTCAAGGCCCGGAAGCCACTCAGGGATAAGGGTTATTGCAAGTACAGTACGTTAGTGTGGAGATTTGATTATAGATTATTTCCACAACCAGCCACCTGACACATTTTCCAAGCCAGTGACCATCCAAAAATCTTGTTAAAAGTTCGGAAGATAAACGGGTTCTGCATCTTGTTTAAACAGTTCCTGTCACCATGTGGTTAAAAAAACCCAAAAGAAACTTGTGTCGATACATGCTTTCTTTCCTCTCTTTTTTCTCTCGTCTTTCTCCGTTTGACATTACCTTGTGTCACGGCGTGGTCATTTGCATATATGTCAGTAGCTTCAATACAAAACCATATTGATCTTTTTTATCCCAGTCATCGCCACATCTTTACCAACAATCCCACTTCAGCTTCCTTTTGTCTTCCTTGGTGAAAAACTTTCTGTCCATTGTTTTTCCACCAATCCTATTTCCTGTACCTTTGCTGACCCAATAAACTTATTTCCTTTAGGTCTTTTTTGTCAGTCATCTTTTTCTCTTTCTTCTCCACTTTGATACATCGATAATATCACACATCCTTTTTAATATAACATTATATAATGAGACTAGTGTGGGTGCCCGGGTGTTTAGAGGTGTGTGTTGAGCAAAAAGATGTGGTAGTAGGCAGGCAGGCTCGAACTCGTACCGCGTAGGAGGAAAAGAACTTGAAAAAAAAAAACATGACGTCTTTGCCGTTGCATCCATTGCCAAACCGGAAGTTGCAAAGATTTAAATTAAGGCTAGTCAATCTAAAAGAGGAGATGACTTTCGAAAATATTGGCGAAAAAAAACAACCCTTCCTTGTAGAAAAGTGCCCAGTTGAGGGTGAAGGAATTAATGTTTTTAGCAAATTTTTTATATTTGTCGTCCAAAGGGTTGAGCTTCAAAACAATATTGATCTCGTGAAAATCCGTCGTCTCTGTCGAAAGTTTAAGACAGAGATACAAACATGCATACATATATTTATACAGACAGGTGAGATTTATATAATAGACAATGACAATTTTGTTTTCGTAGAGATTGTCTGCAGAAACTACCATTGGTGAATAATTCATTTACGTCCAACTTTATTTGCAAAGTTAGAACGTTTTGTTTGTAATTATTTAAAGTCAAAATACTGAATAAAAGAAAATCAATAACAAAATAAAATTATTTATTCAAATCTCAGTTTTATTAACAATTTTTTTTGTGTGTATAACATGAAACGAATGTCGACTAACAATAAATATGCTTTCATTTTCAGCATTGAATGTCTTCGGTTTAATCTCATTCTTTTTTATGCAGACAAGCATATTAACCCTTTACCGTCAAATTGTACTTTCAAATCGCCTTTCAAAAAAAAAAAAAGTAGAGAAAAATATTCATTACTCTTATGGCTTGAAAATAAAAAAATGTTATTACTTGTTAAAAAAAAGAAGAAAAATATTCATTACTCTTATGGCTTGAAAAAAAATGTTATTACTTGTTTAAAAAAAAATATTCATTACTCTTATGGCTTGAAAAAAAAATGTTATTACTTGTTAAAAAAAAAATATTCATTACTCTCATGGCTTGAAAAAAAAATGTTATTACTTGTTAAAAAAAAAATATTCATTACTCTCATGGCTTGAAAAAAAAAATGTTATTACTTGTTAAAAAAAAAGGAAAATATTCATTACTCTTATGGCTTGAAAAAAAAATGTTATTGTTAAAAAAAAAAGGAAAATATTCATTACTCTTATGGCTTGAAAAAAAAAATGTTATTACTTGTTTAAAAAAAAAGAAAAATATTCATTACTCTCATGGCTTGAAGAAAAATGTTATTACTTGTTAAAAAAAATATTCATTACTCTTATGGCTTGAAAAAAAATGTTATTACTTGTTAAAAAAAAAATATTCATTACTCTCATGGCTTGAAAAAAAAAATGTTATTACTTGTTAAAAAAAAAAAAAGAAAAATATTCATTACTCTTATGGCTTGAAAAAAAAAAGTTATTACTTGTTAAAAAAAATATTCATTACTCTTATGGCTTGAAAAAAAAATGTTATTACTTGTTAAAAAAAAAATATTCATTACTCTCATGGCTTGAAAAAAAAATATTATTACTTGTTAAAAAAAAAAAAGAAAAATATTCATTACTCTTATGGCTTGAAAAAAAATGTTATTACTTGTTAAAAAAAAAAATATTTATTACTCTTATGGCTTATGCAACTGATCTTCAAAGTACAGGTCTATGCATGGTTCAACAAATGAACAAAGATTTGTTTATGTTCGTGCATCGGTTGCATGCTAACTTCCGTCACGTGAGGGTTTCACGATTAAAACATTTATTTATCGCATAAAATAAATTATGGTGGTAAAGGGTTAACCATGTCTGCATAGATGGAGATGTAAACCATCACAGGATACAATTGATCCATTCTTTTCTCGTGTGATGACATAGACTATAAAATAATCTCAGAATTTGCTCGATGCAATGAGTCAGTTTGTATTTGAGCAATAATAGTTTAACAATCATAAAACAATCACATCTGGCACAGCCAAACCATCAACAAAATTTCTATTGACCAATAAGAGGAGCTTGAATTAGCGTCATCTCGATATTGGTCATTTGCACGTGTCCAACATGTTTCTTTGGATTTAGAAAAAGTAAGAAAAAATATACTGTATTATCTAAGGTAATTCTAATAAAGAATATAATTAAATATAACAAACCATAATATACAATGCCTTTGTTTATTTATATGTATATATATTATATATATTAAAAACACAACTGCAACTTCTCTTCCAATTTTGGAATTTTGTAATCATGCCTATATTTCTTTATTTTCTTTTAAAGTTGATGCGTTCCTAATGTTCTGATGAGTTAAGGGCGGAATAAATTCAAAAACTGACATAGTTCCATAAAAGACTCTCTGCTACAAAACAGGTGCTATCAAGAATTGAACATTTGCACATGCTTCAAAAGAAAAATAAACAGTAAGATGGATAACATCTTGAGATTTGGAATATAGACTTTTTAACATTTATTTGTGTGTGTGTGTGTGTGTATATATATATATATATATACTTTCAATCTGTTTTTACATAAGCAGTAATGTGTTGCTACACAATCATGAGCATGTTTCGGTCTTCTAGTATTTGGTAACTAGAGACCTCTTTAGGCAACTACACTTCTATTTAAAAGCAAAGTCATTCATGAGAATCCAAAAGTCATCTTACAATAAAAAAAAAAAAAAGGGTTTTAGGAAAAAAGGGGACAGGGTGCAAAAAATAAGGTTGTGTAGGTGTGGAATTTTTTTTTTAAACTGGCCCCAAGTTGACTTCTCAAACCGCAATCCTACCTACCTCATTCCCTCACCCCAACACAGACAAAAAAAAAATTCTACACCTATTTAACCTTGTTCTTTGTACAGCTGAACCTCAACCCCTGTCCCTTTTTTTCCTAAAAACCCCCTTTTTTACTGTAAGATGACTTTTAGATTTTCGTTAATGATTTTGCTTTTAAATATAAGCATAGTTACCTAAATAGGTCTGTTAAAGAGCATCTCTCCTCTCTCTCTCTCTGGCTCTTTCATACTCTCTCTATTTTCTCTCTCTGTGTCTCTATTAGATAGTAGATCGAGAGAGAGAGGGAGATGGTGGGAGGACGTCAGAGAGATATTTTTGTAGTTAATCCACGTTGCAGGAAGTGACGTTTCGTCTAACCGGATGTCATGTGATGCTACGTGGCAAGGTTGGTGAAACGTTGAGTCTCTCAGAAAATGCCAAGCCGAGCAGAAGTCTAAAATGGTTCTCTCCTAAGTAAGGGGGGAGATGCGCGCCCCAGACGTGGGACGTGGTAGGTACCCACAGTGGAGACCATCGATGGCGACATCTGCAGATCATGCCTGGGAGAATAAAAGGTTGAAAACCCAACATCTGTCTTCATCTTGTGTATTCCGGCGAAAACAGCAAGAGAGCTCCACCCAGATGAAGACTCTCCCAGAGCAGCGGAACCAGGTATGAACTTCTATATATAAACACATAAATACACAAACGTCCTAACCACTAGACAAACGGTTTAAGGGATCTTGGGTCCCGTTCTCTCGTCTCTTAACACTTGTAATCTCTCTCTCTCTCATCGTCGTAAACTTCTTCTCTTCATTAGTAAAATGGACACGTCATCACCAGGGTACCAGTATCCCTCAAGTAAAGTGTCCAAGTCAAATCCTCTTCTTCTCCCTCCGTTATGTAACAGGTCTCTAGTAGTACCAAATACTAAAAGACCGAAACATGCTCATGATTGTGCAGCAATACTTATGTAAAAACATTGAAAGTATACCTTGCTCTACTTCGATATTGAGCACTCTTGTATTAACCTCGTTATATTTCACTGGTTACCTTACCTCTGGAAAATAGCAACTTCAAATTATATTGTGGAAAGAGAAGAGAAAAACCAATAGCATTAGAAAAATATCAATGTTTCGTCCTCATTTTTTGGGGACTTCTTCGGGATGATAAAATGATTGAGGAAAATTCAGTTAAAACCATGAGGAGCTGAAAGATTTTCATGTTACCTTTCTTTAAAGAAAAAAACTTGCCAAACACGAGAGAAATATAATATGCACTTTTTTTCCACGGCTCACAGCAGAATCACTCTTTTATGTTCACAAAAGCTAAAATAATTAAATTCGCTCACAGTAAAGACTGAAAGGGACTCCTTAAATCAAATCAATGCTTATTCTAGATCCCAACACCATAAAACAGAGAAACCGTTTCTATAATTTATCTCTCATCATCAATAAATTAATAATCAAGAAACAGAACATAAATTTAGAACCATACCTTTTCAGTCACTTTTTGCCTTGCACATAAAAAATAAAATAAAAATGAATAAAATGAAATAAGTAAATAATAATAAAAATAAATTTATATATATATATATATATATATATATATATATAGTTTTTTGGTTCCCTGACAAAAGGAGGGTGGACCCGTTTCGTCTGTTCGCACTTTTCTCAATAACCATGCCTTGGAACTTTTTGAAATTTTGCACAAACATTGAACATGATATGAGTAAAAAAGTAACAGAACGGATTTTCCGAGAAAACTCCGGTTGCTCCCCCCACCCCACCCAATAGGGGTGCCTTTTGGGTTAAAATGGCTAAAATTGACACTTTTGTGCTTATTTAAAAAAAATTGATGCCTTGGATTTTTATAAAACTTTCTGAAAAGTTGTTACTGATTTCTATATAATTTTATTTATCTATACTTTGCAATGACTCTTAGGTGTGCTCCAGGGGCGGCTCTTTTAGAGCTACTAAAAACACTCCATTTTTGGGACTATTTTATCATATTTGTCCAAAATTTTCTGTGCATGTCTATTTAGCAGTTTTGCATGGTGTTGAACTCAAATTTAAATATGTTAAGGCCTTGGGGACTTTTGAGGCTAAATGGGGGGGGGGTTGCAAATGATGGACTTTGTCATTTGTTTTTTGCATGGTGCAAAACTCAAACTTACATATAAGACCTAAAACTGCACCGAGGGAGGGGGGGGATGCTGGCCTTAGTCATTTTTTTTTTTTTATGCCTCGTTCACTGCTCTCACGGGGGACCATGCATGCTTCACTTATTTTGTTTAAATTTCATTCAGAAAGGTATCATTTTTCAGAACAGAAATTTATTGTTTGAATAAAGAATACAGTTCAGATTTTTTTTTTTGTTAACTCATGGATTTCCGATGTAGACTCAGCTCCTCATGGGAAAAGTCATTAGCAAATATTAGATCTAATTCGAAATAATATTGTTATTTAGCATATACAAAGAAAATATATTTAAAAATTTAAAAAGTTCTCAAACCTAATCATGACTTTTTAATGTATATTGGTGAACCCTTATAGCTTATTTTATTTTTCAGTAATGTAAAGAAAACTAAAGAAAATATGTCAACAGTTTATCTTGAAGGAAAACTGAACCGATATTAACGTTACATGTGCCATGGGGGTCCACATGGACCCCAGTTGAGAACCATTGTTTTAGGGGCATAGATAAAGAAAATAGATGAAATAAGAGTAGATACAATGAAAGAATATGAATTTATGGTATCCGGGTGTTGAGGTAATCCTTTTTATGGTATACTGTGGTCAGAGTCCGAGTTTGTTGAATAAATCCACATTGTAGGTAAATTCACCCAAAATTTTCTTTTTTATTTTTTTAAATCCTCACAGCTTTATATATTGTGCTTATTTTTCTCTGAACTGTATTCGTTATTCAAACAATAAATCTCTGTTCTGAAAAATGTCTTTCTGAATGAAATTTAAACAAAAACAGTATAAATTTCATTTGCTCTATGAAATATATTGAGCTATTCTGTTTTTTTGTTTTTTTTTTTTGCTGGGATTGTCTTATATAATAGTAACTCCTAAAATATATTCTGTAAGACTCGATTCAACATGATTAATTGATCTCTGTTCCTATTCACTTCAGGATTCTGATACATACACACACATATATATATATATATATATATATATATATATATATATATATATATATATATATATATATAACTACTTAATTTACTCACATAAAATTAATATACGAAAGTATAGATTTATGCGTAAACTTTAAGTATTTACTTCAAAAGTGCTCAATATGTAGGTAGAGCTAGTTAGTAATTTATAAATTACTATATATATATATATATATATATATATATATATGGTTTTAACTTAATTAATGGTGTAAAAACGTTGATATTTTTCTAATGCTATGGGTTTTTCTTTTGTCTTTTCTATAATGTCATACCATAATCTCTCTCTCTCTCTCTCTATATATATATATATATATATATATATATATATATAAACTGGCAGATTTACCCAATATTGAACGTAACATTTAATTTATTTTTAAAAAAAAAATGAAGTAAAAAAAAGAAAAAAATGGAAAAAATGAGACATGTGCATGCGAGTATTATGTTTTTTTCTGAGCAGTTCACTTCTTGAAAGTAAAAAAAAAAATTCTCGAGCTGAGATCGAAACCAAAACCTAAAGACAGTGAGCCAAGTACGATAACCATTAGGCCAGCTTGCCATGGTCTTTAAAATGTGTTTTCAAACTTACTTATTCTGAACATAAGGAAGGTGTCATTTGAACGATTCACGCATGCGCAGTTGTGAAACTGGTGATAAGCAGATAAAAATCCAATCGGCCCCCAAGAACCAATTTTTCAATTTTGGCCCCTTAGCAGCGTTTTTCTGGACGAAAACCGCTTAAAAAGTTTTTCACATGTCTAATTGCTCTATATACCAAATTTCAAGTCTGTAGATCAAAAATTCATTGAGTATATAGGTTGAGAGTTGTCTTTACACACAAATCTACTTTATATATATATATATATATATATATAGCATTAAGTCACTGGGAGAGATGCACTTCTAGTCTTAGTTAAGACATGCATCTAGGAGAGGGTAACTCATGTACAAACCTGCATTGTACTGTATGCTTTGTCTTGTGGCAGTCATCTGCACCGACAAGGATTAACAGTAATAGCAAAAAGTGTAATTGGTTCTACACAAAGCCTTCACCACTATAAACAAATCATCTGTATGGATTTCCAAAATCCACAGAAAAGTCCATCATATAGCACATGGTATTCCACAGGTTGCAAAATCCCCATTTTCTTGAATCAACATTGCTTGAGTCTAGTGGCAAGAAGTCCAGCTTCCCACATGGCTACATTTAATACTGACCCAAGTCAACATCACTTAATTTTGATGATCTAACAGGAACCAATGTTTCAATGTGATTAGACCACATAAAAAATGAACTATTTAAAAAGTAATTAGGTATTTTTTTGTTTTTTTGATATGATGTTGTTATTGTAAAGACCCATCGTAACGTGGAACCTTGTTTGTAAATTTAAGGAACTTCTTTTCTTTTTAATCTTTTCCTTTTTTTCTTTTTAATCTTTTCCTTCTTTTTCTTTTTAATCTTTTCCTTTTTCTTTTTTTAAATCTTCACAGCTTTGTTAGTTATTCATTGTAAACTGCATATTTTGCTGGCTTTCTTGGAGCTGTGCACATATTCTTCCCTCGGAGAAGTGCATGAGCTGCTGTCTTCAGATGCATCCTGAAATACAGAAAGAGAAAGAAATCCGTTAATAAATTCATTAACCAACTAGCAGAGAGACTCGGCGTTGCTAGGGTGGAGAGCTTAAAGAAAATAAATTCGAAATATAAATATGCTAATAATTTTTTTTTTTTTTTTTTGTTCTTAAGCCATTTTTGAAAAATACTATTTTTAGTTTTCCCTTATTTTATATTTGACTAGCAGGGAGACCCAACGTTGCCCGCGATTGAATGATGATCAACAAATATTTCACGTGCCCTTTTTTTTTATTGCCATCGAAATCTGTGAAATCGCCCATTTTTTCAATGAAATCAATTGGATTGTCTGCTCTAGTTGGGGACCCGTTGCAGTGCATCCAGAAAAAGCTTCACATGCCTCCCTGCACTGATTTTGTCCACAATACATTGTAGTTTATATTGCACTGTAGAGAACCTACTGTTGATTTTATGAAAATTGGTCAAAAAACTGCACACTTGTGGAACTCTCTTCTGTTTCTCTGCTTTCCAGCTGATTACAATATGATCGTTCAACGTGAACAAGTCCTTAAGTAATCCAATTTACTAAATTTCCACTACTAACGATTACTATGATATTGTCCCATTGACCACTGCACACTCAGTAACCCATATCCTTGAGTGGCTTCCAGGCTTTGATAAGTGGTGACTCCTTTGTAAAAAAAAAAAAAAATCGCCTGTTCCTTTTTTCATTGGATTATTTTGATTATCAACACTTATCAAAGACATTGCGATACTTAACTTATCTAAGAACACTGCCAGCGCCTTTAAAAAGGCTAATCTAGCAACCAGAGACAAGAATATGAGATTAACCGCCATTTGATGTAGCCTTGTTTACAAATATCATTATAATGATATATGATTATTGTTGTAATGGGGTGAGAAAGAAACTTGAAGTAATTTCAATGTGCAGTGATACGAAGAAAGAAGTAAGCATAATGTTACATAAAAAGGGAACATTCAAAAGAAACAGGGAAAATAAAGAACATTGTCTGCCAAGAGGTGGTGGACTGAAGGAGTAAATTAAAGCTTGCCTTTATAATGTAATTTTATTTGTATTGAACTATGTAGCACAATATTATTTTCTGAGTATTTATCCATACTTTTATGCTTTAATCTGTTTTTACAACCAAAACAAGGCATAGTGGCACTAAGTCGTAAAGAGCTACTGTTTGGAATCAAATTTGCAGGGATATTATGTAGGGAGTTAGGCAGTGAGATGTTTGTTCACATTACACTTGAACTTCTGCATGTCGATGCAGTCAGGGAAGCAGGGGCCCGGGAGCGAATTCAAAAGTCCATCAGTTCAAGGAGAGAAGCTATTTTAGTGGAAGGCTTTATGGCATCTAGGAATTTCTACAGTGTAGGGGTGGGATTTTGCTGCTTGCCAGGTTTGTTGGGGGCATTTACGTGGAGTGGGTACTAGTGCTTGGAGTTTGTCTGAGCACTTTCTATGAAAGTACTTATTAAAACATGTGCAGGGATGCAACATTTCGGCTATGGAACAGAAGTTGGAGTTTTGCCAACAGTGTTTGGTTGGTGACTCCTTTTTGAACCCTATATAGGAGTGACAGATTAGTGGCAGATGCACAAGCCAAGACGTGACAACAATACTCTATGCGTAGGCGAATAGTGGCTTTGTAGAGATATAGGATACTCTCAGGTGTGAGTAGCCTTATATCACGATAGAGAGAGCTCACTTTCTTTGCAGCAGCCCTGGCAATTACCTCAATGTATTTGTTCCAATTTATGTTGTTTGTGAATGTTAAGCCCAGGAGTTTGAGGGAAGTACTTTCAAGTAGTGTATCATTCACCATGGCGATTAGTAGTTGAAAAGGTTTCTTGTAATTATTAAAGGAAATAAGTTTAGGCTTGGCATCATTAAACGTTACCATCCACCAGTTAATTATCTTTTATCTCATTTTTTTAAAATTCAATTTTCACCCCAAACAAGGCACAGTGCCACTTTGAAGTAGGGGGCTACTATCGGGGACATAAGTTGCAGGGATATTATGAAGGAAGATGAGTGGCAAGATGTCTGTTCACATTACACTTGAACTTCTGCATGTCAGTACAGTTGGGAAAGCAGAATCCCGGAAGGGAGTTCCAAAATCTAGCAGTTCTGGGGAAGAAACTATGGAGGCTTTCTTACACTTAGAGATCTCTACTATGTAGGGGTGGGATTTAGCTGCTTGTCAGGTTTGTCATTCGAGTCAGTTCTATATTTAAAATACAATGGACACTATTTTTTTTTTATAGAAATTTCAATCAACTTATATTTGCTGTGTTATTAGTTTTTCTGTATATAATATAAAAAAAAAACCCTGTGCTATTTCAGAAAAATATCAGCTTTATCAAAACTTTTTTGTTTTTGATTAAAAATATTTTTCTCATTCCGTGGAATTTCCATGGGTCCTGTTAGTTTTCTGATATTTTCTGATACCATTTTAGAGGAACCAAAGTCAGCTGCGAAGGCCTCCAGAGTGCTACTAAAACCATTCCTTTTAGGTTTCCTATAGCAATATTGCCCCATGACTCCAGTTGGGAGGTGCGGGAGTAACACAGGCTCTGACGATACTTACTGTGTTTCTAACACTTGTTGGTTCTGTCTGTAAACATTCAACTTTTTCCTGAAATTAAAAAGAAAAACATGAAAATACAGGATTTATTTTGCCACTTTGGGCATTTATTGTTTTAATCAATTGTATACATAACCTTCTCAAAGCACTTAACAACAAATAAAAATCAAATAGATAAACCGAATCGTAGCCCTCCCCCGCCTCCCAGCCTAAGCGAACACCCAACAGATCAAGACATACTTACCAAGAAATCATCTCACTAATGAGACGCCAACAACCTAAACCTTAGAACCCGAAATTTGATATATAAATACTTAAATTTTGAAGTAACTTCAAGCAGTTGCCGATTTAGAGTATTTTCTGTTTTGCATGAATCACACAAGATGTCATTCAGAGAACATTTTAATAATTAAATTTTCTTGAATATTTTCAGTTTGGAACATGATGTGACCCTGTTGTTTAATTGTTATGGATTTCCATTTCTTGTAATAAATAATTTTACCAAGAATTCTTCATAAGTTTTGATTTCGGTTTTGATTATAGCTGATGGCACTCAGTTTTGGTTTCGGTTATGGCTGAAGGAACTCAAGTTATATGTATATATATATATATATATATATATATATATATATATATATATTATTTTATTTTTTTTCATAAGTTTCAGTTTCAATTCAAGCTGATGCACCCAAGTCATATGGATATATTCTTTTATTTTTTAAATCGCAACTTTATAATATATAAAAATCGATAGAACATTAACTTTATAATAATATATACGAAATCTGCGAGAATTAAAATATATTTAAGCATACTTTACAACCGGGCTTTGCCGGATGTCCCTGCTAACTAAGACAAATACTTTGGCAGTTTTAACAAAAAAGCTACAATAATATCAAGGCGTCACCATTTATACTGAACATCTACAGAATGCCAACATCAATACATTGCATATGAAGGAGTTCCCTGTGGAATTTCCACAGATCCTGCTAGTTATAATTATATTAAGAAAGCATATCAGGTGGCTTTTGATTGCAGCTAACAAAATCATCCCCAACATTTTGATGACATCACACAGACACAGAACGCAGAAGGTATGATTTTAAGTTGATTAAAATACTAATGTTGTTGTTTGCTTCTCTCCCACTGCAAGAAGTGAGACACCAGGGTCGGAAAGTGGGATTGAGAAGTCAGCGCCCCAGAGGAGGTGCACTCTGACCTGCAAAAGGTGTCTGGACAGCCCCGTTGGCATTTCCCAGTGAGGGCGCCTCAGGCAATTAGCAATAAACTAAGCCCTTTCTCAAACAGAAAATGCAAGGCCTGGGAGGGTGGACGTTTTAAAACTACACAGAAGTAAACTCTCACTGAAAAATCAACAGGGACCGGATCATTACAGGAATTGTCTAATCTCTTAAATTAAATAATTTTTCATAAGTTTTGGATTCGGTTTCGAATATGACTGAAGGTAAGTTATATATATATATATATATATATATATATATATATATATATATATATATATATGTATATAGATATATATATATATTTTTCATAAGTTTCAGTTTCAATTCCAGCCGATGCACCCAAGTCATATGGATATATATTTTTATTTTTGAAATCGCAACTTTATAATATATAAAAATCGACAGAACGTTAACTCTATAATAATATATATGAAATCTGAAAGAATTAAAATATCATATTTAAGCGTACTTTATGACCTGAAACTAAACTCTCACTGCACAATCAGCAGAGACCGGATCATTACAGGAATGGTCTAATGTCTGTTGATTTTGCAGGCCCAGGATAAAAAGTGATTAGTTGATTAAAGAACTAAACTACACATGGGATATTGATAATTCTGTTATGACTGTGATATTAATTCCTGTTTGTATTGATTGTCGCTTGTTTTCAATGAATCCACGCAACATTTTATTGGCTTGATAGTGACATCGCGAGTTACTTCCTTAAAAGACGACAATGATTTCCAAGGACATATGCAGTGAAAATCAAATATTACACAGCATATTAGTACAAGAAGATTCTTTTTACCTTCAGACTTTGGACAATTTTGTTAAATTCTTGGATCTCTTGGTCACGTATTTCAAGTTTCTGTTTCAACCGTCCAATTTCATCTTCAAGTGGCTTGTCCTTTTCCTAATCAAAAGGAAGCAAAACATAAAGTTATTAAAATAAAATGAGAATTTCTCTCTCTCTCTATATATATATATATATACATATACTCCTATTTAAATATATACACACATACACACACATATATATATATATGTGTGTGTGTGTGTATATATTTAAACATGAGTATAAAATATATGATGTGTCATAAAAATGAAAAACGCGTCGCTGAAATTAAAGATGCACTCGAGCTTGTTTCGTAAATCTTAGATATCATAATCTACGGGGCATATAAAAAGTTTTAAGAATGAGCCACCCCACCGAGCGCCCACAAAAAGCCTTTGCCGGACTTACACACAAACACACACACATTTTGGACACAAGAAAAATAAAAGTAAGTGATTGACCAGTTTCGTTCAGCTAAACCAAACTGACCAATTTTGTTTTCATTTTTCCTGTGTTTAATTGTTTTCCATTTGTCTCCCATTACATATATATGAGGTTGATGTAGTTTGCTTAAAGCATTGTGTGTCATATATATATATATATATATAGAGAGAGAGAGAGAGGTGGGGTTATAGAAGGCTATTAACAATGCGGATATATGATGAGTAGATCGAAGACGAAGGTAAAAGTAAAAATAAATTTTGTTGTTTTGTTCAAACTTATTTTTGATTTTCTTTTTTACTTTCTTTCAGTGTTACATCGTTCACTGTAGATGTGGAGACCATATCTATCTATCTATCTATCTATCTATCTACAACTATATAAATGCAACTTTGTGTGAGTTCGTTCTTTATAGACTCCGAAATGGCTGAACAGATTTTCTTTAAAATTTACAGAACTTTAGTGTGTAAGTCTGGGAGTGATCTTAATTAAATTTTGTCTCAGATTACCATCGATAATTACCGATAATCAAAACCGTTATTTTAATTTATCTATCATCGGTAACACCATTTTTTTCCATGACGTCCCTTAGCAACAATGATAGAACAACGGGCTGTGAAAATTCTACTGTAGATACTATTCTACTGTTGATAGCATGTTTTTTTTTATTTATTTATTTTTGCATGACGTGGTCTGTAGGTTCAAACTCTGCACGCAAATTTCTTAATTTTTTTTTCATTAACTGCAAAGAATTTTATAAGACTTGAAAATTTACAAGAAAGGACAAGTGGCATGTAAGGCGGTGGGAAATGGTGGTATGGGTCAAGCCGATATATGTGTGCCTATCCGTCCTAGAGGCATTGCTCATTCGAGCCAAAAAAAACTAATATCAATCACCAGATCGGATTTGTTTATAGGCATATCATCTGATCAGTCAATTCACTACTGAATATTTACTATATGACAGTACCTGAAGACGACTCATGTGGGTTGAAAACGTTAATAAGTTTGGCGAATTTCTCTACTCTCTCAAAGAAAATGCAAGAATGTTAGCCTACCATATTGAAAAAAATGGACATGAAATGAAATGTGCAGAGCTTAGCGTTGATACTCAACTAGACCTATATATATATATATATATATATAGTAAGTTAGAAAAATATATATGGCAATTAAGCTACACAGAATATTCTGCATTTCATCCACACTAGGATTCGTCAGGCTAGTGTGGATGAAATGCAAAATATTCTGTGTAGCTTAATTGCCATATATATTTTTCTAACTTACTACCTAGCTTTACCTATGTATTGAGCACTGAAGTAAATACTTAGTTTATGCATAAAATTATACTTTTGTATATTAATTTATGTGATTAAATGGAGTAGTCATATATATATATATATATATATATATATATATATATAACAAGGAGACCTGACATTGCCCGGGATTGAATGAGGAGCAATGAATGTTCCACACTTTCAATATTTTTAAGGTCATCGAAATCGGTGAAATCGTCCATCACCATTAAATTGATTGATTACCTGATCTAGTCAGAAATCCATCACGATGAACCAGGAGAAAGCTTTATACACCTCCCCACAGTGACAGTCCACAATACATTGTAGTCTACATTGCACTGTAAAGAACCTAGTGTTGATTTTATAAAATTATTCTTTAATAATAGCTTGAATTAAAGTTTAAAATGCAAAATTCAAGTATCATGGTTCAATCGTATTCTAAACAAAAACATTCAAAACTCTATTGTTAATTTTATGCACTGCACCCTTCTGCTTAGGCGATGATAAAACTTTTCAAATGCATCTGTGATGTTAGGTTGTATAAGGTGTTAACCTTGGTCAAAATTGGACTCTTGGTTCCTTAATTGGATTTTTTTTTTTTGATTATCGATACTTATCGGAGGCATTTCAATAAAAAAAATCTAAGAACACTCCCAGACACATAAAATACATTTGTGTGAAATTTCAAAAAAAAAATAACCCAGTGATTTTTGTGTCCATAGGGAACAAACTTACGCACCCACACAAAGTGCCTTGCATGCATAAGTAGAGATAAGTGAAATTATATACAAAGAAAAAACCCTACACAGATTTATCAAGGTTTTGACGATGTTGCTTTCCTCATCAGGGATTCAACACCTTAAAATGATTAAATAAAGACTAACATACTAAATAAATAAAATTAAAAAAAAAAAATTAAAAAAATAACTTTAATTAAAAGAAAATTATTAACAAAGATGACCTTTAAACGTTAAAACCTTTACCCACAATCCCTTCATCCTTCCCTCCCTCCCTGCCTCTAATCTATTATTTAAAGCGGACCTGTGTGTGTGTGTGTGTGTGTGTGTGTGTGTGCGTGTTTGTATGTCTGCTAAAAACTTTTGTCATCCACATCTGACCAGTCAAAACTGATACCATCTGAAAGGGCAATGCCCCGGATGCATAATATGTGAAAATTAGAAAAAAAGATTCGTCTGTGGTGATCAACTGGACCACCTTTTGGAAAGGGGGTCCATTTTTTGCATCGCATTTTCGCAAGTCACGCACACATATTAAACTAAAACTATGTTTAAAACGCTTATTTTGCAACATCATGACATCATAAGCACTCGTGGCCATGTAGGCAAAAGTATTTGTCTGTAAGTCTTTGCCTTCTTCCACTCTTTCATGTCTCACATTCGAGCCCGACTACTGCGGCTCATTATTTTTTTTAACCACATGGGCACTCCCTGCTATTTTGATTGAAAGAAAAGTTGTGATGTGGCAGTTACAGAAAACTACTTAATGTTTTATCTATATATATAAAAGCGAAAATGTATGTATGTATGTACGCTTTTCCTCGATGTCCACAAAAGGCTTCTTTCAGAGAAGCACTCACTCGGTTCACAACTTCTTAAAACTTTTTATATCATCTATAAATTGTGATATCTCACAGTTAACCACGGAGCTCGCTTGTCTATTTAATTTTATTGACTTTCAAACGTTAATTTATACACATTTCCCGCATCAGCACGCGTTACATTCGGTTTTTGGTATAAACAAAAAGCGAAACTCGACTCTAATCACGTGCCGAAAGCCAGTGGTCTCTAGAGAGCTAAGTAACGTTTGGTCAATGTCGACTTCGTCATATCAGACGGTAGCTTTCATTTCGAGACGAGACGCTTCCACTAATAAACAGGGAACCGGGTTTTTAAAAACAAACAAACCGATTTATTGACCTCATTAAAAACTGTCCCACACAAAATGCTAACTGCTGAATAGCTATTGCCGTCACGTCAATCAAAAACGCACACCTGTTTTTTTTTCACACTTTACTATTTTCCAACTGCGCGTCGTCAAGGCTTTGTTTTTTTTTTCACGGGCACCTGTTTTTTTTCACATTTCGGGTTTTTTTCACACACACCTACAAACCCCCGGGCAACGCTGGGTACCCCTCGCTAGTTTTATATAAACAGGAAGAACTTGAAAATACAAAAAGCAAAAAGAAAAAGAAAATCTGTTCAGCCGTTTCGGAGTCTATAAAGAACAAACTCACACACACAAAGTTGCATTTATATAGTTGTAGATAGATAGATAGATAGATATGGTCTCCACATCTACAGTAAACGATGAATCAATGCCCTCTGAGTTCTTTGGCCATCAGCTAATAGGACGCATTGATTCATCTGCTCCCTAAAAAGACTTGAGGGAACGTCAGTCAGTCAGGACCGGACCTTCAGCCAAGCAACACCTCTCCTCTCTCATCCCCTGTCCATCGGACATCTTGATTGACGGTCTCCACTGGAGACAACTGCTATTACCTGGGGATAACATAGAAAATGTACTGACTGACCAACAACAACCGCAAAAAAACCTTCTACCTTTATCTCAGTTCAACCTTCAAGTTCCTGCTGCCAATAAAATCCTATTCTACGTTGTTATTGTTAAAAAGAAGTTTGTTGTTCATTTTCTGCTGTGTTCATTAAATATATTTTATTGGGGGTAAAACATTTACCTTCCTAAAAATGGTGACCCCGATGTGATCTGAACACATAACTTTCTGATCTGGAGTCAGAGGTGCAACTTTAAATGTTTTACCCCTAATAAAATATATTGTGCCTTAAATAACTTTCCAAACTTTTTTTATATGAGCAATTTTATTGAGAGCACATGTATGAAACTCTAGTCTCCTTCGAAGTAATCTCCTCTGGCTGCAATTCACTTGTTGTACAATTCCAACAAATTCTAGAAGGCTCCATGGAAATCCTCTTGTGTGAGCATGTCAATGACTTTCGTAACAGCCTCTTTCATCTCCTTTCCTTGAGCTTAGGGAATAACCAAAAGTCACAGGAAGTAAGGTTTGGACAATAGCGAGGGTGAGGCACTGTCTTGATGCCCATCTTAGTCAAATAGTCTGTGATCTTCACTGAGCACACTTGGAACAAACTTTGTGCGAAATAATTGTGTGTACAGTTCTACACTCTACACTGAAATCAAACTGTGCACTATAGACACACGACGATCCTTATCCACAAAATTCTTTAGTAAGTCAATAAAATCTGGTGTTCTAACTTCTTTACTCCTCCCACACCTCTCATCATCCCTCACAGGCTCCCTGCCTTGCTTGAATCTCTTATGCTACTAAAAAACTGATGATCAATTCATGCAAGATGGTCCAAAGGCAGTCTGAAGCATTCCATACATTTCTGTGGCATTTTTTTTTAAAGTTTAAAACAATGTTATTGCATATCGTTCTTCTAAAGTATCCCCAGGTCCCGATTGCATTTTTTAAATTCACCGGCTGTGACAATCAGGCTTTAGTAGGGTGTATTCCAATTCCTGGTGTAGCTGTTCATTTGAACCTGAAATCGTAAAAATTGGTCAGTTATCTCATAGGATGTATAAGCAATAAGATACTGAATTTTCAAGGGTCTATGATAATTTTAAATGACTATACAAAAAAAGTATGGAAACGCATACATTAAAAAAAAAAAAAAATTAAAAAAAAAAACTTCATCAAATCTGATGATGTTTCATGAGCATTACCCACCTCTTTCCTCCTGATAACCTCTTCTTGGTTTTCTTTTAATATCTCAAGTTGTTCCTTGATTTCTTCCAATTGCGATTCAACCTTTTTCTTTTCGCTTTTTGTATTTTCAAGTTCTTCCTGTTTATATAAAATAAAACATTAATAAGCAACAACAAAAGAAACATTCTCAGATCATCATCCAAAGATTCTATTGTTGGCGTTGGTTTCCCCGATATTTTTCTAGTCAAAATTCTTTCTAGAAAGACATCGGACACTTATGGAAGGGACCACGTGAAGGTTGACAATATCTTAGGTGAAAGCGATTTTTGTAGAAAGCAACTGGAATCGAACTTAGGACACCCACGTCATTAGTCCATGCCATTAACCATCAGACCACCGTCACCTCCCACATCCTCAGATGTGGTCATTCGATGCACCATCGTTTCACTATATTCGTTGGTCATATTGCCAGCCTTTGAGCTAAGATCAAAGTGTAAACATTTGTCGCGGTTCCAACCAAAAATATCATAAAAAAAGAATACAATTCAAAACACGAACATCACAGCCGACGCCCCCTCCGGCAGTATATAAACACAAATAATCATCCCATGGAACACCATAATAATACAATTCCCACGGACATATGCACGACTTTATCAGCTTGAATTTGATATGGCAAGTGAACATAAACCCCAGATAGATGATCCCTTACTGTACATTAAAATATAAAAACAAACACAAATCAAAAACAAAAACGACGACTAGTGCTGGGAGCCGCTTTTGTCTACAACTACGTCCGCCGGATGACTATAAAAACAGTAGGCTTTTTCAACAAGCAATCAGTCGTGGCTAGATTGCTAAGCAATGAGGTTGGGCCTGTCAGCGGCCTAACCCAACACAGCAGTAATACCATACCCACACAGCAGCAGTAGTTAAATGGGCTGCTAAACAGCAAAACAAAATAAAATAAATACAATAAGCAAAAGTTCAGCTAGAATTCGTCACTGTCAACTTTCTCTCTCAACCACCTCTGCCAACAGGCATTTCATTAGAAAACTGACCCCATTCCATTTGCTTACATATGCAGTGGAAGATGAGATCTCGTGAGATTCTACGAGACTACACATTATAAAACCATGGCTGCCATCTTTAATTTCTCTCTCTCAGATCCCATCTGAAGGTTAGTTGCATAACCGCACAATACACACACACGTGGGTGCTTTCTTCTTTGATTATTACATTCAACTCTACATTCGACTACCTCCATGACAGCAGACGAACCCAGTAGCAGCAGTAGCAGTCACCTACTCACTTGATTCCAGCAGCCCAACATTGCAAGTCAGTGCCTTTCTGCAGTCACCGGCGACGAACGCGTAGGCGTTTCAGCTCGATGCCAGTTGAACTTCAATTCTCAGCCTAAGACCTTAGACATTTCTTTCAGTTTTTTTTGGAAAATAAACCTGAACTGATTTATATTCGTTCACAATGGTACCTACTGCGTTTGTCATCTCTTCTTTGTCCCTGTCGTTTTTTTCGTCTTTTTTTTTTTTTTTTGCCTGTGCCGTCTTTTAGTTATAGAGTTGATTGCCACCGATTTTCGACCCTGCAACACATTTGCTTAAGATGAAAATCAGATGCAATTGGAGGAGGTTGCCTCGAGTGGATTTCAATAAGAGGTGAGTGCATAACACTAGCTTATGCATCCGTCGAGGAGCCAGGTTTGAATTTGTATTTCCCTCCGTAAAACATGGCACACATGGTCCTGTTTTTTTTCAGAATCCATCCTGTTAGAATAGAGTAGATTGTAAAAAAACTCTTTTAACTAGTGGTACAAATGTGATCCCTTTCCTGCTTTGATTTTTGGCACTAAAGAACCTCCGAGTTTCCCCAACCCATACATCCCATTCTTTTGCTCCCGGTCTTCCCCAACGTGGAGTCACCTTCCACTCTCACTTTCCCTCCCTGATTTTTTCTCTCCTCATCCTGTAGCCCTCCACCCAACACTTCATCCCAACTGGAGACCGTCCTGCTTGATTAAGGTCGGGAGGGACCATACACCCCAATAGGCATTGTATTTGTTTCAATCTTTTCTTTATTTTTAATGGTGATTTTTATCTCTTCCCTACTCCACACCACAAACTTTTTATCATTTCAAATTTTATCAAATTTCAAGTTTTTTTAAAATGAACATTTTTCCTTTTTTCAATTTATCATTACATAATAAAATTATATTTTAAATTAAAAAAAAAAAAAAATGTTACCCACACACAATTTTTTATACAAAACGATTGGGTATAAGTAGATTTAACTCCACAGAGTGAATGTGCTATTGTGGTAAATGGTACCAGTCAAGAGTAATCTCCAATGTTGTATAGACAAAGTAGAAAGACCTTGTACCCTTCCCCCTCCCTCAATTTCTTATAGGGCTTAATGCCTAAGTTTTTTGGACTGAATTTTTTACTTTTATTGTTTTGCAATTGACTGTTAATTTTTTTTGCTTTTGTGAATTTTTATGATTGCTGTTTGAACTTCAAACTGTAAATATTTACGTTCAATAAACTATATAAATAAGATCAAAGTGTAGCATATGTTCTCTTCAGTCGTGTAATATATTGAGAAAAAATGTTTATCAAAAACTAAAAGAAGGCGTGCAGCATTCACATATGTATGTATTCTACGCATCCCTACAGTATGATGTTAAAAGACTCTCACCTTTTGTGTGACGTCACTGAAGAATTCTAATAAAATTAGATAACTGATAAGATAAGAAGAGTTCTAACATTGTAGGTCAGAGTAGGAGAAATCTTTCCAGACTGACACATTTCCTCTTCTGATGAAAAGCATTTAGTTTTGAAATGCCATGTGTTATATGCGAGCACGATTAAGTGTCCACACCAGTATGAGAGTTATTTAAAATGCGTAATGACAAAGATTCCCTCCTTTTTGGATTATATTTTATTCAAAAAGTGAAAAGTGATGACCATTCACAAACGCCCACGTGTTAAGTTACTAGTGGAAGCAAGGCAGATAAAAAGCCCTATCCAAACCCGATGTCACATCACATATATCTTTATCCCCTTATTCCCCTTCTTAAAGATAGAGAGAGAGAGAGAGAGAGAGAGAGAGAGAGAGAGAGAGAGAGTAATTTTGAAACAAAGTTGGCATGAAACTCAGACCACATGAGGCAGAAAATATTTTTTTAAAAGTTCTGAGTCCAAAAACCGTCAAGTGCAAACGTTAACAGAGTCCGTGACGTAGAAATTACCAAATTCGCCACGTTCCCAAATCAGTGCAATGGAAATAACTGCATTGGAGAAACTATATATTTCTTGACATAGAAGAAAATTGCAGACATCTCAAAAACCTATGCTTACCACAAATCGAGGGATATACATGTTACTGCAAACTCTCAAAGAACTATTAAAATTCCGGGAAACTTGGAATTGAGTTTTTTCCCTGATATTGCTAAGATAAAACAATCCTGACTTTACCCATTTTAAAATGAATTGTTTCAAAATCAAATTATGTCATCCCATCAACTAAAACAGAACAATCTATATAAATAAAATTAACAGGAAATAGTAATCATACACCAAGGATGGTTTATAACGAGTAAAATATTTGTTTGGATGGATGAATAACGCATACAGAAATATGTCAGCAAGTTTAAATGCAAAGTGTTTATTTCAACTGACCGACGTGTTTTTATTAGGTTTATGCATCTTTCTTATCTATATGTCGGGTTAGCTCAAACAGTAGGGAATGCGGCTAGAGCACTAAATGTTTTGGTTTCGATTCTAGCTGATAGCATATAAGTCATTTTTTTTTTTAAACTTTTGAAATCAGTACTAATATTCAATAGAGAATTAGCTCTATAATAATGAATACAAAATCTGCATGAATTAAAATATATTTAAACATATTTTATGACCGCCAGGGTTGCCCCCAACTCCGCTAATTTAAAATAAATACGTTTTATTAGTTGTATTAGTAATACACAGAGTTTAATGTTGTGAGTCAAACGGAAAAAGTCAGACAAGTTGGCATGAAAGATATCGTCTCCGTGTTTCGGAAGCTGGGAGGAATATGCATAATGCAGAAATAACAACGTCTTCCAGTCCCGCTGGGAAATACCGACCTGCGAAATAAAGTTATACAAAAATATGGCTTCGACTTGGTGTTTTCTTTCGGAGAAACCTTCAATTACAGACCAAACGAAATGTTCCAGTGTATATTATGTATTGCCACATCGTTTTTATATGTGTAACCATTTTCCCGAAAAACCATTAACGAAAAAGAACATGATATTATTACATGATTATATTAACTGAATGTATGCATTATAGCCACTAGAAAATAACAGAGACACTTATAAATATGTATGCACATGAATTATACACGTAAATATATACACCCATGTTATATAGATCAGTAGGCAACAACTTTTTTTTTTTACTCACATTCACCCCCAAACAAGGCATAATGCCACTTGGACGCAAGGGTCTACTATTCGGAACCATGCCTAAGAAAGATTAACAAGATGTTGGTTTACGTTACATTTAAACTTCTGCATATCAGTACAGTCAGGGAAGCAGGTAGCAGGAAGGGAATTCCAAAATCTAGCTGTTCGAGGAAAGAAATTGTTAGAATAGAAATCTTTCTGGCATTTAAGGATCTCAAATTTGTTGGGGATGTGTATGGCGAGGAGGCACAAGTGCAACGAGTTCATCAGAGCACATTTCATAAAAATACTTGTAAAACAGGCACAGAGATGCAACATTGCAGTGATGGGACAGGGGTTGGAGCCTAGTTGACAAAGTGAGGCCTATTAGATTGGAGACTCTTTTTTGAACCCTAATAAAAGAGGGAGAGATTAGTGGTAGATGCACCAGCCCAGATCTGCAACAATACTCCATGCATGGGTGAATGGTGGCCTTGTGGAGGTACAGGATACTCTCAGGTGTGAGTAGTTTTTTAGGACGATAGAGAGAACCCACTTTTCTTGCAGCAGCCTTTGCAATGTCTTCAATGTATTTGTCCCAGTTCATATTGCCTGTGAATGTTAAGCCGAGGAGTTTGAAGGAAGAATTCTTAGGTAGGGTGTTATTTGTCATGAATATCAGTGGTTCGAGAGGCGTCTTGTAATTGTTAAAGGAGAGCAGCTTAGTCTTACTAGCATTAAATGTTACCATCCATTTACGGCCCCATTCCACTATTGTCTGGAGGTCATTTTCTAACGATTCTGCCATTATTTGTGCTTGTTTGATCTTTCCATGCTCTCATACTATACAGTGGCTATCACTCTCGCTTCTATCACTCTCCGTCAGTTTATTAATAAAAGTAATGAAACTAACTATATAATAACGGGACCGATACTGCACCAACCACACCAGGTGTCCTTAACCTCGTCGGATTCCACCCGATATGACAGGCGTTCTTCAATCGTACATTGTCCCATCACAAGTTGGCCTGTTGATCATCTTCACCCACTGTGTTTCATGGTGGGGCGCTTTGCCTCGCAATCGAATCATCTCCTACCCTGTGTAGGTAGTCTCCAGGTACATCAATCACTCCGCTGGTCCTTGCGACTTGCTGCAAAATGAAGAGTCCTCACCACAAATAAACAGAACTCCGGTTTATAGCAATAACAAACTATTTACTAATTTCATTACTTCATAACAGCTACTGTCTAAATTGAGGTGACTGACTATAGCAGTGAAACGATGTAAGACCAGACCAGTAAAGTCACAGATTTCCCATTAACACAGGCTAGTTAACATCATAACATCAGGCCCTGAGGACTCCCAAATTGGGAACGCTTGACCAGCCCAGCCGTTCAGTTTGCTGGCTACGACTCTACTCTTTTTAGAATTCCTTTTTCTAAATCCAACCCCTTTTCCCCACCTCTCCTTCTGAGAGTGGTTACAAACACCCTTTCTTTCTTCCTCTTAGAGCTTACCCTTCGTCTTGTCCACTCAACACCTCTCTCTCTCTCTCTCTCTCTCTCTCTCTCTCTCTCTCTCTCTCTCTCTCTCTGTTCCCCTAATTTCTACTCCTCCTCTTCGAACTTATCTCTACCAAATTTTAACCCTCATTTGCATTGAGGTTTTTACTTATTATCAAATTAGGAGTGATTAGTCATCCCAGGTCGAACAATGCTTGGTGGCGACCCTTACCCTTGACCCCCCCATTCTAAGTTGTCAGCCTTAATCAGCTAAAGATCTCTGGATCTCTTTATACCTCTCAACAGAGGTTTTAAAAACAACCTTTCATGTTAACAGATATATAACAACAATGAGATAAAAACAATTATTTCTCTTTCTGACAAAATCCCATAGACATTTCTGTTTTGTCCCAATCAGACATCAACACCCCCTCTTCTGCCCTCTCTTCCTCTATCCCGTCCGGTCAAACACCTCCTTTCACTGCAATATGCCCCTCGCTGCATGCATTCATGACACCAATAGTGTCATATATAGCAGAAATTGAAACAGTCTATTATAAACAATAAAGAATATCACCACAAATAGCTGGAAACATAGAGAAAGAGCAGAAATACTCACCAAGACAATCATTTCCTACTAAGTTTCTGCCTATCACTCTCACCCTATCTCACCATATGTCGTTCAACCTTCCCACACCTCTTTTACTTATACAGATCTATCACTTTTGCTTCTATCTTGCTCTATCTCCCAGTTTTATTACTTTTCTATAGTAAAGAAGCCATAACATAGAAAATTGGAATAGCCTTTTTTTACAAATTAGGAAATATCACCACAAGTATAAATACTATTTACATGTATGGAGAGATATAAATACTATGTACATATATGGAGAGATAGTAATGGTCTGATATAAATCATAACATCTTTTACAAACTTACCAAGAGGACATCTTCTCGATTTCTTTGTTTTCCAACGGAAGTAATTCCTCGATTTACAACATGGCGTCCTAAAAGATTTCTGCAAAAGAAAAAATAAGTTAATTTTTACTAATATATATATATATATATATATATATATATATATATATATCCTTCATGACTGATACATTTTTTATTTTTGTTACTAACCAGAGTGCCCCTTTTTTGGGAAGCTGGTTTCCCCCCACATTAAAAACCGACCTCATGTCTAACTCTGCCCTCGTGGGGAGGCAAGTAAACAATTATATATATATATAAATATATATATATATATATATATATATATATATATATATTAATGAAAATAAGAAATTCAGAAGGTTCTTTTTCTTTTCTCTTTTCATTTTTTTTCTTTTTATTTGAAGAAAAAGGGAAAGGTGGTTTAATCAGCAGCCAGACACAGTAAAAAGTAGCTCTAAATAAGGTTAGATAAAAACATTAGCATTAATGTAGTAAGTAGTTTTTTTTAGGAAGCGGTGGGGGGGGGGTAGATCAGATTTGTGGGAGGGGAAGAGCCTAACTAATCTTGGCCATTTTATTTATTTATTTTTTTCATTTTTTTTGACTTGTGCAGAATAGCGCATGAATGATTTTTTATGTAGTTTTTAAAGTTTCGTATCCACATTTTTTTTTTTTAGAATTGAATGCATTGCCCTTTGAGGTGGTACAAATCAAATGGAGGATTAAAAATTACAAAATCAAAAAGAAAAAAAAAAGAAAATCACGAAAAAATTGTTGAAATGTTATGTAGGGAATTTTCTACCTCATCACACCAAAAAAACAAATATTAATGATGTCGATTGTGCGTTGCTACATTATGTTATATTATAATTATAAAAATTTTAAAAAGAAAGTGCAAAAAAAAAAAAAACTTGGTTGGTAAAAACGACTCCATCCCCATCTTATAAAATAAATAAAAAATAAATTGTTACCGTAGAGATGAAATAAAGAAAAATGACTAGAAATAAAATAATTTTTTCTACAATCAATTTCTGAAAATTGATGATGGCTAAGAAGTGGGTGATCATTTTACATCAAATTTATATGGGAAAGTAAAACCCTACTTAAAAATCTTAATGGAATTCTTAAGTGACATAATAGGTAAGTGTGCACAGAAAAAAAATTGGTCTTTACGTTTGCATATAAAACGTATTTACTTGTGTCGTCTCTACTTTCATGTTCATATGTGTGTAATTTCAGGTTATATACCGACTATATAAAACTTGTATACATAACGTTTCTGTGATCGTCTAGTGCTCATGTACATATATTTATAATTATATATACAGTCCATCAAATTAGATAATAAAGCACAAAGGTAGTTCTTTTAAACAAGGGATGGATAACATCTTTCTAGGGTTTACATCAGGCCAAATAGGTGGGAACATACTTTCTTCTGTCGGTGGATTTTGATTGATGGTCTGTAATTAAGGTTTTTGTGATCAGTCTAGTGTTCATGTAGATCTATTTATAATTGTATATACAGTTCAAAAAACCGGATAATAAGGTATTATGTGGTGGCCTTTGGATATGATCACAGCGTAGTATCTGTGTTATGTTGTGGCGGACAGTGTTATGAGTAAGTGTTAAATTATTTAGGTTAAAAAGATATCCAGAAAAATATTTTAAAAGAAAAGAATGTCAGTTAAATATTTTTATTAAAATATTTAACTGGGGAATTTCTGTTCAAGGAAAATGTTATGAATAGAGGAAAAGCATAAACAAGGAATTTGGTTCAGTAAACAATGATGTGGCGTATGTGACAAACAAGATTGTCCACTCAGGAGAAATCTGAATTAGGAATTAGTTTTGAACGGGACATTGACAAGATGAGTTGTGTGTTAACTAGCCACTAGGTTAGAGCGGACAGAAGTTGTCTCTAATCCAATGGAAGTATTTATGGACCAACTAAGGAAAATGTAGGGAGAATGTTAACAGCTGCAGACTCCAAGACGTGGAACATTTTGGAAATAAAGATCCAGAAATGATAACTCGGTGTTTTGGGTGTTCCATTCGAAAGAAGATGCTTTCATTTTTGGCTGCCTGCTGTCAGAGGAGAGAGAGAGAGAGAGAGAGAGAGAGAGAGAGAGAGAGAGAGAGAGAGAAGGAAAGGGAGAGAGAGAGAGAGAGAGGGAGATAATGATTAACGTATGTGTCAAGCAAACAAGGATTTATTCGTTCATTGTTAAAGACTGTTCGTTATTGTTGTGAATGTGTGAAAACACCCACATACACACAGAAAGACTATTAAATATACACGTAACAGATCGACCTATACAGACACCCCATATACAAAGAAAAGTAAATGTCCTTATAATTCTAACCACTAGCCGATACACGAGCATCGATTACAGAAACACATATACCTTATATACATGTAGACATACATAGACACGGTTAAATATAAATTACAACACGACAATTATTCGATTTAGTAATAAAACAAAGGCACAAGGACAGTTCTTTTTAAACAAGGTACGGATAACATCTTTTTTATTTTAAATAAAGAATGAATAAGTTTTTCTAAATTTTAGATATTATTCATCCGGGGCAACGCTGATCAAGAAAATAACAACTGGGTGTTTGTTTTGTTGCTTAAAAGTTTTAGCTTCCTTCAGTCTTAACAGACTATGGACACTCACTGTAAGGGTGCCTGCAAATGGAATTGGGCCAAATAGCTTTCAATACCTTTCTTCCATTGGTGGGACTTAATTGATAGTCTGTAAGCTACAATAAAATTTCCTGAGGAACAACAATCGACACTCAGGTTATTTCTAGGCAACTTTATTTCCTGACGTTCCCCAAGTCTTTGGAGTTGCACTTTTAGCTAGGTCTCTACATTTTGCTATGTGTCCATTCTCCAACTCGACCAACTACTGACTCCATCTCTCACCAGACTTGAACTCTGTCCCTTCTCTGACTAACTCTACATGTATATATAAAACTATCTTTGTTTCTAATCACTGAAACATAATACCTGATATTTGTCAAGTATTTCATTCCTTTTTATCGTTGGAATTCTAACTTTTTGTTTATGTTAAAAATTATTATGTAAATTTTTTACATAAATATTTTATCTTTCTAAATTTGTTTCGATAACATTCTTTTTTGCCACCCAAAAATTTTTTTCTATTTACAAACATTCACAATCTCCTATAGATAGGCACCCGGCGTTTTCCGGGAGACAAACAATATAGCATGTAAAAAAAATTCCAAAACAAGTAGTGAGTAAATAACGATAAAGTTTGTACTATCAGCAACAATACATTCTTAGTGTGAAATTTGATTTGTATTTTTTTTCAATTATCTTCAATCATAAAACTCATACGGACCATCGCACGTATTTTTTATCAAATCTCTTTACTTAATTTAAAGGACATAGTTGCTTCTGCACAACTTATTCTAATGTAATATGTCCCACGAAAATGATATAGTTGTTTAAAGTAGCTGAGTGGCCTTAGCTACAGTATTCGAGTAATAATCTCTCTCTATATATATATATGCATAGTTGTCTTACTGAACAGGTACTCATGGTCGGAGCTGGTATATCCTTACCATGGAGCTTTTGGCATTTTTTTTTTTTTGTTTACAAAGGAATCACCACTTACCTCTCTCCAACAGTGAGGGATGTGATACAAAGTCAGAAAGTTGGAAAATGGGCCAGCACCCAAAGAAGAGGAGCACTGTGGCTCTGCAAAAATAAATCTGAGTAGCCTCATCGGTATTCCTCGATGAGGCTGCCTCAGACAACAAGAAACAAACTTGCTCCTCCCAAGACAAAGCCTGAGAGGGTAGACCTCCTAGGGATACTAAGAATATTTGTAAGTCTGACAGCAAAAAGGCCACAGAAACGGCTGAGTTTCTGTCGAACCTTTCGACATCTCTCTCAAGTTGCTCTAGGAGTCGGGTGTCTTATGGCTTAACCAGCCAATCATATTCTTGTGAGGAAGAATCCGGATGTACTCAGATTTATTACATGATAGTGTAGATAATTGTACATGAACTAGGACAAGCAACGTTTGTGATGCTTTAATAACTTCAATCTTTTAGGAGTTTTTTTTTTTTTTTTTTTTTTTAAAGGAAGAATTCAAACATTACTCACCGTTTTGTGGGTGTCTTTGAAGCATTTCTTGGAAGCATTGGTTTTAAAGAAAATGGTGATTTCGCTTGGGACTCTTTCACTTTATTGTTCCCTTTAGAACTGTTTATTGGTAAACTTGACTTTTTTGCTTTGATCTTTTCACCGGTGTTGCTGCTGCTAAAATATAATCCATAGACATCGGTGAGGAGGAGAGTCAATTTTGAAATACTTATTTCTTACTAGCAGGATGTTGTCCAAGGCAAAAGTGTTATATATTTCTATTAAAACTTCTACCTCTACCCCTCTTTCCTCCGCTATTCCCCTTCCTTCTTCCCTCCCTCCTCTTTCCTCTGTGCCCAGTTCATTCCTCTCTCTGGTTATACACACAGACAACTCGAGGAATGAGTCAAACTAAGAAGATTAACTCCATGAAAAAACATAAGTATCTTTTTTTACTTAATGGCTGAGACACTCCCCTAATTCTTCTGTTTGTATTTGTGTTAGAACCACGGACAAAGAATGAATAAGTTTTTCTAAATTTTAGATATTATTCATCCGGGGCAATGCTGATCAAGAAAATAACAACTGGCTGCTTGTTTTGTTGTTTTAAGGTTTTAGCTGAACATGGTAGCTTCTTTCAGTCACTGTAAGGGTGTCTGCACATAGAATTTTTGTGGCAGGAGTTGCGCCATCTCCAACCACACTTTTACTGAGTCAGCATTGTTGAATACCAGTGGAAAGTGGAGGTTCAGGGCGACTGGAAACAAATGTCGAGATAAGCGGAGAACACATACAGCATCTACAATTCCCAAATGGTCACCCATCTGCTACTAGTCAGGCTCAACGTTGCTCACCTTTGATGATCTGATGAGAACCGGTGTATCAACGTGATTATGCCATCACACACACACACACACACACACACACACACACACACACACACACACACACACACACAGATAATTGCCCTTTATAAAATAGAGGATTAGTAGGAAGACGTTTGAACTTTAATGAGGATCACTAATATGTACTTTTCCGCGGAACACCAAATTACTGTCTTTGTTTTATTGCCCCCCCCCCTCATCCTGCTTTTTGCTCTCCCCCAATACAGTTAGAAGAAGCGGAAAAGTTATTTTATACATATTGTGTCAAATTTCATTAAAATCAGATATGGTTATGGGTCACCTAGAGGTGGTAGCACGTAAATATTCGGCATATAGAACCAAAAAGAGGGTAACAACAAAGATCCCGGGCCATTTCTCTTGTCTCCGCTTGTCGAATTTTATACATATGATATACATATATGTACATGATAGAAATGTCATCCAAATCGAATATATTTGGAGTTTTAAAAGCGGTTTGACCCCTCCCCCACCCCCACAGCTCGATTAGTATAGGATTCTGGGCCACTTCCATTTTCTTCTTCAGAAAATTTTATGATTTAAATTTCATAAATAATAGACAACATGAATTCATTTTCGAGGATGTGTGAGAAAAAAAAGAGAGAGAGAGAGAGAAATCCCTTTTTTAGCATCATCACACAATTAGGTAATGTGCGTCTTTTAGAGAAATGATAGGAAGGAGTATGATACGAATTTTGACGTAGAGTGAACACAAGTCTATGATTATAGAACAAGCAGTAATATATATTTCTTCTTTTTTGTTGTTTTTGCGGACTACTATCCTCATTTTCATAGTTGCTGTTGTTTCACCATGCTTGGGCCAACTCATCCTTTGGCCTTCTTCAGGTGGTTAACCGCGATGGGATAAGAATGCTGAGTCTTGTAACTGTATCCTCAGTACTTACTGCCTTCCATAGTTGTTGTCCGACCACGTTTTTTGGCCACCTAATCTACTGGCCTTCCAAGCAGTGAGATAACAACAACTATGGAAGGCAGTAATTACTTGGGATACAATTACAAGACTCAACATTCCTAACCCGTCGCGATTAATCACCTGAAGAAGGCCAAAGGATGAGTTGGCTGAAACGCGGTGAAACAACAAGAACGATGAGGATAACAGTCTGCAAAAAAAATAAATAAATAAAAAGAATAAAAAAATTACTCATCTCAAAGGATTCCAATAAAAATATTGGCATAAACAATAATATGCTACGAGTTATTTTCAGTTATCTCACCTAAATGTTGATTTGTCTGTGTTGGTATCGGAGCCTGTAGACGAAGTCAGATTCTTTTCTGTTTTGGTCTTTTTTGATTGAACTTCAGCATTATCACTTGCCTTTGTAGGGTTCTGAGAAAATAAACAAATGAAATTTAAAAAGAAAATGAACACGTCTTCTTCTAAAATTTAAAAAAGATTATATATATATATATATATATATATATATATATATATATATATATATACTTTTTATTGGTTTTACATAAGCTTTGGCATGTCGCCACACACTGATGAGCATGTTTCTGTCAGCTCGAAATATGCTCATGGATGTGTAGCGACATATAACTGCTTATGTAAAACAAATAAAAAATATATCTTCCCCTACTTCGGTATTGAGCACTCTTTTATGAACCTTGCTAAAATTAATTGGGTGCTACACTTATATATATATATATATATATATATATATATATTAGTCATCCACATACAGTACTGTTTCGCAGTTTCACAGCTCATCAGTGCGGCTAGATAAGCAGCTACCACAAGCCAGGATCAAAGCCTGATCGCCTAAATGACAGTCGGAGTTCTTAACTGTTGTGGTATACGGTTGCTGCTAAACGGGCAGTGAATTAACAATGTTTGACATTATATATATATATATATATATATATATATATGAGATGAGTCACAGATTAGAAATCAAGTGAATTGTCCTATTAGATATTACTCGATCACCTCTGATTTTCCCCTTGGATCACTACTCGTCCGATCTGGCAGTAATATCCCGGAAACTATTGAACTCATTCTGAAATTGGACTGCCCAGGTTGTATGATATTCTTTTTCTATAACTTTAAGCACCATTTAAATAACTTTTAAATAACATTTTCAATATATGTGCTGAAAAGCAAAATATATGTTTTATTCATAGCTGAACATTTTGCTAATTGCATTTCATTTCCTCTGATGATATGAGCCATTATTGAAAATCCATGGAAATAAATATAATTTTTCTCCGTATATTCCTTGTTTCAAACAATAAATTCTTAACTTGAATATATTTTTATGTATATTTTAATCTAGGGAATTTAACTTTTATTATTACACTTTATATATATACTAGCATGGGTATCAGCGTTGCCTGGGTTGACATGAAGTTCCATTTGAAACACACCTGTATACTAATTATTTTCATCGTGGGCAACGTGGATACTCCCACAACAAAAATAAAAGAACGGATGAAAACATGTAAATCGCCCCCAAAAAAGAAGTATGTGATACCAAGACGGTCTTAAAAGACAAGATGGCCGGTGGGCAAAAATAATTTAATCTGCTGACGTCATCACGGGTAGTCCATTAGTTGTTTCTTTACACCGGTAAACACCGGTAGTAACTCGTGGATATCTCCATTAAACAAAGTAAGTTTTAACGTGCTCCCCCCTGTATTTAACACGATGTAACTATAATTTAATTCAATATTATCATCCTAAGTTTTTTTACCATTCAAAAGAAGCGTCAAATAAATTGCTAATATTAAAAAAAATTTTTTTACAGCATACAAAACTAATGAAAATGCGAGACAACATCGACACTTTTGAAGAGACGATTTTTTTAAGCTGTTGACACGTTTTAAAAATTTAGCAAAAATTAATTTTCCTGAAATTTTCAATATTTAAAAATAAATTATGCCGGCTGATAACATTTTTAAACTTTTTTTTAAAGCTAGAAAGATAAAATTTAAAAATACTTATATATATATATATATACATATATATATATATATATATATGAAACTTAAAAGTAAAAAAAAACAAAAAAAAACGCGCGTTCATTTCGGGTTTGTATTACTGTACACAGATTCGAAAAAGTTGTCAAAAGACAAATATATGACAAATAAATGTTATCAAAGGCAAGATAAGTTACTTTTCTACCAAACTAGATATATTTTTCGTGTTTTTATTCAATGTAACATGTTTATTCAGCTCCAAAAACAAGGTGTTATAAATAAAAAAACTAGAAAAAATATATGTCAAGCTATGTCACGGTAACATATATTGAGCGAGTTTTTTTTACAGTATTTTAACCAGTTTTTTATTTATAACACCTTTTCCCAAACTTACCGTGTTAAAGAGGGAGTCAGACGCCATCTTGAAATTTCCGGGTTTGTATTACTGTACACAGATTCGAAAAAGTCAAAAAATAAATGTCAAACAAATAAATGTTATCAAAGGCAAGATAAGTTACTTTTCTACCTAACTGGATATATTTTTTGTGTTTTTATTCAATGTAACATATTTATTCAGCTCGAAAAACATACAGTGTTTACCGATGTATTGGAAAATTTAAAATGGCGGCCGACTCTCTCTTTAACACGGTAAGTTCGGAAAAAGGTGTAATAAATAATAAACTAGACAAAATACTCTTAGAAATTTGCTCAATATAAGTTACCGTGACATAACTTGATATATATTCGGTGGTTTTTTAATAGTATTTTTAAAAACAGTAATGAATTTTCCGAACTCAATATTTTTCAATTTTTAAACTTTAAAAATCTATCAAAATTTTTTTATTGATTCTATTTTTACGATATTTTCAGGGTCAATGTGAAATTTTATGTTCTTTCCAATAAACCGAATATAATATTTTAGACAAACGTTTTTTTTTTTAATTCACGCCCCCCCCCCAAGTGTCACCCATTTTTAACTTTCTCTTAAAAAGTAAATAATTAATTTATGTCGGAGTTTTATATATCACAAATTGAAGAGAAAAGGTCAATAAATAATATATTCAAAATTAAAACAAAAAAAAAAATGCCTTTTTTAGAAATTTACCTGTAAAGTCCGAAGTTTAAAACCTTTTTTTTTAAAAAAAAACACATTGTTTTTTTGTTGTTTTTTTTTAATAAAACCTTGGTCCTTGCTCCTTTAATTGAAAAAAAAATTAGGGCTTGAATTACATTTTTCGAGGAGTTATAAGCTTGGAAAGATGGGGTGGAATTATTCACTATTTTCACGAAATTTCTGACACTGCTATCGGTAAACACTGTATGGTTTTCGAACTGAATAAACATGTTACATTGAATAAAAACACCAAAAATATGTCCAGTTTGGTAGAAAAGTAACTTATCTTGCCTTTGATAACATTTTCATTTAATTATATTTAATAAACTTCAAGTTTACTACAAATCAAATCGTGTTCCTTCACTTTTTAAAAATGTAATTTATAAGTAATTAAAGAACGCATTCTAATCTTTAAAATCTATAATACAACAAAATATTCAATTGCTTATAATACTTAAACAAACAACTTGTGTTTTATTATTTTTTTATTATTAATATTAGATGAGTTTCAGTATAAATCATCGTGTTCTTTCTTTATTTCAATCCAATTTTGAAGTTTTGTAACGCTGTCTGTAAAAATTACTGTTCATTATTGACAGTCTAAGAGTTCCACATATCTTGCTTGTTGGGACCTCGGCGATGACGTCATTTTTTCAGCTGGCCGGCCATCTTTATAACGAAGGCTACGGTGATACCCTCTCCACCAGATATTTCGGCAGAAGGGCTACAAAGAGAAGAAAGTATTCTCCGGATATTGAGCACTGGAAAAACCCTCTCCCCACCCCCCAAAAAAATAATCAAAAATAAGTCATTACAACTTTTGTTTCAATAAAAATAGCAGTGAATGCCCGTGCGATCGCAAAAAAAGAAAAAAAAGAAAAAAAAAAAGATCTACCAAAATTAATTCCAAAAACAATTAAATGAAAATTTTCGTCATTTTATATTTCTAATGTAACCCCCCCCCCCATGAATTTATCATATTTTGGGGTTCGTTCTGTTTATAAAATTGTTAGGTGAAAGTACAGAATGGTCTCATAAAAATTAATTAAATATATCGTTATTTTATGTTTCAAATGTAATTCCGGCCCCTCCCCCACCACCACAAAAAAAATGTATTTGTCATGTTTTGTCCCCCTCGATCGCCAAACTTGAAAAAAATGCCAGAGATGACATGACTGGTTGAACGCTTTGTGGCCAAAAAGTGGGTGCTCATTTTACGTTAAATTTATATAGAAAAGTTATCCTCCACGCTCAAATGTTAATTTTTTTTTCAAAATTTCTTCTTTCATTTTATTTATAAAGACTGCTTAAATGTATTAGGCCAAAAAAAAAAAAAAAAAGCAGGTCTTTATTTTTTAGGGGTAAACGACGCTGGGTCACGTCGTAAAAATTGACCATTTTTAATTTAAGATATTAAATAACTTATAAAGAAAATCTGTTTTGCAGGCAATTAAACACACTTGCTATAGTATAATTATTCTAATAAATCCTAAGCAACACCGATTAAATTTTATAAACCCCCCCAAAAAAGGATGATGGAAAATTGGACTTGTGTCTGTCTGACTAACTCTGCCCTCGTGGGGATGCAAGTAAATGAGGACATTAGTTTTAATTATTTTTCTCGGTAAATATGAAGAATCACTCCACCCTCGAAAATTCTTTTAAAATTACCACTTTCAAGGGTTTTCGGGGGCGCTAAACACGAAAATAACGTTTAAAATTATGGCAAATGAGTAGTTTCCAAGAAATGAAGAAATGTTAGTTTAAAAAAAATGGGGGATCACTTTTCTATAATAATTTAACGTAAAATGAGCATCCACTTTGTGATTATCGGGGGGGGGGGGCTGCCGGATTATATTTTTCTTTTTTTCTTTTTGGAGGGGGATATTCGATATAGAATTGTATAGTTTTTCAACAGATGCTTCTGCATTGTAATTAACCATTTTAACGTAAGTAATGCACCAACATCAACCGAGCAGAAAAACCGTTTAATATTTCACAAAAATTCTATTTACATCTGGTGGGAGGCGATATAGGGGCGGGGGTGGGTGGGTATTGTGGGAGGCGATATAGGGGCAGGGGGGGTGTTGTGGCAGTCACAGCCGGTGGCCATAAAGTGAGTGCATTTCTTCATATCCTATAAACTACTTGTTTCCTGGAATTTTTAACGTTAGTGGTAATTTTAAAAGATTTTCCGAGGGTAGAAAGAAAGCCCCCACCCCCAAATGGTGGCCACAAAGTGGGTGCTCATTTAACGTTAAATTATTATAGAAAAGTGATCCCTCACTTTTTTAAACTACCATTTTTTTCATACTTTGGAAACTACTCGTTTGCCGTAATTTTAAATGTTATTTTTGTTTTCAGCGCTCCCGAAAACCTATAAAAGTGGTAATTTTAAAGGAATTTTCGAGGGTGGAGTGATTCTTCATATTTACCTAAAAAAAAGGTTACTTAAAAATTAAGAATAAGCGAAAAAAAAGTTCCTCCGAATTAAAATAAAACTAATAATTCAGCTTAGACAGAACCTGAATTAAGTTTACAAGGTCCGTGATCTATGCCAGCAGCCAATAATGCCAATTATATCATAGAGAACACATTTTTAAGTAATGAGTGCTCAAAGTAAATCCCAAATAGAAAGCAATTTCTGTTAGTTTCAAGATATTTGAAGCTTTCACCTTTGGTGTTTCTTCAGCTACAATTGCTGTTGAACAACTTGAAGCAACATTTCTCTCCGAATTCACCTGACTCTCTTCTGAAAGATCAAACAAAAAATAGAAAAAAAACAAACTTATTATTGCATCAAAGTATTGCATTGAAAAAATTCTGTGCTATTATTTCCTCTACTAAACGCCTCTTCTTATATTTATTTAGCAAGAACATCATGATGTGTGTTTTTGTTGTATAGACATTGAACATCTTTTGCGTTTGCATTGTATTGGCATCATTAAATGCTTTTTGTGAGTATTTCGACATTATCTTATGTATTTAGACATTATGGACATCATTTTATGCATTTAAACATTATGGATATCATTTTATGTATTTAGACATTGAGGATATCATTTTATGTATTTAAACATTATGGACATCATTTTATGCATTTAAACATTATGGACATCATTTTATGCATTTAAATATTATGGACATCATTTTATGCATTTAAACATTATGGACATCATTTTATACATTTAAACATTATGGACATCATTTTATGTACTTAAACATTATGGACATCATTTTATGCATTTAAACATTATGGACATCATTTTATGCATTTAAACATTATGGACATCATTTTATGTATTTAAACATTATGGACATCATTTTATGCATTTAAACATTATGGACATCATTTTATGTATTTAAACATTATGGACATCATTTTATGTATTTGAACATTATGGACATCATTTTATGCATTTAAACATTATGGACATCATTTTATGCATTTAAACATTATGGATATCATTTTATGTATTTAGACATTATGGATATCATTTTATGCATTTAAATATTATGGACATCATTTTATGCATTTAAACATTATGGACATCATTTTATGCATTTAAATATTATGGATATCATTTTATGTATTTAAACATTATGGATATCATTTTATGCATTTAAATATTATGGACATCATTTTATGCATTTAAACATTATGGACATCATTTTATGTATTTAAACATTATGGGCATCATTTTATGCATTTAAACATTATGGACATCATTTTATGCATTTAAACATTAAGGATATCATTTTATGCATTTAAACATTAAGGACATCATTTTATGCATTTAAACATTAAGGACATCATTTTATGCATTTAAACATTATGGACATTATTTAAGCATTACAGGCATCATCTTTTGCATTTACATAGTATAAACATCATTTTATACATTTACATAGTACCCACACCGTTTTATGCATTTTAAACAATATGGACATCGTCTTATGCGTTTACATATTTTTTTTTAATTTTCTTTCTTTGGAGATTGTTATTCTGGATATGGGGCAGCCAAACCAGCTGCCAACATTGCCCGCTTTTTATTGAAACCGACCGAGAGCTCTTTTTAGTATCCTCATTGTTCCCTTAAGTGCAATGGTCTGGATCTCTTTTGCACTTGGTTCACCAAGAATATTAATTAGGTAGGACTTCAAGTTCTTCTTCATAAGCCCTGTGGCACCTATAATAACTGGTATGATCGATATCTCCCTAAGATTCCAATTTCTTTTCATATCATACATGAGACCTTGATTTATACAGTATGGACATCATCTTATGCATTTAAACAGTATGGACATCATCTTATGCATTTAAACAGTGTGGGCATCGTCTTTTGCACAGTATAGACATCATTTTATACATTTACATGGTATCTTCACCGTTTTACGCATTTACACAGTATGGACATTGTCTTATTCATAGTATGAGTGTTATCATATACATTTCTGTAATTTTCGTTTTTTACTATAAGGCTATTGTTTTTTTCATTTGTGTAGCAAGTGAATTATCTTCTTTATATAATGCCATGTAATATGCGTCTTCATAGTAATAGCATGGTTCTATGCATTTCCACACTATGAACTTCATTCTAATTACTCTAAAAGCTAATCTGGCAATCCTGGACAAGAATATGAGAGTGACCTCCCCTTGATATAGCCTTGTTTTCGAATATCATCATAATAATATATGACCATTGTTTTAATGGTGCGAGAAAGGAACTCACAGTAATTTCAACTTGCAGCAGTTTTTTTACCAAAGAAAGAAATCAGCAAAACCTTATGTAAAAGAAGGGAACATTCAAAAGAAACAGGGCTAAAAAAAAGAAGAACATTGTCTGCCCAGAAGTGCTGGATTAAAGAATGAAATTAAAGATTGTCTCTTACAATGTGATTTTATTTATTGAACTATGTAGCACAATATTACTTTCTGAATATTCATTAATATTTATTGATTTATCTCGTTTGGGTCAGTTCAATATTAAAAATTCTTTCATATTTTCATAGAAATGTTAATAAATTCATATTTGCTGTGTGTTATTGGTTTTTCTGTCAAAGAAATTACTTTTCTTGTGCTATCCAGAAAAATATCAGCTTTATTGAAACATATTTGTTGATTAAAATATATTTCTTATTCCGAATTTCTATGAATCCTACCAGTATATGTTTCTGACAAGGACCCATAGCATAGCAGATAAAGTACTAAGTAAAATTCACTTCTAAGTGACACTGTTCTGAAGGCTGAAGGTTCAATCCTTAGTGTGGGCGATAATAATAAAGAATACAATTATGAATTACTTAAGAATTCTAACCAGTCATGGCTGACAGAACGAGAGCATGCTATTCCCGTGGATTAAATAAAAAGGTTTGTTACAAATTTCGGGCAGATTCTCGAGTTCGACAGATAGATTCCTGTGTGTGACAAAATACACCTGAAGAAGGTCAGAGGTTACATCGGCCAAAACGTTGTGAGAATAACACTGAAGATGAAAACAGTAGTCTTAATAATCCAAATAATACTAATATATAATACAAGACTTTTTAACCTGTTAAAAACGGGAAAAAGTTATAGCCCGTTGACTCGGAATGAGTGCTTTATGTCAAATTGATGATTTGATATAGTTAAATTTGTGGCAATTTTTTGCATTAAAGACCAATTCCTATTAATCCCTAACTGTGCATGAACAGATACCATAATGCTTAGTTCGCTGTACTTTATTATAACAAGAGTTCATACAAAATTTCAGCTAGTTTCTGAGAAAATTTCTAAAGTTAATGTGGTATTGTGGTGAATGATCTTTATTAAGCTCTATTAATCCTTAACTGTGCACTGAACAGATGCCATAATATTTAGTTCGATGCACCTTATCATAGCAAAGGTCCATACAAAATTTCAGTTAGATCAACTCAGTAGTTCTTTTAAAGTAAATGTGGTATTGTGGTGACTAATCCCTATTAATCTTTTACTATGTGGTGAACAAATACCATAATATTAAGTTCGATGCACCTTATCATAACAAAATTTCATACAGAATTTCATATAAATCGTTCCAGTAGTTTACGAGAAATAAACGGAATGGACAGAGAAATAGAATAAGAGAAATGTATGTATACTTTTCGAAAGTCTTATGCATAAACCCAGATGCATTGTTTTCTATATTTTATATTTACCTTCTGTTGCGGAATTGTAATATTGATTCAAAATTATTTTCAAGGTCGGCAGTAACTTCTCTTCTTCCTCACTTGTAAGAACGCCATCTGCAGCTTTTAATGAGTCGGCAAGTTCATGTTTGATCCAAGTTGGCAACTGAATAAAAATAATAATAAAAAAAAAATAAATAAATAAAATAGAATAAAATTTGGTAAATTTTTACCTGGTTTCCACCTCAACATTTTCTTTTAGAAAAAGACGAATTTTACAGGTTTCACTCGATCTTGATTTTGGATCGCAAGGTCAAAGCTGCTACTTGCGCTACGAAATTCCAGATGACAGCCATCTTGATTTATATTTATTCAATGTTTACAAATTTTAATCGTGCATTTTCTCGAGTTTCGATGGGTAAAATAAAATTAACTTTGTACTCAAAATGACTCCTCATGAAATAACGTTTAAGATAAGAAAGATTTTTAATGCCTACACAGACTTTTTGTTTTCATATCATCCACAAACCATATTTAGTTACATTACAGGACAATATTTACAGATATTAAAAACAAATCAGTATTCAATCGGCTGATTCAATAAGTACCACGCCTTCTTGGCCCTGTGGTGGGGCATTAGAATATGCTGACTGCCCCCTTGCAGAGGGTAAAAGTCCCTCAATGGGGGCCCTGGATATGACCTTAAACTATATCCAGTGGTGAGGCCCCAGCTTGTGGGCTTTGGGAAGTGTGGAGCCACCCTTTAATTACCATTGCTCCCAGGTCCACTCTGACCTATTAAAAAATTTTTCTTCAAAATCTTTGGATTCGGCATTAAATAACCCGAAAAGGGTTGATATGCCGTAAAACAAAAACAACCAACCAACCAACCAACCACGCCTTCTTCTGTTGAGGTGAAGTGTGGTCTGATTCACTCCTAGGACATGCACTTTCAGGCATTACCTCCTCTCTTTGAGGAAATGCTAGTTTATTTCCAATCGCCTGAGGTGACCTTACCAGGGAATGCCAACGTATCAGTTCATGGTTATATTTTTGCATAGCCAGATTGCGACTTTGATAGCATTGGCTTTTCCTCTTCCCCAACTTCCAGCCTTGTGTCACATCTCCCTGTAGTGGGAAGAAAGTGAATACCACCTGGTTTTCAGGGTAAGATTAGAGTGTAATATCTGTTCTGTTCTCAATTGGACAACGAAAGATCTATACCCTGGACAATTTTAAAAGATTTATATAACTTGTTACATGCTCTGTGTGACGTTTAGTCACAGAAGCATGAAGACAGATCTTACCGTTCCTTGGCTATCCATTTCCGACGTTTCAGAAGAATATTCGTCTCCCCCTTCGCGACTAGAAGCAGAATGTCTATAATGCATACAGACATTATTCGCAGAGTCTTTCTTCCTGAAACAGAAAAACATTAGGAAATACCTATAAGCAATGTTAAAAACAAATTGTTTCAATAAGTAATAAATGTGGCTTACATGCTGAAGCACTGGTTTACAACATATCAAAGTTAAGCAACATGGAATCTGCTCACTATTCAGATGGGTGACCATTTGGGAATACCAAGTGCCATAGTTGTTTTGGAATTTTTGCGATGAGGATTGATAATTTATTTTATCTATATATTAATAGGATAGTGTGTTTTTCATTTTGTGTGTCACGCTTACATCCGAGTGACTGTCGTTTAATTGTTATGGACTTCCATTTCTTGTAATAAATAATTTTACTAAGAATTTTTCATAAGTTTTGGTTTCGGTTTCGATTATAGTTTATGGCACTCCAGTAATCGATTGTTTTTTATAAATAATTTTATCAAGAATTCTTCATAAGTTTCGGTTTCGGTTTCGATTTCGATTATAGCTGATGCACCCAAGTCATATGGACATATTTTTTTTTTATTTTTGAAATCGTAACATATAATAATCGATAGAGCATTAACTCTATAATAATATATACAAACTCTGCAAGAATTAAAATATCATATTTAAGCTTACTTTACGACCCAGCTTTGCCGGGCGTTCGTGCTAGCTTAGATAAATAATTTTGCAGTTTTAACAAACTTGCTACAATAATATCAGAGCGCCTCTATTTATGTTGAATATCTACAAAATGCCAACATCAATATATTACATATGAATGAGTCCCCTGTGGAATTTCCACAGGTCCTGCTAGTTATTATTATTCGGATTACTGTTCTCATCTTGGATGTTATTCTCACAACGTTTCGGTGGATGTAACCTCCGACCTTCTGCAGGTGCATTGGGAATCTTGAATTTTGAACCAAACCTTCTATTTAATCCAAAGGCTCTCAACCAGGGGTAAATTTACCCCTAGTGGTTTGAAAATGATATAATCGGTTGTAAATAATTCAAGTATTTGATAATTTAAAAAATAATTATTTCTTTTCAGATTGTGTCATGAAACGTAATACAACTTCATAATTTTCTGTTTAGATTTTCTTTCTTCCTTTTTTTTTTTTTTGATACAAATGTATAATTTTATTTTTATTCAAAACCTAAAGTTCTAAACGATAAAAAGGTTCTTTTTGACCTTCTTGCTTTTCGGTCATTTTATGATGGCTATGAATTTTTTGTATGGGATTAGGGGGCAAATGGAGAAATACACAAAGTCGGCGGAGGTCAATAATGGAGGAAAGTTTGAGCATGGCTATTTAATCCATGGAGTAGAGTGTTCTTGTTCCATCACCCAATGGCCGAGTAGAAATCTTAAGAAATTCTTGATTATGTACTTAGAATATTTACCTGTATTGAGAATTGACTCCAATCCAAATCAAACAAATGGTAAGTTTAGGATTGGAAATAGCCCCAAAGTGATTTTCTCTAAAACCTGTGAGTAACGTATAAATCTATCCCACCACTTTATAACGTATAAATCTATCCCACCACTTTATAACGTATAAATCTATCCCACCACTTTATAACGTATAAATCTATCCCACCACTTTAGCTACAACTGAAAAAGTAGGGTAGGAAAAGGAAAACTCTGAAATAACAACAGCCTTTCATTCTCCGCTTATCCCAGCACTGCTTGAGATTGTCTTAGATTTCTCCTTGCCACTGAGCAGGGTCCAAGAAAGCGTAGTTGTATATTAAGCAACTTTTCCTTCACTATAAATTCCTCATCATTCAGGAACCTCTGCAAAGGGTGTTGATTATCTCTTATAACTAGATGAGACCAGTTAATTAAACATGTGGCGAAAAAAAAAAAAAAATCAACAACCAATAAAAAGTTTTAACAATAAAAAAATTCACCAATGTTATGAAAAAACAACTTTGAAGATGAGGATAACATTCCGCAAATAAATAAATAAATAAATAAATGAATAAATAAATAAATAAATAAATAAGTGAATAAATAAATAAATAAATGAATAAATAAATAAATAAATGAATAAATAAATAAATGAATGAATAAATAAATAAATGAATAAATAAATAAATAAATAAATAAATAAATGAATAAATGAATAAATAAAGAAATAAATGAATAAATAAATGAATAGATAAATGAATAAATAAATAAATGAATAGATAAATGAATAAATAAATAAATGAATAAATAAATGAATAATTAAATAAATGAATAAATAAATGAATAATTAAATAAATGAATAAATAAATAAATAAATGAATGAATAAATAAATAAATGAATAAATAAATGAATAAATAAATAAATGAATAAATAAATAAATGAATAAACAAAAATAAATGAATAAATAAATGAATGGATAAATAAATAAATAAATAAATGAATAAATAAATAAATAAATGAATAGATAAATAAATGAATGAATAAATAAATAAATGAATAAATGAATGAATAAATAAATGAATGAATAAATAAATAAATGAATAAATAAATAAATAAATACACAACTTACTAATCTGAAAGGATTCCAATAAAAATAATCTTCTATCTATATATATAAAGGGTAAAATGTGTATGTGTGTTCGTGTGTCTCGCAAAAACTTCCGACAGACGCATCGGAACGTGACGAAATCGATATAGTTTTAAACCTAGATCCTTCGGACGACAAATACCGAAAAATGGCCAAAAACATTAATTCCTTCAGCCTCAACTGGGCAGTTTTTTTACAAGAAGGGGTCGCTTTTTTCGCCGACATTTTAGCAAGTCATTGTCACCGTTGACTTGACTACGCTTAAAATCAACGTTCGCGACTTCCGGTTGCCCAATGGAGACATCAGCTAAAACGTTAGATTTTTTTCCTCTTACGGGTTCGATCACTTTTTAATATTTTTTTTAAAACCTCTCTTCGCCCAAACTGCCTACTGTTGTTTTGATCCCCCTCCCCCGCTACTCCTTACTACACCACCTGCACACCTGCTAGTATATAAAAAAGTATATAAAAAAAGTGTAAAATTTTGTAAACGCGATATCGAACGTTGGAAGTTTATAGACTTATGTACATGCGGCAAACTGCATTATAGAGATGCTTTCCTTATAAGAAAAGAATGTCCGACACAAGTAAAATTAATTTTTACTCCTGCACTTAATGAGAGAGAAAGTACATTTTTTTTTATATATACCTGACGTTCACATGAACTTTTATGGGTTTATTATTGTTTGTTATTACTAATATGGATTTATTTACAATTGCTGCAATAAAATATATCCTACACCCCAGTTTGTCAGAATTATATATAGTGAACACCACATCACTCAATGGTCTTGCTTTAGAGATAAGTAATGTCATACTGATCTCTATCGATTTTATGTTTCTGAAATTTTTTTAGGTGAGAATTAGTTATTCGTATTATTTGGATTCTGTCATCTTGAGTGTCATTTTTCACAATGTTTTGGTCGATGTAACCTCCGACCATCTTCAGGTGTATTTTGTTGAACTCGGGAATGTTTTTATCAAACACGGGAATCTGGACGGAATTTTGAATGGAAATCTTTATTTACTTCACAAGGTAGCAAGGACCCATGACGCAGTAGTTAGAGTACTTGCAAGAAATCTATTCTACAAGTGATATTCTCCTGAATGTTGAAGGTTCAATTCTCAGTGTGAGCGACCGAAAAATACAATTGCAAATTACCTAGGACCTCCATCCAGTCATGACTGACGGAACAAGAACATGTTACTCCCATGAAGTAAATAAAGGATTTTGTTCAAAATGCCGTCCAGATTCCCGAATTCAACAGAAACATTCTTGAGGTTGACAAGATACACCTGAAGAAGATCGAAGGTTACATCCACCGAAACATTGTGAAAATGACACTTAAGATAAGAAAGGTAGTCTGAAAAATCCAAATAATACAATCTCTATAGATTCATTGTACTTTCTATTGCAATAAATCTTTCTTACTTTTATTCTGCTGTCATGTTGGTTGATGACAACAGGTTTATTTCCTAGTTTAGTCACCTAGTCTGCTTTTTTTTCAATCATTAATTGATATATTTATATATTCTGGAATACATTTTTTACGATAGACAAATAAAAAAAACAATTAAACTTAAATAACATTAACAAACAACTAATTAATGTTTTCTATATGCTGCCGGAAAACAGAACGACAGCATTTCTTTAGTCAATTATTTAAAGTTGCATTTTACTATCAACGATTGTGTGAGTCAAACATGAGTTATTGATGAGACGTTTTACTTTATTCTATCGACGATGGAAATTTAATTTTTAATGGTAAACATTTAATTAAACTTCAATTTGTTGAAATGTCATATCAACGAGAATGGCACCCAATTAATATGCTGTTTTAAACTACGTGTACACTTTGTAGGTTTGGTTACACCCAGCGGGCATTTTGCGGCCCCTCTTATGTAATCCCTGTCGCCGGTTGTTCAAAATGTGTTTGTCTAGTTTATATAACGTTTACAAGTACTTTTGTTGTTGTCACAAAATATATAGACACACTGACAGCGAAGTAAAAGTCACAATATAGTTGATCTACAAAAATATATTATTGTTTTTATTTTACTCCGGCAATCAGCTTTACTGTGACAAATTGTTTTCTTGTTTTGATGTTTACTGAAAGGTGCGAGTTGGGGGCGGGGCGTGGTTAGCCGGTTGGCTGGTGATGAAGAAATGATGACACGTGCGACAGCTCTCTTTCTCTCTGACTGAATATTTTGTGTCTCTGTGACGATTTTATTTATAATCACATTCTTTCCATTGATATCTCTAATAATTGCTTTGTCTATTGTTCCAACCATTTATTGATATTTGTTCAAATTTTTCTGGGCCGAATTACGCATTCCGTTAGACAATAGGTGGAAATACTGAATTCTTAACATTTGAATCCATTTGCCTATGTGCAACCCATTGAACGTTTTTCTTCCCAGCGTTGCCTGCCAATATCTAACACCCCTAATTGTTGCGTCAGGATAATCACTCGTCTTCCCTAAACTTTATCTGCCACTGGTAAAAACTACTTGTATTTCAAAATTTGTGAATCTCTCTTACATCTATATAATTTTAATCGTCCAAAAATGTATCATCGCCTACCGATCATTACAGTACAGAATTAAATCAAAATATAATCTTTTTAAAAATTATTAAAGTCAAAAATATTTTTGTAGAAAAAATTTTAAAAGTATATTTTCTTTTAATTTACAAAACACGTTTCTTTTAAATTTAACAAAATCAGCTAATTAAAAACTGAAATCCCTAGAAAATCATAACTATTTTTATAACATCGATCGGAAGCAGACACGAAATCCTATGTAACATTGTGACTGCAGTATATCATGATACTTGCGGTCTTTAGAGAGCCCATTCACGCTTTCTTTTTTCTCATTCAACAACACAACTGTATGTCAGGGTTCACTATTTCAAATCGCATTAAGCTGATTACATTGCATGTACTAACAATTCTCAAAAACAACCCCAAAATTTCCTTAGCTGTTTAGTAAAATAAGTCAGCGGAAGCGGGACTTTATATCAACACAGTAAAAACAAAATGCATGTCAACCGATCCATACAGCCATCTTGTTGACACCATCAGCAGCAGTACCATTGTACAAGTGCAAAAATTGGTCGACATGTACAATGCATACACCCCTTGTATTTTTTCTTTTCGTCTTTTCTTATTTTTTCAGCGGATTATTATCGATTGGACATTAATCTACCAGATTATCAAAGAAAAAAAAATGTAAAAATTCAATATTTATATATTTTTAAGACTAATACAATACAATGTTCAAATTAATCGATACCTCATATTGGAACTACTCGACAAGAACACGCACATCCCTCTTAGATTAATAATTGAAAAATCTTTTATATAAGGGCAATAATTAACATTGAATTTTTTTTTTTTTTGCATTTTTCAATACGAGAAAATTTTTACATTGGAGGATCGATTTTCTAGAGCGTCGTATTAGAAACTGAGCACTCCTTACAAATCTTTAAATATTGAATCTTTGCTTTCGGGGGTGGGGATAATCTGGTAGATTAGTGACCAATCGACATTAATCTTCTGAAAACATTGAAAAAAGATGAAAAGAAAAAATATATAAGGGTGTGTGTGCATTGTACAGGTCTACTCAAAATCTTGTATACCTTGCACACAAGCCCATTTTAGATAAATCCCAGAGATTAACAGCTGTTGAACACTAATTAAAGCTAGAAAAAAAAGTGCAAGGGAAATTCCCAAAATAATGCATCCTGTTTTGTCTTTGTTATTCCGTCCGAATGGATCAGAGGGGATTGCAATTTGTATTGTTCTGATGACTGATCTTATGCATTCATGACCTGAAAGTTTCATCTCTCTGTCGCAGATATTGACAGTGTGAGACTAAGAAAATAACCCTGTCGTGAACGTGCGCTAGAAGTAGAGAGGCCTCATTGAATTCCTCCATGTAGAATAAAGTTGAACCGATCAACATTCACCGGCGCCTGTTGAGCGTTCCCGAAGCTGATGCAGTAGATGGCAGCACGGTTAGGAGATGGGTTTGTCGACTTTAGATTGTTGACAGAGACACGAGTGACAAAACGTGCTCCTGACTTTTATGACTGAGGCATCAAAAGAGGCTAGCAAAAGCCGCATTAAGAATACTGATGACTATGTAGAAAAATAAACTCTAGGGCACAAAAGGTCGCTCGTTTTAATGGTACCACTCCCATCTTCATAGCTCTTCAACGGTTTACTTTTTGAGTTACAAAATAGGAGGCCTTACTTTTGTCATGACCCTCGTTATTGTTGATTTTAAGAAGAGTACCTTATCACATTAAAGTTAGAATTAATAATATTTACATATCCTCAATCGTACTTCCCTGCTCAATCTCTCCTTGGTATGAAATATTTTTTTCCTTTGATTGCTTTGAACTAACCCCCCCACACACACACACACACGTAATTGTTGGCGTCACCAAATATATTTGTGACAAGATCAAAACAAAAGATAAATAAATTCTTTGGAGTTAAAATTTCACACACGCATTTGTCGGCTTCAAAGAATTTTTTTTCGAATCAAATATTAAATGATTCAGTGTGACTATGATAAAACCATTTGAAATTTAGATCAAGAGATTTTTCAATTTTCAATAACATATGTTGTCGAGATGTTGACAGAACAATAAATTGTTAATTTCCTTTGATAAGGAACAAGTGTCACATCTAAGGGCAGAATTCACAAAGCATTTTTTTTTTCTGGACGCAGTTTTCTTACTTACACGGTTATCGTGTATTACGCAGTTTCCGAATTATCCAATGAGAGAAAACTGGTTATTTTCCATGGGACGTTTTTGGTTGATCATGGAGGAGTTAGAATTATTCTTGGATTGTGGGAGGTGGCCAATTTTTGGTCATCAGTCAAATTATCCAATGAGAGAGAATCAGACGATTTGGTTATTGAGCATTCTGATTGGTCGGGAAGGAATTGGTAATTGTCGCCCCGC